>NC_133812.1:6840003-7151622 GCF_043250625.1 Sebastes fasciatus
GTAATGGAATATAATGAAGCAAGGCTCTCAGACATTCTGTATTGCGCAACCTGCAGCGCGCTCTCAGCACTCCTCTGGTCATGGTGTGACCGCTGTGAGTAACCGTCTCTGAAATAGCGTGGCCGGATGAACTTGTCTGGGGGGGCCGCGGGTTAAGAATTTGTTGGCGGGTCCTTTAATTATTTACACATCAAGGACATATGCTGATTTTAAGAGTCATTTCTGTAGGTGAACTTGTAAAAACCTATACAGCTGTGATGGTCTGGTTTACAGGATCATGTCTAGAAGGTAACTTGCAAATTGCGAAATCTGATCTGGAATCTGAAAAAATCTCTTGCAAGACTTACCTTAACTATTCAAGGTCAATGCCTTAACCTTATATATTCAAGGCCAATGCCTAATTTTAACTATTCGAGGTCAATGTCTAACTTTAACTATTCAAGGTCAATGCCTAACTTTAAGCATCTCGCAAGAGTTTCCCAACTCCAGCTCCCTTCTAGACAGGACCGGTTTACGGTTGTGGCCATTTTTATGTTGCTATTTTTCCCCACGTAGGAAGACAACATCATCATTTGTAATTGTACTGATTGGTTGATGTTTCTCCATCTGAGAAAAACAGCTGTCAATGATCAAAACCCCAAATTTGAATTGCTGTATCTGTGTGTTCTGATTTAATTCCTCTCATTCCCATTCTGTCTGATGTAAGTTGTTTTTTTTAAACCTGTTTTCACCCTTTATCTTTTTAAACATTTTTGACTATATTAACCCAATATTTAACAAACCAACATGTCATCAAACTTTTATGGTTTATAATCCAACATTTATTTACTGTCCCACATTGATAGATTGTGAACGAGTACTCAAAGTCGTGATACACTTCACGTGGGAATATAAACCCTGTAAATAGACTGCTTTCAAACAAAAGCTATTCCCAGGCAGGTATTCATGTAGGTGAACAGCTTTATAGAAAAGAGAACCCGCATTCACACAATGTTATGAGAGTCTGGCTAAAACAAAGAGACGCCACCATCTGCAGTCTGCCAGCGTAGTTACAGCGCTGCCCCTCTTGACCTCGGTGAAAACCCATCGGGCTCCATTCACTGGCTGGCCTTTTCAGCGCACATACTCTTGCATTGCCAGTAATGATATTGGTTTCTCTCAACGCGCCTTTTGAGTGGTGGCCGGGTCTCAGGACTCTTTTGTTGCATGGCCTGGATGGAGAAGTATCTCTTTCCCAGTCTCCAGCCACATACAGAGGGAGAGTACAGAGAGCGCAGAGCCCCCTGTAGACTCTAGCATTCTCTTTATAGACCACTGCAGCTCCACTTCCTCCAGAGACAGGCGCAGTGGGCTTGCTCTTTCAAGCAGATGATTAATCTTCTCATTATCTGACATCACACTTAAAGCAGCACTCCAAACAGGATGCTGCTCCTGCTGCTGCTGGTGTGCTAAAATTCAGGGATATCTGAATGTGCGGAGCATCTGGGAATTTGCGAACATGAACGTGTTTTGCTTAACTAAGCCCCAGTTGATTTAGAGAGCATTGGACTTCATCCATGTACATATACCGGTAATAGAAAGAAAAAAAGATATATGCAGCATTTCAGCACTGAGAGTAACCTACATTGAAATAAGGCTTCTCTACAGTATGTGACGAAATGATCTCAATTCAAGAACTGCATCACATGCACCAACTGCATCTTCATCAGCCGATGGAACTGGTGTCATCATGTGATACAGAAATTAAATGTAAGTCTTATGGTAGCAGGTTACCAGGAATACACAGGAAATCATTTTTAAAAAGGATTTTCTTTTTAAAATGAAGATGTGATAAGTTGGTTGGGCAAAAATGTTGGACCAGCCAAAAGGGTAGTTTAAGTGTTTTGTCCCGATGACCTAACTTGCAGATCCATGACCATTTCTTCTAGAGATTTGAGGTCTGCGCGGTTCACAGCAAGACAGTGAAAGTGACAGTATATTGACATCATACCAGCCTACATACATACATTACCACAGTTTCAATGTCTATAACTGTAGAAAAGTAAAAATTTATTTTTAAATCAACACTTCCTGATTTTGTTTCAAAATAAAAGCCTTCAAGCATGTTTTCTGCGGACAGAATTCCTTAATTTGTCAACAGGAGGCTTTTATTCTGAAATATTTACAGGACAAAGTTGTAGAAAATGCAGTGACTTGCAGAGCTCCATGGATTAATAAAGTACCTTGTTTTAATTGTGGATTATTACTATTATTTACAAGTGAACCAATGCTTCTTAACATTTTCTGTCAAAAATACATATAAATGACATTTATAATGAAGTGAATTGGCCATTATGAAAGGCAAACTCAATGTAGAAAGAAAGGGCTGGCATCAGCAGCAGAAACGCTGCAAGTGTGGACACCAAACGTGTGAGAGACGCAGCAGATCAGCGAGGCAGCCGTCACGCACTGCTCACGCACCCTGTCTGTCCCGGCATTTAGTTTAAAATGCAAAAAGACACAAGGTAATAATAATAATAAGGGTTAATAACACAGTCATTAACTTGTCTGGCAGTACGTTTTCCTATTCATTTTTATGGAGTGGCTGGTTCGAAGAACAACTTTGCACAAACGCCTTCCTGGAGAAACATAACTCCATTTAATAAAATGCATATACTCTGCTGGTGAAGTGTGTATGGACAAAGATGATATACTGTATAAGTATACAGTGCAGAGTGAGGAGGTGGAAGAGAATGTGAGAGCCGACAGCCTTCCTGCTGAGTCTCAGCTGCAGCACCCATGGGGAGATCAAGTGCTCTTACTTACAGAAACCCCTTCAACTTAGGTGCTTTAGCGAAGGCCATTTGTAAACCTCCACAAATGTATGGTATGTGAAATATCACAATATGCCATGCACAAGGCCAGTTTAGTTGTCGTGGTGATCTCACAAAGGGAAAAAAAGGTACCAAGACCCTTTAGATCCCTTTTCTGTCAGTGAATATGATGACATACTTTTGTGGGCAGAGCATCGGTGGAGGCAGAATAACGGATATTGATTTTTTTTTAGGTGATCTTTTCTTTTAGGTGTCTAAAATCCGTTTTTTCTGTTGCCCCTGTCCACAGATGTACATTGCTTTGTTACTGTGCTGGTACTCCAGTCTGTTTCTCCAAACTGGCCGATCATCATCTTCGGTAGGTAATACACTGAGTATGGATAAGTACTTCCAAACAGCCGAACTATTCCTTTAATATGTGCCCCCCTAATGTTGAAACAAAACCTACGCTCTTGCTGTTACATAACTGTGAGCCATAAGCTGTCTGTAGGAGGGTGAGCTATTTAAATTCTCACTCTGTGCATTTAGCCGAAGCTCTTGTTCAGTGTGACCTAGAACGAACACAGATTGCAATTAAAGTTCAACCAGTCGACCAACACTACTTGTCACGTAATCTGCAGTCACCTACGAAGGAACCAATGCATCGGTTTGTTCTTGTCCTTTCATCTTTATATTAGTCTAGTAGTATAATAGTTGGATATTTTGCAGGATGTCCTCCCTGAAAGCATGATGAAATTGTTCCCCAAGCAAAAAAAAATGACAAGCTCTTTGACATAAGCCTCAAAAATTGAAGCTTATATAATTAGGCTTGGCAGAGCCCCAGCCATCAAAGCGAAGGATGGTGCTGACTAATTGAGCAGACAGATTAGTGGTGGTCTGACACGGCCAAAGAGTACTAAAGGAGGAATGAGGTAAGACTGTTTGGAGGACAGCTGCCTGGCATGGACCTTAAAAGGGAAAAATCCATCCTCACATATTACTGCATATATATCATCAAGCTTCAATGTGTCATACATTCCGGGAGTTATTTTCCAGTGGAATCTTGGCAATTTACTTCCTTTTAACATAACTTTTCTTGTACATATAAATATATATTTTGATTGCATTCCTTACTGCTGAGGATACCGCTGATAAAATCTCAACATGAATCAGAAATGTTGGGCGGTATTAGGAAACTCTTGACACTCCTGACACAGATGATTTGTGAGATCACTATAAAATGTTATGCTATTAATTTTCACGTGATTTCTGTTTGACTAGAAGTTTAACGTAGATAAGAGTAAATGGACAGTTATAAACAATAAAATGGACCCAGAAATGGACAGATCCCACAAAAGCCAAATGAGCAGTCTTTGATGTGCTTCCAAATGGATCTCACTGGGACGATAAACTTTCGAGTGCACCAGAAAGCTTTTTTTTTGTGTGCAGAAGAAACTCTTTCTGGTAGAAACTGGCAAAACAGCATTATGCTTTTCTGAGATGGCAGCAGACCTGGATATTCTCACTGTCCTGACAGTAAAAAAACATCAACCAACTAATAGATGAGAACGCAAATCATACCGCTGTCAACTCAACATGCTCTATAGGGAAATTCAGTGTGCACTGGATAGTTTCTATGTGCACCAGCCAGATGTGGGACCGGGTCATTGTTTTGCAAGGCACAAGTAAGACAGCGCGCTTGGTGGATCTTGTTGGGTCTCTAAACTATGGTGTATGGTCTAAGACCTGCTCTATATATAAAGTGTCTTGAGATAACTTCTGTTGTGATTTGACGCTATACAAAAATAAATGTTATTGAATTGAATTGAAAAAGTCACAAGTCTAGACAGGCAAGTCCAAAGTTCTAAACTTTGAGTTTCGAGTCCTAAACTATCACAATGCACTCTTCACCAAATGTAAGGCCATTTTAACAACAGAGTTATAATATATAAAATTATACCGTGAGTTCCCCATTCCTTGTTTCTCATACAATGTGTAGCTCCAACGTGAAAATGAGAGTTCCGGAGAAGCTGGCACTTGACTGAAGATTCCTCCAGGGTTGGAGTCTGACATCTTAGAGAAGCTAGCCGAGGAGATTTTCCACTATACGTCTAACAATGTAAAGAAACCTAAAAAAAAAAGGCTGAAGTCAATGTGTGTCCTTCACACTCTGCTTGGATGAAAGCCTTGAAAATGTGAGACTTGAACTGTTGAATGATGTCAGACAAAGAAACAGAGCACTGTGTGTAAGAGAGAAGATGTCAAAAACATTCTCCATGAGAAGAAAATAGGTGGTGCAGGAAAATCCAGCTGCTGGAGTGGTTGAAGCTATAGAGCCTGGAATAATTTGCAAGGCACAAAAACACATTTTCACTAAGGAAATCTGATGATGTCTTTAATGAGGCAATAGTGGCATACAGGTTAGAGAAGCAGGCTGCATGACAAAAGGTCACTGTAAAGGTGCCAATTCAATCCCCAGGTGAGGAAAGTGAAAGAGCAGCACCTGCCTTGAGCAGGGCACTTAATCCTCAGTGGTCAGCAGATCAGACTGTGGTTGTACGAGCAGCTTCCAGGTGTGAAAAAGAGAGCATTGCTCTCAGTGGAACTTTCCTGGATTAGTTAAAATAGTGCTTGCGCTTGTCCGCATCTCTATTATGTAATGCTTGTCGTGCCTGTTTGTCTTACTGCTTGTGTATGCTAATATTGTTCTGTTGTTGTATTGCCTGCTACTGCCCAATGCCTGTGCGCCTGTCTGCATGTCTTTATGTAATGCTTGTCGTGATTGTGTGCCAGTAATGGGTGTGTAGGACATTTTACAGCTAAACAGTACATTACAAGATGTTTCTGAAAACATTTGAGGAGAGAAATAGGCATTACGGTAACAGAATATTGATTCATATTTGATCAGCGCTGCCTAGTTTGACTGTTTGGTTGGAGTTCGCGAGTGATTGACAGCTGGCTCTCAGAGACGGCAGACTCCAGATCAGCTCTTACTGCTTGTTTTCCTCCGGTCTGTGAAATCCTGCAGATACCATTAGGAGCACCAGAGGACAACGGAGGACACAGGGGAACATGATTGTTTCAGATTACCTGACTCATGCACTACTGTCAGGATATAGTGAGATATAGTTTTATTAAAAATAACTTTTTTTAATCATATTTGCTCCAATTCTACCCACTGCAGCTTTAAATAAAGTTTAAAAAATCACAATTCACTAACATTCTTTATTTAAAGAGGGCCGTCCGTTTACAGTACAGTATGTATAATGAAGTTAGTGTGTTACCACAATTTGGCAATATTCTACTATCTCTATATATTCACATTTGCTGTCTCGTATTATAGAAAATGTTTTAAGATCCTCATGCCACCTGCCCATTAATTATTACAATATAGAAAAAATGGCTTTGACAATTTAATTTAGAGGGACACTTTGCAAAAACAAAAACAAACCTGATCTCACGGGAAGGCGTATAAATAGCACATTATTTAAAGGACATTCCACAAGTCATGATAGCGTATTTTAGGCTTGTCATTACCGTGAAACGGTCGTGTGTCGTCTGTCTGTGATCAGGCCCACCACAGCTGTGCTGTCAGCAAATTGGATGATGATGATGATGATGAGTACAGCAGGGTGCCCAAAACGCAGCCCTGGGGTGCTCCGGTGTTAAGGATGAGGGTAAGTAAAAGGTTCATCCATCCCCCCTCACCACCTAGGGTCTTCCCATCAGGAAGTGAAGGATCCACATGCACAGTGAGGTGTTTAATCTCAGGTCCAGGTGAGATAAGGTGGTGTGTGGTAGTCTTGTCCTCTCTTTTTTTTTTTTTACGACCAACAATACACACATTGATACACACTCATGAACAGGAATATGCAGAGTACATTCTATAGGGAACCATCGATTCCTATGCTTTCTCTGTATAGGCAGGATTTCCTTCCGTGTCGCCACATTTGAAGACGGGTACTTTACATATCACAAGAACAGGTTTGGTTCTTTGAATATATTCCTTATTTTCAATCCATTTTTTTCTCTGTACATGAAACAATCCAATGTTTCCCCTGGAACTAGGAAGAAATATTTTATTCAGCGAGTTCACGTACCTGCACAGGACACATCCCTTCCCTAAAACAATTTAAAAGGGGCAATTTCTGAACCGGGGACTACATGAATAATAGAGGATATGCTAATATGATGCTAGAGAACGAGGGGTTATCTTGTTTTATCCACACTGTCGAAGCGCCCTCGGTTACCGCTGCTGGCTGTTTGTGATTCCGCCAGAGGGGCTCGCCTTTGAAACTCTTAATGAAGATCTTCTACTGACAGGAGGACTGAAAGAGTGACATCTGTTGCACTGCAAACATGACCACATTCACAGATGACAGGGAATGCATTATGCAGCGCGTGTGTCTAGGTTAGGGCCCTCTTCCGAAATCCGCCATGCCTCCCACTTGCTGTCTCCTGTTCCCGCTCATTAATTTAATGAATAGCAAGCAGCTACAATCAATGGTGTGGTTGTTAGGGATGAGCAGGCATACGCTGATACATCAACACTGAGACCTGATTGACAGCACTACAGGCATCAATACCACAGCTAATAATGATGATCAGCTCGTACTGAAGATGTCCAGAGCAGCTATACAGTGTAGTCTTTTTCACGCAGAATTACTAATCCTGGAACAACTAGAGGATTCTTTGTTCCTGGTAATACATAATTTGTCATGTAGGCCCATACTGTACACATTGGTAAGTCATAAAATCACATTGGTCACCCTCTGTGCATTTTCCATTTTCACCATCTATTATTAACCGTTTCTCTGAATTGCTTTTCAGGGTCCTGATTTACAGGCAGACAGTGTGAAAATAAATATCTGCAGCAATAAATATCTTAAGCATTCTCCTTTTCTTCCCCTTCATTCACCCAAGTGCTGCCATAATGGTTTCAGTACAATACAGCGAGGTGCTGGAAGGTAGATCAACCCACTTAGGTGCCACATCCCGCTTTGAATCATTTATAGATGAGCTGTTTGTTTCATCACAGAGAATATACTGATCCAGTATGCCCCGGGAACTGTAGGGAAGAAAAATATCTCCTGAAGAAAAGAGTGGCCCTTATACTGTTGGAATATCTGAACACTTCTGATCAAATGGGAGACTGAAAAAGAGCTTTTCTCCAGCATCAGCAACAGGTCAAACATATCTCTAAGACATTATCGCCTTCAAATGGGCAGACAATGCACATTCATGCTTTCCAGAGGATGAACCCTTCACATCATACAAGATGTAACGGTTAACATGAAGAATTTGCTGATTTATTGTCTAATCAATCAACTAATCATTTCAGTTCTATGTTATGTCATTTTTGTGACTAACCTTTATACTATGTAATATGAAAAACAGTCAAACTAGGCAGCGCTGATCAAATATGAATCAATATTCTGTTACAGTAATGCCTATTTCCCTCCTCAAATGTTTTCAGAAACATCTTGTAGTGCACTGTTTAGCTGTAAAATGAGAAAGTTTGTGACCCAGCAGCCATGTTGAGATCAGGTTGAGGAAATACCAATGCAATGAATCACATGATTGTCCATAGTTAATCACAACTAATTGCAAATTAATCACACATTTTGTATCTGTTCAAAATGTACCTTAAAGGGAGATTTGTCAAGTATTTAATACTTTTATCGACATGGGAGTGGACAAATATGCTGCTTTATGCAAATATATGTACATATTTATTATTGGAAATAAATTAACAACACAAAACGATGACAAGTATTGTCAAGAAACCCTCACAGGTACTGCATTTAGCATAAAAAATATGCTGAAATCATAACACGGCAAACTGCAGCCCAACAGGCAACAACAGCTGTCAGTGTGTCAGTGTGCTGACTTGACTATGACTTGCCCCAAACTGCATGTGATTATCATAAAGTGGGCATGTCTGTAAAGGGGAGACTCGTGGGTACCCATAGAACCCATTTTCATTCACATATCTGGAGGTCAGAGGTCAAGGGACTCCTGTGAAAAATGACAGTTTTTCCTCGCCAATGGACTCCTTAGGTTTTCTAGTTTCATATGATACGAGTATCTTCACTCTAGCTTTAACCCTAAAAAGACCCGCAGGTCCGGGGGCGACCCCAACCGACTTTACTGTCTTTCAGAGGCTCTAGCAGGTTCAGTTTTAGGGCTAAAGTGAAGCTACAGATAACATATGAAAAAAAAAAAACTACAGTAAGGAATCCATTGGTACCAACCATGCTAACAGCCTAACATGCCAACATGTTGGGAAGGAGGCTAAATAACGCTCCAAAGTTGGACTAAATTTTAGCGAGGAAAATCTGGCATGTCCATTTTCAAAGGAGTCCCTTGACCTCTGACCTCAAGATATGTGAATGAAAAGGGGTTCTATGGGTACCCACGAGTCTCCCCTTTACAGACTTGCCCACTTTATGATAATCACATGCAGTTTGGGGCACAAACTATGCAGTTCTTTTCATGCAGTATAAATGTGTTATTTTTGCCTATTCTAAAAATGTATTTGAATATTTATGCATACTGGGGTCCATAAACAGTCTTGAATTACATACATTGGGTATCACTGTAAAGCTGAGACTCATGGATTCAATGAGCCCAACTGTATTCATGTGTGATGATGTTAGTCCCCATAGTGGCCATTTCATAGTAGTGAGACCATTTTATGTGACTCGACGTCACTGTATAAAATGACCTGTGGTGACCTCTAGGATAACCACAGCCTCATGAAACTTTACAGCCACAGGCTACAGACCTAGAACATTCAGAGGATGGATGTACTTCCTAGCTTGATTGACAATAAGGGGGTTTCTGAGCAGTTTCCAGAACAGAAGTGCTCGCCATCCAATGGCTGAAAATGCAATTCCTGCAGATATGTCAAAATGTCAAAAGTTTTTGATCTCAAATCATAGCATGGCTTTTTCTATGGTGCTCCTCAAGGTCTTGGTGTCTTAATGTGGTATTTTGGATGGATTATTGATCACTTTTATCAATTCTTGATAGGAATGGTTACATTCAGTACCAAATCTCTTTAACAAATGGTATCAACCCAAAAATTGGTTGTGAAAACTCTGTAAGTGGTGATTGGTTATTAAGTTATTGATTAAATATAACAATTCATATTTTCAATGTGAAACTGCCCTATCCTGCTCCGTACATATACTCAGAAAATGATGTGCAGATGAGAAAATTTCTTTGTCTTATTCAAATAAAACTGAACATCCGTCTTGCATTACTTCATCAGGAATGTGAAACCACTGCTGAACCTGAGTGAGGAAGAAGAACAGTAGCAGCGGTTAGTCATGAATGGAGCAATTGTGATGATTTTAATGGCTGTCACGGCTTGAGAAGCTCGTATTGACGACAGGGGTGAGCGAGAGGTCAGACTTGCTACAGCTGATCCCAAAAATCTGTGCAGTTCAGACACACCACCGTGGGGTAATTACGGAGTTAGATGGAGCAAAAAATTGGAAACTCTTTCTTCTTGGTTTTTTTTTATTTTCCCAGCATGTTTCACCACAACAATCGTTCAGATAGGGTGGTTATCCAAAAGCAGGTTGCTGGGTTGTGATTGGGACGGGAGGTGGAAAGACAGGAGCTAGCTCTTATCCTGTATCCTCTGCAGTCTGAGCTACCAGAGAGGCTTAATAATATCCCAGAGGCACAGATGAAACACTTTCTCCACAGTGGCTGTTTACTGGAGAGTGTGTTTGAAGTTGAGCTCAAGATGTCTTCATTTCTGTACCAGAGGAATGTTCCAAGGGGAAAAATTGTAATTCAGATATGGGAGCAAGAGGGAAAAAAAGGGAAAGTGGGGGGGGAGGGAGCAGACAGACAGAATCCAAGTGGTGCTTTCTGCTCCTGTGCTACATATAATTCAAGACAGAGAAATGCAAGTAGACTCATCTGCCACTTTCATATTTTCATGCTGTAATATCTTAAAAATTTACTGAACCACGTTGAACAGGGGGCTTAGAAACCCCTTCAAATTAAGAAATGCCTGCTGTTGGCACCAGCAGGACCATTATTTATTCATATCACTCAGCCTGCTCTTGCAGAACTGCACTACAGAAAATCCTACGGTTTGGAAGTGGAGCTCTAAATGTCCAGTCCTTTTTCTACCAATCTCTCTAGAAGTTTGCTGTCGATGCCAAAACAACACAAAGGATTATCGATCTTTTCTTTGCACAGAAAAATAACACTTCAGTTTTGTAGTTTGAAAAACAGAACAAAATGTGACACGTGTCTGCTAATCCCCCAATCATCTCCTGAAAATACACAGCAAATACAATGTTCCAACATTGGAGAGCGTCTCATACAACGTTCGTTGCTACAACTACGAAAAGTAATGCACTGTAATTTGTATATATATATTGTATATAACGGTTTTCTGAAGGTTTTTATCAAAGGTGTTCCAATACCATTTTTTTCCTTCCTGATACTGATTTCAATACCAGAACTTGCGTATCAGCTGATTGAGTACCGATCCGATACAAGTGCGTTAAAGGGACTATTTGTAACTTTCAGAAATGCTTGTTAAACAGCGACACCTGTGGCCGTTAAGTCAACGAAATTCAGCGTCGGGCTCGCGCTTGCTCGCTCTAAATAGACATGAACGAGCATCGCTCAAAACAGTGAGGCGACACACGTCAGCTAAAACCACAATATCACTCTATATTTCACCTGCTTGGCAGTAATGTTAGCTGACCAGACGAAGGTCTCTCCATGAATCACTGCTGATCCTAGTGTTGGCGTTTCCTGCTTCAGCGCAGGCTGAGGCAGCGGGGCTCCTCAGCGAGTAACGTTGTCGTCTCTGCCCGCAGCCGGAGTGAACAGAGGAGACACTGGCACCCGGTCGGTAACGAGACGACAACGTTTCTCGCTGCGGAGCCCCGTCACTTCACAAGACACGGGAAACCTCTGTTGGTCTGGAGGAGCTGCAGCAGTTATTTCTGCACAAACGTCCACTGTACATTCACTAGATATTCTCAGAGCTAAACTAACTCTTCTGCAGTGTGGAGTGAGCATGCGTTCACGTCTAGAGGTGGAGCGAGTACACGAGAACACGCACGCGGTGTATGAGTGAAGGCAGGCAGGCAGAGGAGCAGTGGCCCCGGCCACACACGAGCGTGCATATGCGAGCGCACATGTGTCCCGACCCGTTACATTTATACGCTTAAAAAGTTACAAACAGTCTCTTTAAAAACAAAAATAAATATTATTATTATTTTTCATTACACAGCTTTGTTGATACTCGATTCCGATTAGTAAATCACGGCGTTCTATGGTCTGTTATTTCTATCCAAGAAACTAATGCAGCTGCACGCCGTTGTCGGCAGAACTAACACATGGTGCACCATCAGTTGTGATCTGACAAAATAAATTGATCAGTCTGTGACATTTGGTCTTGTCTTCAATTAGTTCATCAGCCTCACTTTTTCGTTCACCTGCATTTCCATATTCATCTGTTAGGTCAGTTCAGCTGCAGTTAATGCACAACACGGACATTATCTCTCTGGTAATGGCTCAGCATATGAAGTAAAGATAGACTCATGAGATGTAATAAACTTTTGACCCGCACACACGCGTACCTCTTTGATGCCGGCTGGCCTACCCACTGCAGACAGCATGGGACTGTTTTTATCTCATTGGTGTTGCTGGACTCATCGTTGGCCCACAGGTCGACCGGCCCACCGGGAAAACTCCCACTCCTCCAGATGGCCAGTTTGCCACCGGGCCTGACTAATTACAGTATCTACTGTGTGCAGATATAAAAAAAAAAAAAGACATTGAACTGGCATAGCAATTTGCTGGATCAGCATGAGATGTTTAGTATGGCAACACAGGAAGGATTATGTTTCTAAAATGAGCAAGGGTGAGTCTTTAATCAAATGCCAGTGAGTATAATAATTTAAAGGGTCGGTTCACCTAAATTACTGAATCACATACTTTTCTCAATTACCTCTAGTTGTATCTACAGAAGGCATTGATGAAGATAGTTTGGGGTTTATGTTCCCAGGTTTTGAGCTTATGAGACATGAGGAGGTGCAGAAGTCTCTCCGAACACTTGAATTACAACATGCTGAAAGGTTATTGTTGAAGTTTTTGCCCAATGATGCCAAGAAATGTTTGCCTACTGAAGCTTTAAAGCCCAAAGATGAATTTATCATTCTGAGTCAAAAGGCTAAAGTCCAAGTGAAGTCACTGGCATGTTTCTACAAAACATTAAAAAGGAACATTTATGATATAGAGGGGAGCTTTAAATTGTGTCTGCTCCATGAGATTCTCAGCTTGTGAGTCTGTGTTTGAGTCATCACGGCAAACTCCTGGTCCTGGAGACACCGACTGTAGCGGGAACCACCACAGAGCAGGTTTTGAGTACTTTGCCTGGTGTTTTATTTTGAACTTTACAAGTGTGTAGCTGCGATCAAAATGAAGGCGGAGCTCGAAGATGGGTGTGGTCCGAGCAAGGGCGCCAGAATTAGAAGGGTAGGAAGTGGGGAAGGGGCCATTGACCCCCCCAACTTTACGTCCCAATTTGGCAGCGTGGCTGGTCCAGTACAATATCCAAAAAATGCCTGTAAATCACTGAGGAAAAGGTGTACTTAAACGTGAAGCTCCAACACCTAAATACAACTTTTCATATTGAAAAATGGAGTTATTCAAAATAACATCAACAAATAACATTTTTTCACATGGCGTTTTTTTTTTTTGTCAAATATTGTATGCCCACACAGATGTAATGCATGATTGTGACTTTACACTGCACCTGAAAGAAAGGTTAGGTTCCCCTGAATCATATGATGTATAACACTTGATACTGACTGAAAGAATAAGATCAGAATTGGCAAAAAAAAATAAAACTATGTCCAGGTGTTTCTTTGTCAACCTCTACGAATCTTTATTTTAACCATGAGAGTATGGAATATATATAAAGAGGTACACAAAATGACATATAGTTGTTACGATTTAAATCTATAACGTGTTTATTTTTAATTGTTTTCATCACTTTTGCATACTAAATGTCCTTACTGCAACATTACAATAATAGTAATATTATTAATTTATATATGTTTAAGACATTTAAATCAATTTACATCAAGCTTTCTGCATAATTGTAAATACACAGTACTGTATATGAAAATATTTCGGGATTTTCTCTACACCCTGAAAAATGTAGACAGTAACCACAGATGTCAGCCTTCATCCACAAACAAATCTAAATATGCTGTGTTTTGTGACAGATATTGCAATTCTAATGTCTTAACTGCAACAGTTTATGTTGCAGAAATGACATTTTTTGCTAATATTGCAGATGAATGGCAGCTAACAAGGTCTGCTACGTAAGCTTTGTCTCTTAGCATAATATACATGAATTCAACAGTAATATTAATCACTAAGCTGTATGGTGAGGACACACAATAACTACTTCAGAAGAAAAGGTGATCTCAACCTTGTTTTTCTTGATCTTGAGGGTCATCTATGTGGGCGGACCAACCTGTCATCTATGTGCTCACCTGCTAACTTCTGTTTCCATAGAAACTACATTTGTTGCGGTAAGGTGCATTTAGATGAAAAAAAAAATATCATATAAATGATTTGTAAAGTAAAGTATATGTGTAAAGTAATATGTATATGAAGCAATTCCATTTGAAATAAGGTCATAATATAATTTAATTAGCTCATTTTACATATCTCAACATTGAAACCACAGTTGTGGAACATGAAGAAAATTGGTGTTTGGACCCATAAAATGCTTCATAAATTGTATTAAATCGCATTATTTAGTAATTATTTTTTATGGTAAGATGGGTAATAACACTGTGCATATATTTATCAATAATTGCACTGCAAATTTTAACAAAAATTGCATTGCTGGGACTTAAAAATGCCCGTATTTGCAGAAACACCCAATATAAGTTTTAGGATAAAATCAAAGTTTTTTTTTAATTGTCAAGTCAAAAACTGAAATCATTAGATCCACAACTTGAGTCCAAGTTATGTGACTTGTACATTTCTTCGATAGAGGATTTTTACCAGAAAGCTGACAGTGAAGACTGTGGATGATTTAGATCAAATTGGACATTATCTCTGGAGGGATTTTGTTCAATGCTGTGAGCACCACAAATGGAATAGTATTCACCTCAGTTGTATCGGGGGTTGAGGCAGAAATCTCAGAGAGATATCTCAAAACCTGAACAAACCAAAAGTAACTGCATAGATACCAGTCGACAAAATGTACTTTAACTATTTTGAATAGGAAACGTGATAAAGTATAGTAAAAGTATAGTATAAATGAGAAAAAATAGTAACATAACTACTAAATAGTACAAATGCAAGACTGATTTTCAGTGTGAACAATGTTTTTCATTCACATTTCCGCTCAAAAACAACCCTCTGATTCAGTTTGCTTCACCAGCTCTGCGGGCTGGCTATCAGGACCAGCTCCAGCAACAGCCCCGTTTTCGCTCAAATAAGCACTAATTAAGATGGCCATCAAAGCGAAAAAGCACGGCGCACTCGCTATCTCCGGAGGTACTGAGTGTGATCCGCATTGTGTTGCAGTAGAAGGGCGTTTTGTCGCCGCGTTGTTAGCCATGTGGTGCTAACAAGCTGTGTGGCTTCAGAGAGCACAATGAAAGGCTGTGGGTTTCTTAGCGAGGGGATGCGACGGAGGTCATTTGCCAAGAGTGGCCTCTGTAGTGCTGCTCAGAGCGCGACGCATCCTGGCAGCCTCTCTCTCCGACAGCACCGGGAGGCCGCTGATTAAACACAACAAGAAAGGCTGGATACAGGAGGGGATGAGAGAAGCAGTCAAACTGTCAGCGTGGTCGTAAAACAGCTACTGCAGAGGCACCATTCACTCTCTGACAGCTCTCTGCGTCTTTCTCCCCCCGAGGTGAGCTGAAGGAGGGCGGGCGGCGGCGGCCTCCGTGCTCCGCTTTGGTGTCGAAGCTGACATGCTGAATATTCTCAGTCTGCATGTATTTGAACTCATGGCCAACAAGCTCTTCACTTGCCACTTCACTCCTGGAACAAAGCGAGTGCCTCCTATCTCATTCGGAGCATTATTTGTTTCTATCTGAGGTCACAGAGGTCAGTGACGGAGTGATAACATCGCTCTGTATGCTGCTTGTTGCAAAGTCTTTGATATATTATGAGGGTTGAACACAGAAATTAAACGATAAAATCAAAGTTGATGAAATATTAATTGAACTGATAAATTTGATCAAAACTTCTTTTCATATCGTCATTATCAAAGCGATCATCATTCATCACTAATCTGTTCACTATAAACTCTGTATTTATCATTCCCTTCATAATTAGCGAGGAATCTCTATGTGTGTGTGTGTGTGTGTGTGTGTGTGTGTGTCCTTCACATGTCTCGAGAACCGTTCATCTGATCTACTTCACACTTGGTGGGTGTTTTGCTGGGGACCCAAGGTTGTGCAGTGTCAACGTTGGTGCTATTTGGACACGCGACACGTTCAATGTTAACCATCTTTGAATAAACAAGCGAACAACGCTCTATGCATTAGCAGGGGCGGGGCTTCAGGGTGCCCCCACATGTCATCGAGCATGTCATCCACAGCGGGCCTTAACAGGCCGCGGCTCATTGACTGCAGTTAATTTCTACTGCTGGGTGTAGGACATACTGACGTTACCACGGCGCTAAGAAATGAAGCCAATGTGAAAGTGCCAAAAACTGCAGTTCTTCGAATGGCCACTTGAGGCTGGCTCCAAGACTTTACAGCAGAAATAAACATGTTTTACAGCCTGAGAAAAAAAACAGTTTTGGTCTCTTTTGCTAATTTCCCCGTTCATGACAAGTGTACGGGGTGAATTTTTATATAACTCACCTGTTTAACTTTTATTATGGCTTAAAGTAAGGGATAATGAGGGCGTGGCCTCTTTGAGTGACAGGTGGGTGCCGTACTAGGTCACTAGCTGCTAGCTGTCTGCTCTGCTGCGTCAGCTCCACAGTGTCATTCAATGAACTGCGGACCTCTAAAATTAGATTTTAAGAAAATAATGTCTTGATGTACATATGACAATAAAGTAAATGGGAATCTTTTTTTTTTTTTTGCCTAGTTGAATATGAGTGAATATCTGAAAGTAAAAAAAATATAAATATATAAAACAAATAAAAAAAAACTAAATATATATGGAAGATTGTGCATGCAATTCATGTATTTAAACATAAACAAGCATGTTTGAAAAACATTTACCTTATCTATAGACAGCAAAAAAAAAAATATATATATATATATTTGTGATTTATGTCTTCCCATGAATAGAAGGGACAATATACCAGGATTCCAAACAGACTCAACAAATGACACCAAAAATAGCAGAAAATTTTGCAGAGAGAAACTTCGACCTGATCTGCCACTTTGTTGAATTAAATCGGTTATGAGCAAATACTCTAACATATCCCAGTATGAGAAATTTCAAACAACACTCAGCTTTCAGTGGCTTTTAAATATACATAATCATATCCTGTTGTTGAGCTTCCAGGAGGCAAGGCCGATTCACCAGCCGGGCAAAGCATAGCAACTGACCTGTAACTGACCCCAATGGTGAGCCAAAAGGCCAGAGTTCAATGCATTACATTTAGTTTTGGGAATTTAATGGACTACAGAATATGTTGGAGAATTTGCATGACTAAAGAGCAATATCATCCAAGGCTGGTCCTGCATTATTAATGTTAATATTGTGTATCAAATTACCACAAATTCAGTATTATTTCAGCATGGAAGTACTGGCCTTAATGGGGACCAACAGAGTGCAGTAGGTGGGGGGTCAGTAAGAGCAAGCAATGTTTTTTTTTTCCCCCAGAGGCCCTATAACATGTTAATCTGGCTCTGATTCTAGGGGCTAAACTTAATGTTCTTCTGCATTTTCTTTTCTTTACAGTCATATTTACTGACACACACCCACATGTCAGTCTGTTAGCCAGGGTGTAATATAATATTCATATATTTCTGAAATAAAAACGCCACAACAAAACAGTGAAAAGATGGCAAACTAAACATTTTTCTATTTTAAACATGGCTGCACAGCGTGACTACTTGAAGCTCTCTAATGGTCCAAACATGTGATATCCCTCTGCAGTAATGAGAGGCTGTCACATTGTTGGAGCACACACTGATCTTGAAAGCATTCGACGACATTCATCATTCTCCTCGCACCCTCCTCCGTACCGCTCCCTCCAGCTAACATGCACTACAACATCAACACAGTATGCCTCTTCCATTACACGAGTGGCACATATCTTCATTTTTAATTCCGTAAGTTGAGGCAGAAGTTTTCAAAGTGCCCCTGTTGCCGGATCCATTTCCTTCTAACAGCTTAATGTCATTCAATCTTAGGGGATTTATTGGCACTCCTCGCCTTTTGTTCTAAGACACGTCCCTTCAATACATGTAGAGGGACTCCAGAAAGAGAATAGCTCCTTTTGAGCCTCAGCCAGTGTTAGATGAGATGATTGATGGATGCAGGTCTGTGCTGGGAATACGAATGGCAGGTTTTGATTCCAGCTCCCTTTGGGAAATGGGGGGACTTTAGCTTTCATGACAGAGGAAGCTACAGGAGAGAGACACAGTGCAGTGGAGCTCAGAGATGGACACAGAGGAAGCACGCAAACCAGTTGTTTGCTTGAGTATCCCTACAAATCAGATTTTTTAGGTGACTGTCAAACATCTTCCAGAGCATATAGTGGGGCAGCTACAAGCTGAAATATTCATAACAATACATTTTTCGATAAAAGCAACACATTTGGCACAGACGTAGGTTTATATGTTATGAAAAGATAAAGATATCGGGGAAAATTTGGCCCCCATTTTTCGAAATGGCTGACAAATAGGCGTTAAATATTCAAAGATGCTGCAGAAACGGATATTATCAGGTGATTGGATCAGATGTCAGAAGATCACAGACATGCTTTTTCCCTCTATTTTTAAAGGGTGCTTTTTAAAAGCTTTTAATCAGAGAAAAACGTGAAAACCAAATAAGAGAAGCATGGTCACTTCAGGGTCAAACTTCAACCCTTTGCCTTCATGATAGAATGACAACCAATGCACCTTTACGGCAAGATCTTCAGCTTTCCATCGGTGCATTTATCTTTTCATGAGCAGTAAATTTGACAGAGATATCGCTGGATAAAGTTCAGGACTGCTGGTAACCTCGAGTCACAGGTCTCATGAGAACTGTTTAGTCTGGGTTAAGTGATTCAGGTTCATACAACAGAGTTTTATTCCTTGAATGGCCTTCAAATCTGAGTAAGGGAACTGCTATTTGTTTGGTCTCTAACCTGTGACCAGGTTGAACCTATAAGGAAACTAAGATCAGTCTTCTTTTGGAATATCTCACAGGGTCAAAGAAACACTCAAGCTGTGTTGTTGTGCCTTTTTATTCTTTTCTTTCTTTGCTATTATTGTTTTGCTTTCTGCCTTAGTTGGTAATGAAGCCTCTTATATCACATATGTATCATCCACTGTATAATGAATATGAAAAATTTAATAAAAACTCAAAAGCTAATCCACAACACATAGCTTAAATAAAAACACATAACACATAGCTTCATAGCAACATATAGCTTCATAAAAACACATAACAACACATACTTTAGCTTCATAACAACATATAGTTTAAATAAAAACACATAACGCATAGCTTCATAGCAACATACTGTATAGCTTCATAAAAACACATAACAATTTATAGCTTCATAAAAACACATAACAACACATAGCTTCATAACAACACATAGCTTAATTAAAAACACATAACGCATAGCTTCATAACAACACATAGCTTAATTAAAAACACATAACAACACATAGCTTCATAACAACACATAGCTTAATTAAAAACACATAACGCATAGCTTCATAACAATACATAGCTTAAATAAAAACACATAACAACACATAGCTTCATAAAAACACATAACAACACATAGCTTAAATAAAAACACATAGCTTCATAGCAACACATAGCTTCATTTCTACACAGAGCTTCATAACAACACAAAGCAAAGAGTTGAAATGTGTTTTTACAGTAAATATATATCTGTTTTGTTTTTTGTCAGTTACATTATTGTATGGACTTGTTTAAAAAGTCTATCTCTGACTTTGTATTTGCTGATATATGAGACGTATAGCTCCTGAACAGGACACACAATGAGAAAACCTGGACATGATGTGAAGCACAATGTGAATCTGACAGCTGCTTGCATTGAACTTGTGGTAGCTACTGCTGTTATACTACCGTTATATTTCATTACTGATTATATAAAAAAATAAATGAATGTATCAACATCTCAGGAGTAGGAGGGTCAAATGACAAAACAAAGAAGAAAAAAAAACATTTATCTCCAGTTTTATCAGAATTCTTTTTTTGTAGATACAAATACTAATAAGCATGAATAAATGAATATAATATTACTCGACTGGTTAAATTTAGAGGGGCACGCCACTGATTTCACACGATATTCAGTTTACTAATCATAAGGTGTATACAACTCTAACCTGACCTGCCAGATGGTTTGTTAAAAGTTTTCTCCTTATCTCTCACGGTGTGTTCACAGTGTGGTTGCAGCATATTGTTTTTGGATCAAATAAATTCTGTGAACCATCAGTTGGAGAGTTAGATCATCATTCCGCCAGGGATGCTACAGTACAGTATATAAATATGGAGTTTCCATGAACCATTGAACATGGGGAAGTAGAAGTAAACACCAGTTTTCTAACACAAGACTGGTTCTCTCTGCACTTGAGGTAAATAAAGGTCATTTACAATAACTTCTTCCCCAAAAACAACCGAGTATTGCTTAAACGCCTTGTAAGTCTTTTGTCCTTGCCGACTATGGATCCACTTGCCAGCAGCATTGTGTGCTCTTGAAGAAATATTGAGGAGCGTACAGACATTGTCACGCTGGTTCAATGCCTTGATAATTGACTCGCAGACACACACGGTGACAGCAAAGTGTGTGCAAACGTGTGCGCTTCACCCGCTGTAAAGTCATCGCCGGTGTCGCGCCACGAGACACAGCCCCCATTTTATTTTCATCACAGCCTCCCCCAGCTTTTGTAATCATCCCTCCTTTCACCCGCTGCTTCCACGCTCCAGCCCGGGAAGCAGGGGGAGAGAAAAATATGATAGGCTGCTTCCCACTCTGCCCAGCATGGCCAGTGGAGAGACTTGTGGGGCCAGTCAATACTGTGTAAAGGCTCCATTTAGCACTGACGTGCCTGCGAGACAGGCCCTCCGGAGTAAGTGGAGGGGGGAAGGAGGAGGAGGGGGGGGGGGGGGGTTCTTGAGATGCTTGCCTCTGACAGAGATGGATGGTCTGAAGCTCCACAGCCAGCAAGGACAAAGGGACACCCAGCCTAGTTGGCCTCCTCCATCCGCCCGCCCAGAACTAGCGCTTTCACTCACGGGATCCTGAGCGGAGGTGAAAATGAAAGTGCTGCAGAGGGGAGAACTGGTAGAGAAGGAGGAGGAGGAAGAGGTGGAGGAGGAGGAGGAGGAGGAGGGGCGTCAAAGAGCCCAAGCATTTTGCTGATGAAGTCGTGTCTGGTTTTCTGACACCGTGCGTTTTGTCACCACGTCGGAGCAGCTGAATAATTCATCACGGGAGATCCAGCAGAGCAAGTCGCTGTCCGTTACACACATTTCTCCCAATCGCTGATAGGAAAGGAAGTGACTACGCGCTTTCTTTGATCTTTAACCTGACAGTACTGGAGGGAGGCTTTGCTATCGGGACATCGACAGTCATCCCATTTTCATGTAATGTGTGCTTATTATCTTCTTTTAAGTTTCATTCTGGGGAAGAAAACATGACTAAATCATCTCTCAATATATTTGAAGTCCAGAATACCCCATTTATCAATTGATGGAACAATGAATTACCCATAATTCCTCACACAATTTGCCCTCCTTCAGCTGAGTACTTTTCTCAAAGTGGCACTAAGGGCTGAACTTTTCTTTTACAGCTTTATAGGAGTATGCAGGTTGGCTGTGTCCAATAATCACCATCACCTCCCACTAAAATCGCGGCACATTTCAAAGTCCCTGTAAAAAAAAACAGCAAAACACGCAAACAAGAATCTTTTGAAAGGACGCAAACAACAGTTTGGCACATTTTTATCACAGCATCCTACCAGTGTTAGATGGAATAAATGTCATCAGACTTGTGCAAAGAAATCTCAAAGAGAAAGACTGCCAAGGCTCTCCTCCTCTCCTCTTCCAGTGTGAGCGACTGCAGTTTTTTTTATTGTCTGCGTGTAACAATAAGAGCTCTTTCAAAACTCGACACGCATTATGTGTGATGCTTGGTGTTATGGTTAACAGTCTTTTCAAGGCACTTTGAGCCAGAACACATACAGTAAGTGGGCTTTGGTTGGAAATATCCACTTTGATATTCCACCTTAATAAAGACATTATAATATGTGATGAATTATGAATAGAGCTTTGGTTTGGTTTCATCATTATTTAAATTCTGACTCCTAATGAGTGCATTTTAATTGCTTTTTACTCGCTCGCTCTCAAACAGCAACAGAGCTCATTTTCCTAAATTACTGTAGTCTTCATTCCACAATATTTCTTCAAAGCAATGTTGTATGCACAGACTGTAAAATATAGTAGTATTCCAGATCATATAAAGGCAGTAACTACACAAACAGTGAATTTTAGAAAGAGAAGTGGTTTAAGTTTTTAAGCTGGCTGGCAAACTGTCTTCAGATGAACAGGTTGTAATGCCTCCGTTTTAGCTCTTCGAGGCAGATTATTTAACCCATAAAATTGGCATCGACCATATGGTTTATAAAAATAGAAATACTTCTTTTTACAAACCTCAGGAAATGTGCAGAGAAGCTACTAAAAACAAGATCAAGAACAAGAACCCTCAGCTTTCAGCAAGTTTTTCCACCTGTTCATTTGTAGATTTAAATTTAAATTTTGAATGTACATGCAAATACAGATTTAAAGATAGCAACCAGACCACTAAGATACCAGGTGCTCATACTCGGCTATAGTTACCCTTTAGCAGCTGACTATTTTGTCTGTTTTTCTTTCTTCTGGGCTCAGTATGATTGGACAAGATGTCCCTTATCAATATTGATATTTTTCAATTGCAGATGGGTAAAAAAGTAGAAAAAAAAGAAAAAAAGACCAGATGTGTCATTATATTGTCAATATTTTACATTACGCTTAACGTGCCCGGCGAGGGCCAGGCAATGCCGCTGAGAGGTCTCACGATTGGACAGACTGCTGTTGAGAATTGTTAAAATATTTATTTATTTCTACTTATTTATTTTTTTCTATCTTTTTTTAAAATTTTTATTTATTTATTTTTTTACATGTATGTTTATGCGTGTATATGGTGTGTGTGTGTGTGTGTGTGTGTGTGTTTATATAAATATACACACACCATATACCATATACTGTATATATCATATACTGTATATACCATATATACGACACACATATATTTCTGCTGCTACCAGCCCTTTCTTTCTACATAGCCTTTCATAATGGCCATTTCATTTCATTATAAATGTCATTAATACTTTTTTTAGACAGAAAAGGTTAATAAACGTGTGCTCATTTGTAAATAATAGTAATAATCCACAATTAAAACCCTGTACTTTATTCATTCATGGAGCCTTACAAGTCACTGCATTTCCTACAACACTGTCTTGCAAATATTTCAGAAAGCCTTGTGTTAAGAAATAAAGTAATTCTGTCCACAGAAAAAAACACCTTTGTTTATGAAATGAAAGCAGGAAGTGTTGATTTAAAAATAAATCTTTACTTTTTTTTTCATGTCCGTGACATATTCTACAGCCGCAGACACTGAAACTGTAGTAATGTTGCTGGTATGATGTCAATATACTGTCAAACGATCACTTTCACTGTCTGTTGTTGCTGTGAACCGCGCGGCTCGCGGTAAAAATAGGCGAGACTTGGAATCTCTAGAAGAGACGCAGCTGACAAGCAGCCGAGCCGCGCTGCTCACGCGGGCAGTGTGGCTGCTCTAACCTGTTAACATGGACGCCGAAATAAAAAACACAACAGGTTCCGCAGCCGCCATGCGCTGCTGACATTCCCTGTATGGCCAGGGCGTCATATACTATGGTAACGCTTGTATTTGGTAGGCACGTCCTGATTGCCGGGCTACGTTTATACAAATCTCAGTGCGCAAACACGTGCATGTGATTGGAGGTGAGTATTACCCATAGAGTACAGTAAAGGACTCCGCTTGTGCTTATAGAACTAGGGTTAAAATACAAATACAAATCCATCCAAAATGTCAAAAAGTCAGATTCTGGTCTTAACCCAATTATGATCAAATATGTTACCTAATTGCTGTGTTTTATCAGAGCGAGCAAGGTGTTGCAAAAGCCAAAAACTGCATCAGAAACAATGTACGAACACAATGTCCCAACCACATCCCTCCCATGTTCTGGGGCTGCTTATCTCCCTTTGAACATTATGTTATATTCATAACACCTGTTTAACTGACAGTGTTGGACCCAGATACAATAAAGGTAATATCCCCCTGAGACCCAGTCTTATTAAAAAATAATGGTAATCATCCAGAGACAGAGAACAACGAAACAAGCTGGTGACCCCCTGGATCCTGACTCATCGTTTGAGAAATGCTGCTCTGCGGATGTCTTAATTAGCCACTTGCCTTTAGAAATTATTAAGACGGTCCTCCACACGGGTGTTGCTGTTGTCTCCCGGTCTTCCGTATGCAGCCTTAATTTAGTAAAAGATTACAATGAAAGTCAGAAGGCACAAGTAGTGAAGTAATTTTAATAGCCGCTCTTGATTTAGCGTGTTCACCTTTGAGGAAGTGTAATTTAAGCAAGCTTACGTATCTGCCGTCTCGATTAAGTTGAAATAGAGCTCATATTTTCCAATGAGCGCCACATAATAAATCTGACCGTGTCACCCACGTAATGGCTTTGAAAAAGAAAGAGAAGACTTGGACTGGAAAGCGGAGCAGTCGCGGACTTTTATATCATCCTCTCATAATTTGGGAACGAGCAAACCCATAAAATTGTGAATAATGTGAGATGTGATTTTCCTCACTATTAGACATTGCACATCGCATGGTCTGTTAAAGCCAATGGCTTGTGGAGGAGTAAATGTACTGTACTCCACCATGTGTCATCCATCTCCTCCAGGCTTTGCAAGTTTGTATGCCAGCTGTCCACAAATCTCCCCGTATCACACTCCATCATTTGTCATTTCTCTCCAGTAAAAAAGCAAGTTGAATGGCACCACGCAGCCTGCAGTGTCAGCCGAGAGCACGCTATATGAAGCGTCACTGCCTCACAACAGGTCACCCACCGGAGGCATCTCATTCCCCAGCGGTGAGCTTCTGAGTTACGCTTTTGGTTCCCTGCCATGGTGGGCCATTTCGTAGAGGCCAGCCAGCGTAACCTCGTGGTGGATAGCTGGGCGTTTTTTAAAGCCTGCAGGGGGATGAGAATCTTCCCCCAACGCCTCCGCTGTGGATACGGGGTTGCCGCATGCATTTCCTCTCTCCGAGGTGAGTGCACGTCTGCTGCAGGTCACATGAGTGATCAAAGACACAGCGGGGCAGCCCGGAGCCACCGGTGTCTCCTGACTGCAGGCCGGGTGATGGAAAGCAGAGCCAACAGGTGGGCACCAGACAGTGCAGGGATAAAAGGAGCTTTGTCTGAAAAAACAAGATGGAGACACGCAAAGGGGCTCGAGGGAAAACAGAGAGTAGAAGGGAAGGAAAAGAAACAGGCAACAGCAAACACTGAAGGTAAAGATGCTCTGCAAATAGACTTTTTTTTAACAGAGTAAAGCACTCAAGACAACAAGCGTACATCTTAGTAAATGATACAGTAAACAGCTGTATGAGAGGCATATGGCTAGAGTAAGCTTTTCCAAATAACACCAGTTAAAAAAGGACAACTGTTACTTCTCTCAAGACTTTCCCACACAGAAACACAAGCCAGGTATCGTGTTGAGAAAGTCCAATGCAGGGTAAATTGGATAAGTGAGATAACAAGTTTAATTCACCATATGTCTGTGGGATATCAGGAGGAACTGTATCGGCTCAACGGAAGAAGCCCATCAACGTGTGTGTGAAAATAATTTTGCAGCAATACAAAGGAGAATTTGCTCAAATTGATCATATGGAAGTGATTAGTGCTGATGTGACGCACACACTGAACTATTGAAACAAATTTAGAAACACTTATTCCCATTCTCTTCATTCCAGAGGTGGAGGAGTTGGAAACAGAGCACAGAGGAGTCAGAGTGACTTCCAGTGTAAAGGCCTTTGCACACAAAGTCCGTAATTTTCATCAGGTTAGAGCAGCCACACTGCCCGCGTGAGCAGCGCTGCTCGGCTGCGTGTCAGCTGCGTCTCTTCTAGAGATTCGAAGTCTCGTCTATTTTTACCGCGAGCCGCGCGGTTCACAGCAACAACAGACAGTGAAAGTGATCTTTTGACAGTATATTGTCATCATACCAGCAACATTACCACAGTTTCAATGTCTGTATCTGTAGAGTATGTCACAGACGTAAAAAAAATGTAAAGATTTATTTTTAAATCAACACTTCCTGCTTTCATTTCAAAATAAAAGCCCCTAAAGTTTTTTTTTTGTGGACAGAATTCCTTCATTTGTCAACACAAGGCTTTTATTCTGAAATATTTGCAGGACAGTGTTGTAGAACATGCAGTGACTTGCAGGGCTCCATGAATGATTATAGTACCGGCTTTTAATTGTGGATTATTACTATTATTTATAAATGAGCACACGCTTCTCAACTTTTTTCTGTCTGAAATAAATATAAATTACATTTATAATGAAATGAAATGGCCATTATGAAAGACAAACTCTATGTAGAAAGAAAGAAAGGGCTAGCAGCATCAGCCCAGCAGTAGCAGAAACACTGCTGGTATGGACGCCACACATGTGAAACACAAAGTAGTTCAGCGAGGCAGCTGCCACGCGCTGCTGACATTCCCTGTGTGGCCAGGGCGTGACACTCTGCCCCCCTGCTGTCCTGGTTCTGGTTCTCCCGTGTCTCCCTTCCCTCCAGTGGGCTCAGCAATACGGTCAGGGCCTCCAGCAGTATGGTGTCGGTGCTGGCTCTCAACGGGGACCGGAGGAGGAGCCGCTGCTGCCGGGCGTAAAGTTCTCCACCTCCCGCTGGAGCTCTCCACCTCCCGCTGGAGCTCCGACTGCAGGTCTGGAGTCTGAGCTGAAGGATTCTCTCGAGAACCGGCATGAATTTGTCTGATTTTGCACAGAATCCGACCCGGTGGCACCGACGCATTAAGAACAACTATATAGAAATATCCAATCTTCTCTCTGATGGTCTCGTTTGCTTATGTAGGTCATATAGAGGCATCAGGATTACATTGAGTTTCATAACCAGTTAAAAGTTCCTCATAGTAACTTTAACAAATACACAGTAAAACCAGCCATTAATGGAAAACCGCATTTTATTGTTTCAGACATGTCACATTGCCCCAATCAATACATACATTGTTGCAAAAAAAATGGTGTGTAAAGGTGTTAAATTTGGGAGTTTGCTGACATATCATAAACTGTATTTATTTATTATTTATCAGTACAGTGATCTAAATGATATTCCAAATACATGATGGAATTTAGGTCATGCTTTATGGGCATGACATATGGTGAATATTATGCAACCAAAGACTGTAAGTAGGCCTATAAATTGACATGACAAATGGTTAGAAATACTAAACACATGTTCAGATTTGGGTCAACAATGATTTCTTCTGTCTGGTTATCCTTCTGTCTGTGTGAATTTGTGCCAAAATTGAGGGAAACAACCCAATGTGAGAAATATTTTTGTGTTTCTGTAACAGCTTATGATTAGGCTAAAAGAAATCCCCAGGTGTATTTTTTGATCAAGCATTTCCTCATGTCAATGGATCTGCGTGAAGTCTGCCTTATGGCATTTTCTCACATACAGTAGAATAATGTTTGTCAGAGATCAAGTGTTGTATCGTATCGTTCCTGCGCTCAGCGTTGGAAATGAAGAGCTGGCTCCAGTTGTTCGGAGGCGGAGAAGGTCAGTTTTCCACGTGATGAATGGCTTCGGCTACATCAGAGTAATCAATAAATGTAAATTAAATGTGTATAACTCCTGCAGGGTGTCAGAATGTTCACCGCCATGGTAGTGTAGGTACGCCACCAAGCTGGACACACTGCCACTCCTAATACATCCATTTTTATTTAGCACTGAGCTAAAACTGCTGGTGGGCTGGAAGGGGAGGAGAGCAGAGACTGCTTCAGAGTAAAACGCTGAAGCTGAGAAGGCTTGTGTGCTGGACTCACTGTGTTAGAAAGCAAAGCTCACTGTTGTTGGGCCACAATTGAAAGAAATATTTTCATGACTGTTTAGAAAAATAAATAATTGCATTGCAGGACAGATTGGTTTGCACAATTCTTGTTCCAAATCATTATCTCGCTGGAAGTCATGAAAATCTTTAAAATCTGCAAATTGGTTTGCTTTTGTGCCAGCTGGAGCGACACGGCATCGGCTGACGGATGCAAATGGTAGAACTGAGAGGGACAACATCCACAGATAGATTAATGGACAGCTCTGCTGCCTGAAACTGGACTTCAATCCAGCTCCAGAAGGTACAAAACTGCTCAAATGGACGAATCAGTAGCCTTTAAACTAAAGGTATTCCTTTAGCAGGGCCAGCCCTTGAACATGCCCCTGGTGCCCTCATGCATAAACTAAGTAAGTCACCTGGACCTGCTCATTATTACTGTGCAGTGTTACTATGAATATACACAATTCTTAGAGCTAACTCAATCTTTTTGGGAATGTGGGGTACTAAAAATGACCCGAAACATTAAGCAAGGAAAAACCAAGAAAGAACTACTAACTTCAGGGCCAGGTTAAACCACATGGGGTTGTGGGAGAAAACGGGATGTCGCACCCCACCCCCGTTATTAGCGAGTGATCAGTATTTTGTAACAACTTAATGCAGGTGCAGTGTGTAGGATTTGGCGGTATCTAGCAGTGAAGTTGCAGATTTCACCCAACTGAAGCTTCTCCCGTGTGCCAAGTCTGCAGGAGGATTACAGTGGCCGACGCAAAAACATGAATGGCTCTCTAACTGGAGCCGGTGTTTGGTTTGTCTGTTTTGGGCTACTGTAGAAACATGGCGGCCGGACGGATGACAAAAACATTATGCGTTTCACTTTCAGTTAATTTTGCCATCGGAAAATATTCTCAATATAGAGTTCACTTAAATGGATATCTTTTTTTTTTAGGTGGGTGAAATACGTTTTTCTGCCGCCCCGTCCATAGCATTGTATTGCTTTGCTTTGGTGTCGGTACTGCTGTCTGTTTCTCCAAGCTGGGGGCACACCGACTGTCACCTACTGTAAGTAATACACCTACTATGGATAAGTACCTAATACAACCCCACTTGTAAATGCCCAAACTATCCCTTTAACCAAGGACTTTTGTTGCCTAAACCTAACCAATCGTTTCACATTTCACATATACTGTATGTTTACATTTCGCGTTTCTGCAAGCTTGATACGAGGCTGATATGAAACATATTCATGAAATGTATTTTTGATTCGGTAACGTTGTCAATGTCCTTTGAGAACAATGACAGAACAGAGGAGCTGATCAACATGGTGATGCATTCATTTGAGAAGCCTTCAGTTATTAATGTGCTTACAGCAATACGCTTTATGAGCAGCAGTAAGTGCTCTGTGTTCCTTTTTTTTCCCCAGGTTTTATTAAACTGCTATTCCTATGGAAACAATAACTGCTGTTAATTTGCTAGATTGATATAAATGTATATAAATCTAGGAAATAGCTGCTGCCCTGGTGGTGGTGATGGTAACAAGGTTCTTAGCAGTCACATTATATATAGGCTAATTCATATTTTTGTATTTATTCTAAACCCCTATTACCATGAATATTTTTTTTTAACTACCCAAATGCAATCAGAAGGAGACTTTCAGACATGTTATATGCAGGCGACAAATGGCTGTGAGGGTGCGTGCTGTTGAAGCGGCTGATGGATGGAGAGTCAGGTCTGTATGACACCAGCCCTGCTCGGGACCCTGAGTTCAGGGCATCTGCCGTGGCAAAAAATGGAGGGCTGGCATGCAGCAGTTCCCCCCGCTGGATCTCTGGAGGAGAGCGCCAGAGCCAGACACTGGCTCATGATGAATGTGAGCTATGACTGAGAGGCGAAGTCAAACTGCATCTGCCCCGAGCCGCGCTCCTCGATTCACCATCACAACAACACACCCACCTCCTCCCACTGCGGTCCTATAGGGACTTCCACTGAAGAGTACTCTGCTGAACGCTACTGTCCAAATGTGTGGACAGCCAACGGAAATACCGAAGAGCTTCCCCCCTCCATTCAGCCTCTCTTCGGCAAACAAATATCCTTTAACCCTTTCGAACCCCAGGGTGTTCTTGCTTTCACTTGATTTATTTACAGGCATAGTCAGTGCATGTCTTAGCTGGGATTGCTATTGTTATTTGTTTTTTTTCTGGATAAGTTAGGTTACTCAGATTTGACATTATTTGGCCTGTTAGTGGTACTCACAGTTGTTGTGTTCTAGAACTTTTTTTAGTAAAATGTTATTTTCTGTAAAATGAAAAAAGCAAATTTCATCTATTCTGTCAATTCTGTGTTGTTGTTTATTTCACATTTCAGTTTGGGATGAATATGTTTTGAGCTTTGGAACTACAGTTCCCACCGTGCTTTGTATGATACAAACAGAAAGTATATTGTTTCCATGGAGTCAGTAAGTTAGGTGAGCCCTACACCTGAGCCTTGATGTATATTTGGTGAATCTGAAATGTATGTCATGCTGCATTAGCTACTAGCAGTTCCTGTTTGCACTGTATCCATGGATACAAAAACAGCAATCTTCTAGAATACATTTGATTCTGAAGAAAAAGTCAGTGATTATGAGATTTCATGGGACTAACTCTTAAGTTACAAAGAGCTTCTTTTATTCAAAGTAGATTTATGGACGCCTATCCTCAACAGACATCTGAGATACTGCTAAATCTGATGCGTTATGATAACATATGATGTTAGTGCTTATAAGCCCTTGTAATCAGCGACATCAGAAACACAGTGGAAGGAGTAAGTTGCACTCAATCCAGTAAATTGGGTAAAAAAATTCATGGTTCCCAGGAGGATGAATCTTTCTGACTTTGGTGATTCCCTGGCCTGACTTTTCTGTATGTATCTGGCGGTGAGGTTGAGATTGCAACCAACTGAAGCCTCTCCCGTGTGCCAAGCATGTAGGAGCACTCTAGAGCCAGTTGTTGTAAGAGCAGCGTAGGTCATTTGGAGCAGAGCCAGTGCTTTCAGTGTGTGTGTATGTGGGAAGTGAGTGGTGGAGCAAGAGAGTGAGTGAGTAACGTTATCGACTCCGACCCAAGCAGGAAGAGTTAACAGTGTTTGGTTTGTCCGTTCTGGGCTACTGTAGAAACATGGCAGACTGTGAAGAGGACCCGCTCCCTATGTAGATATAAACGGCTCATTCTAACGGAAACACAACGATTCTTATTTTCAGGTGATTATACATGAAAGAAAACATACTTATAGATCCCTTTTTGAATGATGAATACAGACTACTGCCACCTGCTGGTGTGGAGAGTTATTTCCTCTCACGCAGGCACAGGATGTACGTGATCGTTGCCCGTTGGCTGTAGTCTTTGTGGTGTGTTCAAGTACAACTTTTTGGCCAAGACACAGGCGACGTGAGGCCTTCGTCGCCGCTAGTTCTCTGATGTCGGTTTGGTGTGTCTGGACCTTAACTACTAACATTATTTCTGCATTGCCATGGTGATTTTTCTATGAAAAACATCAGTTGTAATGCCCATTTTCATTTCGATTCAACCACTTTATATCTCATTTTATTTAACTCTTTATTATTATAGTCAGCTATACACAACCATATTCTACGCACATACTGTAAATATATGCGGTACAGCATGCACTTAGACAAATTATATATAATTGATGCTTCACAGCTATAAAAGTGTTGAGTTGAAATAAATCCACACTGATGGATAAGATGCTTTGCTGGTTACTCCCATTTCCATTTTCAGAAGAGAAGTAGTGCGAGGCACGAAGCCTTGAATAAGATCCACAAGAAACACGGCAGGTCAGCTGATCTGCTCCCTGCTGCTTCAAAAGCTGCTGCTATAGATTCACCTCGCATGTACCACGCTTTCCCTGAGCAACAGCTGTGTGTGGGAGTCTACGCTGTCCTATCTGCATTGTTTAGCTGCTCCTCCGAAACTCCAGGCACTCTACAATGTTGTCTCCTTAGCAACAATGCAAAGCACACAACTAAAATCTATTGAATTTCTTCCAATGTAAGACGGATGGGGGGGGGGGGGGGGGGTAGTTTAGAGTTGGTGGTGTCCAAAGTGCATGGAACACGAAATCAATATTCTACCTGGCAGAGAACTTTAGACGCTGTGTTGTTTGCCCGTTGGCTCATCGGTCAGGGGGTCAACTCTTTGAGCATCCATCATGGGCTTCCGCGTCCAGCCGGGAGCCAAGCCGTGCCCAAGACAAGCTCCAGCCGAGAGGGTCGGCCCAGGGAGACAGATGGAGAGGGGTGGCGGGTAGGCAAATGAGCTCACTGGAGAGATGGGTCGCCTATGTTAAATAATCACTCTTCTGCTCAGTCGGGTGGGTGGAGGAACTGTTTGAATGCCGCGTTCAAAGGCTTGATTTACATTGCAGTTGAAAAGGCGTGCTTGATTTCTTTATCCTGCCTCCTCAGGCCTCCTCTCTGAGCTCTAATTGCCTGCTCCTAAACACACACCTTTTGTTGTGCGCTGATAAAACTAACACTCTCCATACAAATTGGTTGTCGGGAGCAGTAACACAGACGCACTCCAAACCATCCTATTAATTGCCTCATTCTTTAATGGACATAATTGTTGTCTCTCTGAAACAAACCCTTGGACATACATTAAGATAATGAATTGTGTTATATTTCATTAATGGAAGGGAGGATAAGGATGTGGGAAGTGTTATTTCATTAACACTGTACTAAGCAGTGTTCTAAATAATTTGCCAAATCAGTTTCATTATGTATAGCTAATTGTATCTTTCTCTCAGAAACACAGCAACAATCAGAAAGGCAACAAAGGCGTAGCGGCATATGTGGTGGCATCCTCTGGCAAATGCTAATTATGATGTCATGTGTGTCTCGCCACGCTTCCCCTTTTTTTTTTTTTTCAAGCACGCGGGGTGTTTTCTTCAAAATGGTATGGCATTGTGCTGCAATGTCAGAAGTGAGTGGGCTGAGAGTTAATCATTTAGAGATTGTGCGGAGATTGCTCTGAGGCTAATTTCTTTCTTTGCAGTTGGTGATTAATGCCCGGTCTGTGAGGTCATTGGAGATAAGGCCCCGGCCGCTCCGTTGGCTCCCAGTGAAGATAATGCAGAGCAGACTTTATCAAGGGCACGGAGGCAAGGGGAGCACAGAATACTGGGGGGACTCTCCATGCATATGGCCATAACGAGATATTATCGCCCATCAAGCAGCACAATCAATTACCTCATCCCTGCAGGACTCCTCATGGTTGGATAGAGAAGACAGAGGGCATGATATGTCATAGGAAATCTTTAAGAATTTTCTTATGCTGGTGACCTGCTTTTCCTAAAGGGTGTTTTTGTACAAAGCCAGAAAAACACACTTTCACGTAACTTTCCCCAAGTAAAGGCCTCGGTATGCTTAAGATTAAGTGCATCATCTAACAACGTCTAAAACCCCTGTTCCTCTGGGTTTAGACACAAAACCTACATGATGTAGACTATTAGCAGGAAACACGAGGTGAACAATGGTCGTCCATGTCAAAGTCACACATGCTCTGCACGCTGATCTGCCACAATATGGTTGGGTTTAGGCACCAAAAATACTTGGTTAAAGTGAGGGTAAGATCATTGCGGTGGTATAGTTAAGGTAAGGTGTTTTTGTACATTGCACAAGTGGGAAAAACACAGAAAACATTAACAGAAACATTTCCTCTCCCTAAGAGGAAAACTGCTTTTGTAGGCAACAATAGCGGTAAAATAAAACAGTGATCATTGATTAAGATAAGATAAGATAAGATAAGATAAGATGGACCTTTATTAATCCCCGGAGGGAAATTCAGGTGTCAAAGCAGCAACATCAGCAAACAGAGTGAATCACAGGAGAGGTAAAGGTATACAAAAATTCTAAAGACAATAATAGAGATATAAAAGATACAGAGTGAATGGGTGAACATAGTGTGTACAGTCCGTCAATAAATAAATAAATGTAGTATGTACAATAAATAAATAAATAAATAAATGTAATATGTACATATGTGCAGTCAGCAATGAAGTGGTATATAGGATGTATAGTGTAAAGTGAGTGTAAAGTGCGCCAGATAGTGCATGTTTAAATTTCTTAAAAGTCCTAATAGTTGTCATATGGGGGTCAGCCTTGGTTGTGTAGCCTGATGGCTACCAGCATGAAGGACTGACCCAGGCACTTTGTGTTGTGCCGAGGAGGGATGAGTCTGTGGCTGAAGGTGCTCCTCATCTTGACTAGCTCATCATGGAGGGGGTGGAAGGGGTTTTCCAGGATAGCGTCCAGCTTCCTCCTCATCCTGCCCTCTGCCACCACCTCCAGACCGTCCAGCTCAGATCCAACCACAGAGCCAGCCCTCCTCACCAGCCTGTTCAGTCTGTTGGCATCCCTTGTGTTCATGTTACCCCCCCAACATACCACAGCAAAAAAGAGAACACTGGCTACTACAGACTGGTAAAACATCTGCAGCAGCCTATTGCATACATTAAAAGACCTGAGCCTCCTGAGGAAGAACAGTTTGCTCTGTCCCTTCCTGTAGAGGGCCTCGGTGTTATCAGTCCAGTCAAGTCTACTGTTCATATGTACTCCCAGGAACTTGTAGGTGTCCACCACCTCCACCTCCTCCCCTCGGATGGTGATGGGAGTTGGGGGCCTCGTGCTCCGCCGGAAGTCCACCACCAGCTCCTTGGTCTTTCCAATGTTGAGCTGGAGGTGATTGTTATCACACCACCCTATGAAGTTCTCCACCAGGGCTCTGTACTCCTCCTCGTTGTCATCTGTGATGCAGCTGACGATGGAGGAGTCATCGGAGAACTTCTGTAGGTGGCATGTACCCGAGTGGAAGCGAAAGTCGGAGGTGTAGGTGGTGAACAGGAAGGGAGACAGCACAGTTCCTTGGGGGGCGCCGGTGTTGCTCACCAGCACATCTGACAGGCTGCCCTGCAGTCTGACATACTGTGGTCTGCTGGTGAGGTAGTCCGTAATCCAGGCCACCAGGCCATGATCTACCTGCATCACTGAGAGCTTCTCAGCTAGCCGGAGTGGCAGGATGGTGTTGAAGGCACTGGAGAAGTCAAAGAACAATATTCTTACAGAGCTGTGCGGCCTCTCCAGGTGAGTGTAGGCTCTGTGGAGCATGTAGGTGATGGCATCATCCACACCGATGTTTTCCTGGTATGCAAACTGCAGGGGGTCCCGGAAGTCGCTCACAAGGGGCTTGAGGTGCTGCAGAACCAGTCTCTCAAAGATCTTCATGACGTGTGACGTCAGAGCAACTGGCCTGTAGTCATTGGGGGTGCTGGGGTGTCCCTTCTTGGCCACCGGGACGATGCAGGAGGTCTTCCAGAGCTGGGGAACCTTCTTCAGCCTCAGGGAGAGGCTGAAGAGGTGCTGGAACGCTGCTGCCAGCTCCCCAGCACACGCCTTGAGCACCCTGGGGTTGATGTTGTCTGGTCCCCTGGCCTTGTTCATGCTGATCTTTGAGAGCTGCTTCCTCACCTGGCCCCTTGTGATGATCAGGGTGGATGTTGCAATGTCTCCAGGTGCAAAGGACATGCTGTGGATGTGCTCCTCAGGGTAGGTATGGGGGGGGGGCAAGCTGCTGCTGCCTCCTGGGGATGGGTGCTGGGGGGAGGAGGAGAGGTGTGGAAGGGGGGGGAGGAGGGGAAGGAGAGGTGTGGAGGGGGGGCACTGGTGTTGGTGAGTGAGGACCCAGGCTGTCCTGCTGAGCTCATGGGGGTTTGTTGGTCAAACCTGTTGAAAAACAGGTTTAGCTCATTTGCATGTTCCTGGGTCCCCTCAACACCAGGGCTCGGCTGTTTGTAGCCAGTTATCTTCCTGAACCCCCCCCACACCTCCCTGGAGCTGTCGGCCTGTAGTCTCCCCTCCAGTCTGTCTTTGTAGGTGTCCTTGGCCGCCCTCAGCTCCTTCTTCAGCTCCTTCTGGACAACCTTGGCCCCCTCAATGTCCCCGGCCATGAACGCCCTCTTCTTCCTGTTCAACAGGGCTTTAATGTCCCCATTGATCCAGGGCTTGTTGTTAGGAAAGCAGCGTACCTTTTTGGTGGGTACGATGCTTTCCTCACAGAACCTAATGTAGTCTGTGATGCAGTGGGAGAGTCCATCGATGTCCTCACCGTGGACCCTGTCAAACAACTCCCAGTCTGTTGACCTGTAACACTCCCTCAGCTCCTCCTCAACTTCCACTGACCACTGTTGAACAGTCCTGGTGGTGGCGGGCTGCCTCCTGACAACAGGCTTGTATGTTGGCACAAGCCTGATGAGGTTGTGGTCTGATGCGCCAAGGGGGGGGGAGAACAGTGGCGCTGTATGCCTCCTTAATGTTGGCATACAGCAGGTCCAGGGTCTTATTGTGTCTGGTGTTACAGGTCACATACTGGGTGAAGTTCGACAGGGCTCTGGAGACCCTCACATGGTTAAAATCACCATTTACAATGATGAATGCGCTGGGGTGCCTCGTCTGTAATCCCGCGACGGTGGAGTGGATGACGTCACTCGCCTGCGCCGCCACAGCACTCGGTTGAATGTAAACAGTTACTATGATGCAGTGTGAGAACTCTCGAGGCAGATAATATGGCCTCAAACTCACAGCCAGCAGCTCAATGTCCGGGGTACAGATGCGCTCCTTTACGGTGATGTGTTTGGGATTACACCATCTGGAGTTAACAAAGACAGCAAGCCCTCCGCCTTTCTTTTTACCGCTCTGTTTGTCTCTGTCAGCTCGCACCACCGTGAAGCCTTCCGGTTCCACTAAGCAGTCTGGTATAATCCCCTTCAACCATGTCTCCGTAAAGCACAGCACACTGGACTCTCGGTATTCCCGTTGGTCTTTCACCAGGGCTGCTAGCTCGTCCGTCTTGTTGGCCAGAGATCTCACATTGCCCATGATCACTGAAGGCAGGACGGGTTTAAATCTCCTCCTCTCCTTCTCCCTCCTCCCCCTCACGATCACACCGGCTCTTGATCCCCGTCTGTGTCGCCGTATCTCGGCAGGTAAATCCTTTGGTGGCGCTGCTACTCGGTCCCGAAAGGCGAGGAGCGCTTCAAATGAATACACCGTCCGTTGTCCGATCATGTCCGTTTGTCAGGCTAACTAAATATAATAACTAAATAAGACGGCTGTGAAAAAGGAAACTATTTACATAAAGTGTGCAGTATACTATCACTGACAAAAACTAAGCGCAGTAGAAAGTTAAAAGTAACGGAAAAGTAGCAAAAAAGAAGACAAAGAAAGTAGAAACACGGAGAGCTACTAAAGCCCGGGCCACACAGCGCGCATCATGCTCGCGTGACGGCAACGTCGCGTGTTGTTTTTTATTTCGGCGTCCATGTTAACAGGTTAGAGTGGACACACTGCCCGCATGAGACGCACGTCAGACGCACGTCAGACGTGCGTCTATTTTATAGAATAGAAGGCTCGCCTATTTTAAGCAGTTGTCTGCTTGCAGGTTTCCATCAAGTTAATATAGTACAGGCTTTTAATTATGTAAACACTGTAGTAGTCATAGCAGAAACCCTACATATGCTATACATATAATAGACTGGGTTAATAGGTTATAAGAACATCAGGTGATAGTTGGCAGTATTTTTCCGATGCGCTCTCTCTCTCTCTCTCTCTCTCTCTCTCTCTCAACAAACACCACGTAACTTTATTGTTCTTTCTTTTAGAGGTGTTATTTAATTTTTTTAAAGATATTTAATAATAATTTTCGTTTTCTAAAGGTTAACAAATAACGAAACTGTTTATTTTGCTTTGTTTTATAATAATAATAAAAAAACACTTTACTTATATTTATCATTCTGAAATACTTCAGGTGTTTTTCTCCATCAAGGCGCAGTTCAGCAACAAGGTGGTGAAAAGCTCCAAGTTGCCTGAGATGTCGGAACATCAGCATTTATAATGTAAATTGCTGTCCCGCCCCAGATGTAAATTAAGTCGTTTTCGATAAAAGCCTCAACCTGGAATGCTGTAGAACAGGAACCCGAAACCCCCTGGAAATGTTGTTTAAAACTGTGCCAGTCAAAGTGAAGAGGGATTGCTGTAGGCTCTCTCTTACTACTAATGTATTTATTTATTTTTTTGTATTAATATATAGCCCACAGAAATCCCTCTTCACTGTCAATGAAGAGGGATTTATATATATATATATATATATATATATATATATATAGCCCATAGAAATCCCTCCTCATTGTCAGTGAAGAGGGATTTATATATATATAAATCCCTCTTCACTGACAGAAAAGAGGGATTTATATGGGCTATATATTAATATTTATGTATGAATTTATTTGCTTGTTTTTAATAATATTTACAAATTACCACACAGTTCTTACCCTTTTTTGTCTTAAATAAATATAAATCACATTTATTATGAAGTTAAATGGCCATTAAAAGGCAAACTCTATGTAGAAAGAAAGGGCTGTCAGCAACAGCAAAAACACAGCTGACAGGTAGCTCCGGGACGCTCCCGAGACGTGGGTAACTCGCGTCTAGTGTGAACACCCTAGGTGGGCATGACGCGGCCACGACGTGACGCTGCCGTCACGCGAGCATGATGCGCGCTGTGTGGCCCCGGCATAAGACAGGCTGCCACTCGCGTCGGCGCCTAGCAACCGACAATAAAACGACAAATAAAATGATTAATGGGAGGAAACAACATGTGAGGAGCCGTCGTCAATATCAAAGTCACATACTTTGTGTGCTGATCTGCCTCAGTTTAATTTGTCAAAAACTTCTTGGTTAAGGTTGGGGAAATATTGTGGCCATGATAGGGTTAAGCCTCCGACTTTCCGCATTCTGCGTACGCGGACAGCTGCAGACTTGGTCCATCTGGCGTTTGGACATTTCCCAATAAACATTTCATTCCAGTTGGTGACGGTAATGCACCATAACGCTATTCGCCAAGAGCTCAATGCCATTGGGCTGTCTTTGTATTCCATTAAAAACAAATTATATAACAGCGGATCTCCACGAACAACCTCTCTTCAAAACAAGCATCCACTGGTGCATAAGCCACCAACTGGACAGGAGTGTGGAACATCGGGAGCATGAGTGTAGGCAACACTGAACCTCACAGATATGGGCGGATGACGACATTTACGTCACGCAGACCAAGTCGCAGATCATCGCGGATTTTAAAAGGCCTTTAGGATTGCTGCTGACCTGCTGAAAAACAAAATACAGTCACAGAAACATTTGATCTTTCTTAGTAAAGGCCTCTCAATATGCTTAAAATGGAATGCATGTTTGAACTTCTAACAGTGTCTAAAAATCCCTTTCATTTAGGCACAGAAACTACTTGTTAATTTAAAAAAAAAAAGATCATGGTCGTTGCTAAGAGAAAACAATGTTGACTATTGACAAGAAAAAATAATGTGAAAACCATTCTTCCATGTTAACGTCAAACATTTTGAACCCTGATCTGCTGAGGATTGGAAAATGTTTGGCACAACTTGACTCAAGTTCGGGAGAGATCATGGCCATGGTTAAATGAGAATAACATTTGCTGTTTTGTAGGGGATGAGATGCGAAAAGTAGTCTCTTGTATCAACATCTTGGCATGCCCAACCAACCACCTGCCTCAACCTCCTCCCTAAAGGCCTCAGTATGCTTCAGATGAAGTGCTTGTGGTGTTGTCTAACAGAATGAATCATCATTTCGTTTGGGTTTAGGCACAGAAACTTTGTTAAGGTCGAGGAAAGATCGCGGTAATGGTTAAAAGAAAACAATGTTGACTCAAGAAATAAGAAGTACACAGCATTCAAACCATGTCAAAGTCAAGTTGGTTCAGGTTAGGGAAGGACTGTGGTCATGGTTCCCCCCCACACACAGGCCTTTTTTTGCTCTGTACAGCTTGCCAGCTAGACATTGGATGGTTAAATGGGGTAAATTAATTTACCAGGGGCTCTCCTTACACAAATGCTTTGGACTAATGCAGCGCCTCTTATTGAGTCAATCAGTCCATGTGCTTGGTTATTTCAGGTTGAGCTATCGCATGCGTGCGTAACCCTCCCCGACGCAAAAAAACACTTTAAGGTTATTCACTGAGGCTGAGGTCTGCTTCAAGCCAGAGCACAGCTTGAGATAAGGCTTCCAGCGGTGAAAACAAAACAGTGAACTCCTCTGCAAATTCTTGCATGTTTCATGTAAAAGTGTCAAGGCTGTCTCGAGGATGTGCAAATCAATTTATGACAGAAAATGTGCTTTCATGAGCACATTGGGGATTTTGAGCCATGTATTTTACTTGATTGCACACATGTTGTATATGCAACATAATGCATGATATATTCAAGTTGCACACTGTTGCACTGGGTGACATGCTCCTTCATTACAATGAACACACAAACTGTAGTTTATTTTCATTTAGTCCCACATACACCATCCTGCTGCCCCAAATACTTACTAGAGCACCAAATGGGGATTAATACGCCTCTGATAACAGTCCCCAACAAAAGCACTATTTACTCATGTCTATGTAATGCCTGGTGAAAACTACAGAGCCTTGCTGCTTTAGGAGATTACTGAGCTTCTTTAGAAAAAAAAAAAAAGTATTGACCTATAAGGCACGCCTATTTTTTTTTGTTCCATTAAAGCTTCAGTAGGCAACTACTTTTGGCATCACTGGGCAAAAATCCATTATAACTTTTCAGCATATTGTAATTCAAGTGTTCTGAGAGAAAACTAGACTTCTGCACCTCCTCATAAATCTGTTTTCAGTCTTTAGAAAATCTAGCCCGTGATGGGAGACTTTGACCAATCTCAGGTCAATTCAGAAAGAGAGCGTTCCTATTGGCTGTGCTGGTGGGCGGTGCTTGGTATTTCCTCAATAGATCTCATCATGGCTGCCGGATCACAAACATTCTCATATTACAGCTAAACAGTACACTACAAGATGTTTCTGAAAACATTTGAGGAGAGAAATAGTCATTACAGTAAGAGAATATTGATTCATATTTGTTCAGCGCTGCCTAGTTTGACCGTTTGGTCGGAGTTTGTGGGTGATTGACAGCTGCTCAGAGACGGCAGACTCCAGATCAGCTCTGACTGGTTGAATCCAGAGGACACAGAGGAACATGATTTCTTTCAGATTACCTGTCTCATGCATCACTGTCAGGATATAGTGACCATTTTATAAAAATAACTTTTTTTAATCATATTTGCTCCATTTCTACCCACTGCAGCTGTAAGATTCTTGCCAAAAATTAAATTTTACAAGATAACTTCTGAACACATCATGATAAAGTTATAATTTACCTTTGTCCAATACTAATTTTTACTGAATAAGGCTTGAATAGATCATAATGTAACTACATGGAACCTCCGTTAACGGTAACTGTTGGCTCCGTTATTTAAACAAGCAGGACTGTGCTGCCCACGTGTCGCACGCTCGAACAACCACATGTGTAGCTCCTGGCCAGTGAACGAGATGGGAGGGGGGACTGCTTGGGAAAATGTAGCTTGTGTGGACGCTACCACACGACTTCATCAATAAAAGAGCTAAGCTACTGAAAAGCTGATTCTGACTGAAAAATGTAAACTAGTAACGCCATTACTTATACTGATAGTACCACTACATCAAAACAAAATTAATCTTCACTTTTTGCTTTGGATAATAATAATAATATAATAATAATAATATCTCAGCCGTGTGGGAGGACAGAATTCCATCAGACTGCCATAATAATTACAATGTTTCTTCCAACTATGGCAGTCCTTAATGTTATGTTTTATTGTAAAATTGCTAAAATATTTGTTAAAAGCAGACATAAACTGGCCACCAGCAGCATAGGTCAACCTACATAACATGACCCACACCCACTTCTTGTGGTAAAAGTCAAAATCTGTCAGTGGAGGACTTCCTTGTTGCTGGGAAACATTGACTCGGGAAGACATATTCACAACCGGTTACATCTTCAGTAGGAGCGAATGGGTTTGTGGTTGAGCAACAAAGACAGGGAAGGAAGTATTAAGAGATGGAGAACACATTATATATAATATTATCATCTGGTCTTTACAGTATACAGCCCTTTCTCTTCTATTTCTTTTATTAAGCAAAACCATTTGTGCTTTTGGAAAACACAGGATCTAATAAAGACACACTGGGAAAGAAGAATTGTCTCCTCTTAAGAACTCCTGAGTGTTACTCCTCTTCACAGTATGTGTATGATTTCAAACATATTTCTCTAAAGTGATGGAGATGCTCTTGCACATCATGCAAATTAGTTTTGATTACTGCTGTAAAACTGCCATAGGGACATCGCTCGCAAGTGGATATGATTGGAATCAAACTGGTGTTTGATATTTGTTCGAAACCGGCAGGAATTAAAGTCGCACCATATGAAGCAATTTTAATTACTTTACCCAAACACGGGGGCAATGGGACTCCCGCATCCTCTCTGAATGGCAGTGCAGGGTGGAGATTATTTCAAGCCCACAGCACATCAAATTAATGACAATTATGAAGGATCTTGTGGTCAGCGCTTACACATCACGTCAGTGTCTCCAGGCGCTGTGTGAGTGAGCAGTGTGTGTTTGCTTACGCGTATATGGCCGGAATGCGCAGTGAATCCCTTCAAGTATCTCCTAATTAGACCCAGCACGCCCTTCCCGCTCTCACGCAGTGTACTGTTTCACTCCACACCCAATTATTTTAATCCTCTGATTGCTCGGAGAGCACCCGGCCCGAGAGTCTACAGAGACAGACACTGCTGGGGAGATGAGAGCGTCTGGAAATGTGGACACATCAGCCACCACTGGGGCCTCATCACCGGGCCCTCTGCCCCCAGGGCTCTACAGCTCCGGCCTGCTGTGGGCTCCACTGGGGTTACTCTGCCTAAAATAAGATGTCAAGGGATTTTCCATGCTCTTGTCAGCATTCCTACCCGCCCACCAGACTCCTTATTTGGTCTCTCCTCTGTGGATTAGAAGAAGGTACAGTATGATCTATTTACCTAGACAGTCCACTTTAACTGTGGCAAATTTAAACATAAAATTGCCTTTGTTTCTCATATATATATACATATGTTTATGTATATATATATATATATATATATATATATAATAGACAGATAGACAAATACAACAGTCACACACCACAAGTGAACGAGCACAACATCCAGTTTGTATGCAACACAAAAACAGCTATAATGCACAAACAGGTCAATCTCAAAACGATTCAGTAAGAAATTCAAGAGCAATCATATTGACCTAGATTGCCACATTCTCGATCCTTTAAAATGGACTTAAATTCAACCCATACAGTAGTAATCAGCTCTGACTATTCCAGGTCCTTCTGTACATTATTCCAGCAAAGAAGGAGCAGCGTATTTAAAGGCTTTTTACCAACGTCTGTAGAACATTGTGAGAGCGCAGGCCATATTGATTTTGTTTTGTGCACATGGATGTACACAGATACGAAGGAACCTGTCCAATGAGCGATTTAAATATAAGAGCCAACCAGTGTGAAAGTCTGCGGACATACGGAGATGTTAATTTAGCAGCCGCATACAGGGTACAGTGGTGTACCAGATTTCCACAGCCAGTAATAAAACATAAAGGACAATGGTAACCAGTATCCATCTTCTTTAGGCACTGGTCAGGTGCATTAAAAAAAGGTTCAGAGATCAAATGTTTCCTCACCTGAATCAGGACTTGTTTTTCCCCAATTTAATTTACAGCTTGGAAACCAGGTTTGTAATGTGTGATTTGACAGGCTCTCAATAATGATACCTAAATACTTAGAAGTTGTAACCAATTTCAATATCGACTCCTTGAGCAGTTGCGACCTTAAGAAGATTAGATGGTTACTTTTTGCCATTTGAAAATAGCACGATTGTGCAAATTTTGGATTTGTCTGCATTTAGCACCAATTTAAGTTGAGTTAAATGTGACTGAACCACATCAGAGGCAGACTGCAGGAATTCATGGGTCTATGCTACTAAAGGGAATGAGCAATATATAACTGTATCGTCTGCATAAAAATGGAAAGCAGCATTTGATAAATTATCGCAAAGATTGTTTACATATATGGAGAACAACGACGGTCCTAGTATGGAACCCTGGGGCACGCCTTTAGATACAGGGAGAAAAGAAGAAGAAGACCCAGCAAATTGGACATATTGTGTTCTGGCTGACAAGTAATTTGAAAACCAACCTACAGACAGTAACAACCACTTACAGTGAGCTAACTGTGCTATATTATATATAGCTACTGGCATGCAGTTTGGCGGTGCATGGGGACGCAGTTAACAGGCTAACAATGTAGTTGGCTTGTTGGCTGTGTCTTTAAGCATTGCTAAAATGTATGTTAACATTCCCGTTTCGAAGAAAAACATCCCAAGTTTATTTTTCAGTAACATCTACAATTGAAAAAAAGCAACTCTCCACCATCAGGCACAATCTGAGTACACGTCCAGTTGTGCTCGAAACCCAACATCATCTACTTAGGCAGACTCACATCAACATTGGAAGAGCCAAAGCTACATGATGATATGACAGTGGAGGTACAGGCTGTACAGGGCAACTCCACATTCATCTCAGAGTGCATCATCTACTACTGTATGTTCCTCCTTTTCTAAAAGTGGGACTGTGGCGTTCCATGTTTTGTCCTGTCACTGAACCTCTGGTTCTATTTTGGGCCGATGCACAAAGCTCTGAAATGGGCTAGAGAGCGTCTAGTGGGCAAGGAAAAGGAAAAATAAAAATAGGCCCACTGGTTAAAGCATCAGTTGAGATAGTATCTGATAGAGTATGTTGAAATAAAGAAGTGTAGAGAATAGCAACTTTAAAAAAAAAGGAAAACCAACCTACAGCATGCCCAGATAAGCCAACGTCGTAGAGTCTGTCAACCAGAGTGACATGGTCAACTGTGTCGAAAGCTTTTTTGACAAATCAATAAAAACAGCTGCAAAATATTTGATGCAGTCCAGTTCCTCAATACTGTCATTCACCACTGAAATAGCAGCCGTTGTTGTCATATATACATATTTATAGTCCATGAGCCTGACCCCCAAAACATGTCCGTCGTACCAATTTGGAGGGACCATGTCTCATAGTGATTTTTTTAAAGGTCTACGTCTAGTGTTGGAAAATGCATGGTAGCATTGCAGAAATGGTAGATTTCTATGTGCTTTCTCTTCTTTTTTCATCCCTCCATCATTATAATTTCTCCATGTTGTTTTTGCTATTTTACATAAAGATTCCAGTATAAAAGAGGGTAACCAACTCAGCACATCATGAAGTCATATATCATTGTAGAGCTTAGACTATAATCTATCCAACAGTCACATTGTCATGACACTGAGGTCAAGATAATTTGACATTTGACCTCTAATGCTGTAATGGGGAAATTCTGAATGCCACTGCAAAAGCCCTTATAACTAGCTTCATACAGAAACAAAAAATAATACAAAAACTCACAAAACTTTACTAAGAAATTAATTCTCTATCAGGTGTCCGTATATTATACAACAGATTGCGTCATACATTCATCAGGAAATGCCTGTATAATGAAATACAATGGATAATCCCCTCTTGGCCAATTATGATGACCATGCTGTAAATGGTAGTAGGGTTGGGGATCTGATCCCTGCTGGAAGCTGCATACAGAGACACAAAGAAAGACGTCTCACTTCTTCACTGTCACTCAAACGGTGCTAGGACCGAGCACGGTTAAAGTGTCCGTCCACATTCCTTTGTAATTGTTTCTGCGGCGGACCTCAGCACAATGCAAACCATTGTATGCTGTCACATTGCAGAGGATACTGTGTCATTTTTCAACGCTTCTAGTCAAAGTGTGAGTAATGTGATAAAGCAATATATTTTTCATAAATGTGAAACCGGTGGAGTGGGGGGGTACATGATACTCACCTAAAATTCCCACAGAGGCTCATGTAATTGACATAATAGTGTTACACCCTGAGGTTAATAATCCATCTGCAACTGTAGTGTCATTTTCACTCCAGTGTCCCCCAACCCCATTCATCCAGGCTTACTGGGCCACAGCAATTAAAAAAATTCAATTATATCTTAGTAAAGCATGGCCAGAGAAAAAGGTGGGATACCCACACAGCTCTGGTGTCGCGTAATTATCACGATTCTAAGTTAATACTCAGAAGCATCTTATAATTGGACTGATGGTTGGTCTGTTTAAAGTAACGACCGAAGCAACAGAAACTTGAACTAGAACAATATGAGGGTTTGGAGATTTTTGGTGAATAAATAACAAATAAAACTGGTAGGCTGATGCATTGAGATTTATCTTCTATCTCTTTTCTAGTTAGTTGTGGGTGTGTTCCATTACTTTTTAAACACACTCTGCTCAATACAAAGTGTACTCAATCACATGGGCTCAATATAAAGCTGCACTATCAATGGATTAAATGGTGCAATGTGAAAGGTGTCACTTAGAGTGATGAACCCACAGATAATTATCACCTGTCACCTAGCGTTCTTCAGCTCATTGTTTTTGTTTAATGGCCAACAACTTTGGTTCAGTTTCACTGCTGAAATCAATCTTGTTTCCAGCAGCTGCAGGCCAACACATGTTCACTCCCAACTCAAATATGTAGAGCCACTGACCAAATGCTTCATCAGTGGCTCTATACGCTTCAACTACTATGACGCTCTGGGTACACCCATAGCATCAGTTTTGGACGCGTCAGAGATGGCTGTCAGTTTCTCGTTACATGCATACCAGTGGGCTGCTGGTGGCTCCAAAAATTGGAGAGGACAGGAGGAAAACCAACCCACGGTGTCATGTTATTTTATTAAGTTATTTCTATTATTTTGCACTTGCACCTCCATTTTATTTATGAACTCAGGGCTGCTTGATATACAGTATGTGCTCTCATGTTCCTAATGTTTGTATGCCACATAGAGGGGCTTACATGGGATTCAGATTTTTTCTTTTTTTTAGTCCTTTACCCCCCCACAATGCCCACAACCACTTCACACACACAGGCTGCCCTTTCCCCTCTGCCCTGCAGATGTCGCTGTCTTTTCAAAATAAACTTCCAACGTAGGTTTACTTAGTGTTTAGGTTTACTTGGTTAGGTTTAGGCAACAAAGTACTTGGTTAGGTAGAGGAAAAGATCGTGGTTTGGGTTAAAATAAATGTAAAATGGTATTTTACAAGTTGGTAGTGAGGACGGCTTGTGCGGGCGGCTGTTTTAAGTGAAACCCACCGTACACTACCTGCACAGCACCAAACAGAAGCAGTGTCAGAGACTAGCTGGTGAACATAGTGAGGCATTTAGCAGCTAAAGAGCCAGATATATTTTTTTTTCAGGAGTTGGTGGAGACCAAATCAGAGCTAAAAGGAGAGTGAATGTTGGACTTATATTCATTAGATGGCCAGAAACACAGCTCCTAGTGAATGTTGCTCCGTGTCTGCTGGATGAGTAAAAAGGCAATTGTTTGTTAACATGCTATCATAACTTTATTAGATAGTAATATTCCATACTGTATGTTAAGTTTACACTTACCTTTTCTGCTCGTAAGTGGCCAAAATAATCAAGTATTGCAGCTTTAAGGGATTAAGTTTCTTTACAAAACGTTACTTCAGGATTCCGCCTCTGTCCCAATACAATAGAGGTGAATGTAATTTTGTCTGTCGTGCTCACATCATTGAAATATGACATTTGAAATAACCAAAAGCAACTCTTTTCAGAAACCGCGTCCAAAAGACGTGAACTCTAGTCACAGGGACTGTTTCTTTGGGAGTTTCAGACAAAACCATACATAATCACTCTGAAGGGTTACCACTTGAGGTAAGAAAGAAAATATGTTTATTTAGCAAAGTGCTCTTGTCGAGGTGAATACAGTACAGTTTTGTAATAGTAGAACACCAAATTAAATGACACAGATGCCATACTGTCTATTGCACCCATTTATACACATAATGACTGATTTCGATCACCATGCTGTGCTGTTGATAGCATGTAATCTTCTCTTTATAAAAAAATATAGCTGTGTCTTTCTGACATTCTTCATATAATCCTCAGCGCCTCAAGCCTCATAGAACACAGACAGGGACCTAAATGGTAGTGTTGTTAAGTATTTTCAATAAGAAAGCTGTGAGAAATTGATCACTGCAGCAGTTTGAAGAGAAAAGGTGGGATAACGAACGATAGTCTGAACACAGATGGGTTAAGGACTTAAGGACTTGAGAGGGTGACCATGTGGCCACTGCTCTCTGTCTGCACACACAGGGAAACGAAGGCTCTCCTCTTCCTCAAACATTATTCCCCCACTCTGCTGCTTAAGTCATCAGCAACGAATACAATGAAACTGATGCGACCATAAACAGCATCTTGACAGCAGCAGAGAGCGTTACCGCAGTGCTCCGTCTCTTGCAGGGATAGTCACATTAATCTTAAAGTTTTCCGTGTGAATTCATGTGAGATTCCATTTTGCCACGGGAGATTGACTAAAGGAAAAGGCTCATCTGAATCACCTGGCCTCCTTTGTCTTACCTTATGTCAGATGAAGGGAAAAAACATTATCACTGCATGCTGATTAGATCTGAATTGCTTCGACCGATCTGATAGCATGCTACTATGATTATCAGAGACATCTTGACTGAGACGTAAGGGTGACCTTGAACATCATGTGTCCTTTGGAAGCATCCGGTGCTCACAAGTCCCCCAAACTAACGGACAAAATACGATATCTGACATGGGCCTCACAATTGACCCATATGAGCATTTTTATGGCAATATCAGGTATCGACGAATATGCCAGTCTATGCACCGATCCAATATCACGTTATCGTATCATTCATGAGCTCATTTACGCTACACAGGAACAACAACAACACGTGTCACTCGCTACCTGATCTGTACCTCCTGCCCGATCGGTACTGCGCACGTACAACTCTCAGTGGATTGATTGAATGCCTGGTCAAGTAATGCCCCCAAAGTGAAACTCTGCCGATCCTCAACCGGCCCTGCATCACACATGCAGAACGGGGCCCATCTTCCACAATGCCGCTACCGAGTGACAGAAGACCTGGCAAAGGGGCGCTGCCCTGCATGAACCGATCGCAATGCAGAGCCGTCCAAAAAACGTTCAGGTATCGGATTTGGAATCGGGGAGGATAAAATAGTATCGAACATCTCTAACATTAACTAGTTGGCTAAGGAAAAATGGTGGTTGTGGTTCAAGACTCAAGACCAGGTTTTATATGCAAGTGTCATTTGGCCACACCTGAATGGCCACACACAAAGGCCGGCCAAAAAGCATGCTGTCAATGAGAGGGACAAAACCCAATAAATCATAGAAATAGGGACTGGGCCGAACAATTTGTCCCTCAAAGACATTTGTGGTGTTGCACTTTGTACACATGAAAAGTGACGGAAGTTTACTTTTACAAAGTGGCCATGCTTGTCACATCTTTGCTTTCAGAAAAAATTGTCTGAAAAGAGGTCATATTTTCCTGCTTTGTATTGCCGTAGATTGGTCTACAGCACCCACTAAAGTGTCAGAGAGCAATGGCAACTGTCGTGAGCATGTAAAGTACACATTGATTGGTTACGGACAGTGTGCACACCAGCAGAGGAGATGGCGCATGGGTCGCTGCGTTGACCATGGCCGAGAGTTTAAAGGCCTTAGTATGCTTCCATCAAAGTGCGTGTTGGATCCTCTAATGGCATCTAAAATCCCCTTTACAATGACATATATAGAGAATTGTGACCCAGGGAGGAAACCGGGAGAGGGCAATGAAAAACGCGAGTCTCCCGAGAAAATGGGGATGGTTGGCAAATATGATCGGCAGATACTCAATATTAAATAAATCGGATTGGGATCAGGGGCAAAAAAACTTGATCAGGACGTCCCTGTAGTTTTAGGCATTTCAACAAAATACCAATGCACTCGTTTCTCTACAGAGAACAGTCTTACTGATGAATATTTTAATATCACAGCTAACAAGTTCTGTTCATCACCTTAGAACTTATGAATAAAGAGTTTTTCTCTTCAGCTCGACTGAGAGTGAACCCCACATAACCTTCTATAAAGCCATTTTCATTTGCAAATTAAGGCAGTTGTGGATTGAGAAGGCAATGCATGCAGCCTCTGTATCTGGTTCCAGCCATTTGTTTTACAAATTAAAACATTCTAATCCCTTAAGCTATTTGCCACTTCTCACAGACTGAATTTGTTTAGAATTATATTAATTTCAAAGGTTTTAAACCACTCAGCAAATCCATCCCACTGGCCTTGTGTGGAGGAGGGGGTGGGTGGTGGGGGAGTTGTCGACATGGCATGTCTCTGCCTGTGTTTCTCTCTCTCAATTTCTCATACGTCTGCAGCCCAAGGTAAAGCTGCCCCCTTCCAAATAAACACATCAAAGCAGTACAACACATGTGTGCCTTTGAAGAGAGTGTAATGTGTTTTAGCTTCATTTCCCCCAGACTGTGAAGTGTGCCTATGGGCCCTTGCTGGTAGAGTGGTGATTGTGGAGCAGGTAGCCACAGTCAGTCCAACTCAATAATTCAGTGTCAGTGCAGAAGACCGGGGGGCCCTGCTCGCCACCTCGCTTTGACTCGGGGGTCCCCGCCACTGTCGGCCGGCTGGTACCCGAGGGGGTGTCTGACCTCACGTCACTGAGGACGTGGGGAGTCAAGTAGCTTGGAAATGTTCGAAATAAGGTATGAGAGTGCACAAATGACACATAGGGGGAAAGAATATAACATACGCGCACATAGGAATGTTTCAGTGTCAGCAGGAGCTATGCATGCCTGTGTCGTATTTGACCTCAGTGTCACGATATTACCATTACTGTATAGCTTATCTGAACCTGAAAATATATCAATGTATTTTCTTATATATATATGTATATCTTTTACCCGACAGACCCGGTACCGGGTTCGGCTGAGCTGTGTGTTAAAACACTGCCTTTAAAAACTTCATAAAATGCTGGGGTGGTCTTGTTTTCCAAATTGTCTCTAAAAAACGAAGCCTTAACGCTACTAAAACAACACTCCAAGCGAACTTTGTCTGAACAATGTTGGTTTGGCAATGATTTCAATATTTTAGTTACAAAATCAGCGCACAAGAAATTGTATTTTTATTTTTTATTATTTTTGATCGTTTTTTATATTGAATGTCCATACTTGACTTTGAATTCTTTGTTGTTATCTTATTTACATTGTTATTGATCTTATTTGTTGTTATATAAGTTGTACTTGATCATATTTCATTATTATAATAAAACTACTCCATTTGGAATCAAAATTATACAATTTGTATTGATTTTATAGTGTGCACAATGGTAGAATGTGATGATGCACAGGGTAAATGTCATGGCCAAAGGCTCCATTGTGTGCACATAGCCTCCTGTAGTGGATATCAGTAGTATTTTAGAGCCAGATTCCCTTTCAAGAGGTAGAAAACCCATTTGGCACACTTTGGGTATCCAAGTGGCCAAATGGAGAGTCGGCCTGGTCCTATCCTTATTAAAACCTATATAGAATATATGTGCTTTGTGTTATTGCTATCTGCTTTGGCACTGTTGTAGTCAAGGAGTTGCTGAATGAATTCAGTGGCATCTCGTGCATGGAATCAATGCTATAATGGTTTTATCCACTGTCTAATCTAGAAAACATTTTAGACGAGGATAAATATGTAATTTTTTCCTTTGGTTCATCACAATTTACTCAGGTATAGTAACAGAAACAATGTTACTTACACTGGGGATGAATTCTCTGAGGTTTTACCTATCCATAGAGACCATGATCATGCATATAGACCTGGTAGTTGTGGAGCTATTCTTGATTTACTTTGGGTATGTCTGTCTAGGCGAACCACACCCTCCAACACCCTAGGGCTTAAAAGGTTCAAGAGAGAGAGAAAGCTGTTTTCATAATGTGAAATGTTTATATGAACACATAAAATATGTGCAAGCCATCAGGCTGCGGAAATGATATGCAGCGCACTGAACAAATCTGTACAAATCAAGATTAAGAATGACTGACAACCAGAGATATACAATCCTCTGAGTGTGGCGATAGGATTTCCTTTCAACGAAATCCATTAGCTCATTTAACAAAATAATCAGCTTACGCTTGGAGAGCAGTGAAATCTCCAGTTCAAAAATGATGCTAATACGAGTGTGTGTGTGTGTTTGTGTTTTGAATACTGTAGATACACATTCACTCATGAGCATGTACAATCACATATGCATAAACAAAGACACTCCAAACCCATCGCATCAATCTGCTCCGATAACAGCCTCCACTCTTCGGGTCGCAGGCTTTCCACTAAATGTTGGAACCGGCTGGAGCGGTTTTCTCCCATTCAGCCACAAGAAGAAGTCTCGGGATGGAAAGAGCAATGGACTATTTTTATGCATTCATTCATTATCCGTAACCGTTTATCCTATTCAGTGTCACGGGGTGGTTGGAGCCAATCCCAGCTGACATTGTGTACAGACTTCTAAACAATCAGACTTCTTTTTGCAACCAGAGGAGTCGCCCCCTGTTGGCTGTTAGAGAGAATGCAAGTATAAGTCACTTCTGCATTGGAGTTTGCCCCATGTTTCAACCTGGTTTCCAGCATCAGGCAGCTGTTTTCAGCAAGAAAGCTCTGATGCAACAGCTGTATGCTACCTGCCCAGCACCGAACAGCAGTTAGCAACTAGTTTGTAAAGAAAGTGGAACATTTAGTAGCAAGTATTTAAAGAGCCAGGTATTTTTCTTAGGAGTTGGTGGCCAAAACAATATCTCAATAATAAATGAATGCAGCTTTAAATAAAGACAGAAATCAAATGATGTTTCAATTGTCAATTCCTTTCAGAAACAAGTATATTTTCAAGGTCACAACAGTACAGATCAGATATGTGGAAATTACACAAACATCTAAGAAATGCCTCAGAAGAATGTGATGATTAGCATTTTTCCTGTGCAGTGCAGCCAGTTATAGGCGCTCTGTCTTGGCATAATCCCACCATTCTCATGTAGCTAGTGTAATAACCTCACAAGATAGGAGTGTGTAAAATCATGATAGGCACCTTGGGGGAAATAAACACGCTGACCTGAGGATTTAAGGTGACCCACGTCTGGGCAGATGATCCTCCCAGCCCCTCAGGCTCGGCTCTTTCCCCTTAAGGTCATAAACTATGCATTAGCTGGCAACCATAAGTTCAAACCTCAACAGGGACATAAAAGCGGGAAATGGTATAGTTTCCACTCCAAAAACACAACTTGTGTATCGATGCTTTTGATGCAGAGATGGTATGTGTTGCAGGAATATTGCTCCTGAGCTGGATGCATTGTTTTGTTTCCATTTTATTTTCATTTGGGTTGGTTTTGATCCAAGCTAGGGAAAGCACTCCTGTGGGAAAACATTGTTTGTTTCTCTGGCCAAAGGGAGACAATGCAGCAGGATGTGAAGAATCAGCCGTCGGGCACCAGATGGGGTCTGGACGTACAGTGTGCACAGTGAGGGGGAGTGGGGAGAGGTGGTTCTGGAGAGTGTTTGGCACACAGGCAACCTGCTAGCAAAAGTGAAAGTTGATGGCTTATGTCCTCTTCATCCAGCCCATCCAGCACGCTTCTGAATGCAATGGCCTGTGCTCCATCTCGTCCCCATCAACATCTGTCTTTCGGTCTCAAAGGACAGATCATCTCCCGATGCATCGGGCTCTTAACATGATTTTACCTCGTCAAAAGCAGCGGAATGATGATGTTCAAGGGTGGGGAGAGGATCAGTCCTTGGTGAAATAAATTGTGTAGTGAAGCTTGAATGTATCGAGCAATCTATCAGCAAGTGCACCTGGTTCACACATGTAGCTCTCCACTCTCCTTCTATGTGTGAATGCCATGTTCCTGTTCAGTTTATGTTATGTATTTCCCTGCGTATAAACTCTGCAGTCTGGATTTTACCTGAGAGCCTCTGGGGACTATGTTAACCAGTTTGTTTGTAGTCCTGTGAACCTTATAAGACGTGCCGGTATCAAGACAATTAGGCCAATTTTCATAATCATTATTCACTGGTCCCCAGGGAGAGCTTAGATATAGTAAGCTTATGGCTGCAGTAGTGATTTGTCGGGTGTCTGCTAGGTAATTCTTCTATTTATAGAGGGTCATTAAGCTGTGAAAATCTCTCCTCACTGCTAACCCATCTCAGCTATGTCATTTCTTACTGTAAAATTAAAGCCGAGGTCCAGTTCAGTCTGAATGTCCAGACCACTTAAAAGTCCATTATATTCTGCCGGTGTCATTACTTTTAGTGAGCCAGCTCTGAAAATGTAGTTTAAAAAGAGATAGGACTTAATAAACGCTTTGGATATTCCCTTTCTCAAATCTGAAGAAGTGCCTTATTCAAACAAATCTCTTATTAGGCATTAACATATTGTAGATGATATAGATGTATTGTATCCCATATCTCATTCAACATTCGTATTCTTCAAGATAACTGGATTTCAAATACAAGTCTTTGAGGAATACATTTCCATAGGAGGATATGAGAAGAAAAGGCAGCCGACATTAGCAGCGCCAGGTATTCAGATCCCTCCCTGTCCTTTCAGTCATTCTTCTGTCTCCTATCCGTAACTTATAAAATCAAGACTGTACATTTCTCAGGGTTTGTAAAAAGTTTAAAGTTGGAGATACGTGGTTTTAACTCAACAACAGTGACAAAGCTAACTTTGAATTAGCATGCAGTTGGTATACTACGACGGAGTATTAAGGCCACATTGAGAGAAAAAAAAAGAAATCTTGAGAAAAAAGTCGTAATATTATGAGAATAAAATCATAAGTTTAAGAGAAAAAAGTTGTAGTATTATGAGAATAAAGTCAAACTATGCTGTTAGAATAATTTTAAATTGCTGAAATCCACATATAGTGGCTTACATTGTAAACGTAAAGATACCAGAGCAAACTTTGAATTTCTTTAGCAGGTTTAAAATGCCGTTTGACTTCATTTCATATCACTGCCTGCCCACCCCCTTCCAGTACACCTTACTTTGCATTGAATTAGGGATGCAGAATGCAAATGAACACAAACACTGTAAAAACCAATGAACCATAAACAATAGCACCACATAATGACAAATGCTCTTGCCTCTGTCAAGGTAAAGGTGGCTTAGCTGTTTGTTTACTTTTACTCTCCTCTGAGATGTGACTTCCCCGGCATCTGCACATTTCCTGGAAAATCTCTCCGGCCTGTGATATACATGCTTCTAACGATGCTTTTATGTGTGCATGATGTCTACCTGGCGTATCCCGAATTCCTTCAGAGCATTGTTTTTTTGTGCATGCTACAGTTTATTAGAACTTTTATTTGTTTTTATTTTATTTATTTATTTGTTTCTGTCAGTTGACCCATCAATCGCCACTCCACCACTCTGTTGCTGTTTATACTACGTCACCTAGCTTCCTCCTTTGCTCCCATCATAATTACTACAGCCACAAGAGGCCGTCAGCATTGTGTCAGTACATGATAACGGCCTTCTGAACCTACTAGTAGGTGTAGCAGGCGCCATCTAGCCCATATCTATGATCTCTGATAACCGCTGATAACACCCATTCAATCAGCTGATAACATTCAAAGGTTTTCTCATGCTTATTAGCAACATTACCGGTTCACTTTCTGTTTTTCCTCTAAATAAAGTAATTAAAATAATCTATCTGAGATGTTGCCTTGTTTACATATGGCTCACATGCACTTCATAAATGAACTGTGCCCAAATTGTTATATTACAGAATATAAACCTGATCATTCTGTGACACCTTCTAACTAACTAATTTCAGATCTGCCAGCTTGTCTTTGCATAATCAAATGATAAACAAAGAGAACAGAAAAAAAATGGGTTTTTTTTAACATTAAAGCATGTCAACATGTTCTAGTAGAAACCCAAAATGCAAGTATGAACCTGACAATTAGCATAATATGTCTCATTTAATGTTTACTGCACTGGATTGATGCTTTAATTATTTTAGCTATAGACCACTGCATACCACTAGGATAGTTTGTTACCCCTTATTAATGTCCTTTTTAACATTTATAATCACAAACATGATGTTTTATTACCTTTTTAATGATGTATTATAATCATTGACCTATCAGAAAGTGAGAAACTCTTGATCCTCTATTAATGGTTATTAATAATGAATGACTTAACTGACAGAGAGCGTTTTCACAAACTGAAAAAAAAGTTATTAGTTCGACTAATAAACCCTTTAAAGGTCCCATATCGTGCTCATTTTCAGGTTCATACTTGTATTTTGTGTTTCTACTAGAACATGTTTACATGCTGTAATGTTAAAAAAAAACTTGATTTTCCTCATACTGTCGGCCTGAATATACCTGTATTTACCCTCTGTCTGAAACGCTCCGTTTTAGTGCATTTCAATGGAATTTCAACGGAATTACGTTGCTTGGCGACAGTTTGGGTCCACGTTTACTTCCTGTCAGCTGATGTTATTCACATACACTGAAACAGGAAATAAACTGGGACCCATTTAGAATGTTTACGTTTAAAACCGTGTAATGGTCTAAATATTGTAGATTTGTGACATCACAAATGGACAGAAATGCTGACGGCTTGTTTCAAACGCATAATTTCTGAATACGGAATGTGTGTGTTTCTCCGTATATTGAGCGTTTTGATAGTTTAACAGTATTTATAAAGCACTTAAACCTGCTTTATAATATAAAAGACATGAAAATCTCACTTTTTACAATATGGGACCTTTAAAGGGTGATTGATGAGAAAGTTGTACCGATGTTAGTTGTAGAACTAAGTCTCTGAATTAGAGGAATAAAGTTAACCTGTGATGAATCCACTAGACACCAGAGCTCCACATTGCTAAATAATATGGTAATGATCGACCAGGGGAGAAAAGGCTTACAATGCATACACTGAGATTCATACCAGCCCTAATAGTGTAAACACACAGCAGTCTTTAGTCCTTCCACACAGGGAGAATGAGATTAAAATCATGTATCACTGAATGTGTTTGACAATGGGCTACAAAACAGCTGTTTTGAGCTCTGCACAAAATACCCCATTGTAACAGCTTGAGCACGGAGATGCAAATTCCCGCCCACACACTGAACACTCATGTACTCCCAAATCAGCATGCCCATCGACAGTTAGCACTTGGAAGGGCATGCAGGTGCGTTGCGATGAGGCTCCAAGCGTTGCCTTGAAAAAGCCCTCGTAGATGCCGAGCTAGGATTTATTGCTGCGTGTGTTACCTTAAACGGATGGAGCTCTTCTCGTTTCGCCGGTAAGAAGCGAAATGAGAAGAGAAAAGCTGAAAAGACCCGCAGAGAGGCTGAATAAATTAGCCTCTGCTTCTAAATGAACAGGAGAGGCGAGGAGGAAGGAAACATGATTTAGTGTCTTCTCCCCTCACCTCTTTGGGGCGGAGAAGCTGGTCGGAGCTATTACGCTCTCTATCACGCTCTCTATCACGCCGAGTCCCTTTGGACACCGCAGGATGGGCTGCACAGAGCTCCACTGCTCCTCTAACTGATCATCAAGGTGTCGCATTAGAGCCGCTCGCGTATCACAACTGGATAGCAACAGATACAATCAGTTATCATTATTGTATTACAAGCCTCAATGATCCTCTTCAATTATACTAAGCCAGGTAGGGAGCAGAGGCTACAGCCATGGTTGAGCTATTTGTTTACACGCCACTGTAAATTAAACCTAACTTCTATATAATCACATAATCATGTCATGGAATCTGAATCATTTGTAAAAAGGGATTTTGCAGCAGTAGAATATGTTCCGCTTATTGTTTCCAGGTATCAGAATACAGGGCCTTGCTGTTGCCACGTGTGGGTTTCTTGTTGTCAAGCTCAGCAGAGACTATGCTGTGCAAATTGCACGCCAAAACATGCACACAGTTAAAACATGTAGGCATAGTAGGCATCTTGTTTTTTTTTCGTTTTCTGTTTGCTCACAATTTTGTGGTCTAAACATTAGGGCTGGGACAATTCACCTATCTCCCGATTCGATACGATCATGATACTTGGGTGCCGATCCGATATGTTTTGTGATTTTTAAGTATTGAGATTCGATATTGCGATTTATTGTGATTTTTGTTCACTTTTTTAACATTAGACCATGGGGAAACATTGAATTATACACTTCTAGGGACTTTTACTTTGGAAAGTATCTAAATTAATACAGAAACGAAGGTTTGATTTTCAGCATATATTGTAATCAGAGATGACCTGAAGTCAAAAATATCAGTTATTGTCAGGAATTATTATTATAATAATTTTTTTCAGCAACCCATAAATCAAAGAATAAAGTAATTTCCCTCACAAATTAGTGGAATTTTATTTTAATTTATAAGGGACATGTTATGTTTTATGCTTCTGGTGAATATAATCCAATCAATCTTATTTCCATATATGTATTTTGTATATACAGTTCCCTTTGTAAACACCTTATTTTGAAAACCAGACGTAGTCACACGGGTATACTTCCTCATTTCTCCAAAGTGGTCTCTAGCTCTCCCGTCAGCTCCGTTCTCTTTATACATCCATGGTCAGCTCCATCGGGGCCGTTTCAATGCATTTAACATAAATGTCAGTATATGGGTGCTCTACAGTCGTAGCGTCGGCCCATTTGACCACGGAGATGAGAGCGACGGCCGGCTCGACCGCACGTTAACGCAATACGATAACGTTTCCTGTCCGTGACAGAGTCAGCATGCAGCTTTAGCCATGATGTCTAGCTCTGCTTTTCCTGTCAATGTGTGAAACCCAAAGTGTTTCCATACTTTACTGTATGTGTAATGTTTACCACGTTGGATTTAAAATGTGAGGGTGCAGGTCGTATCCACACAGACCCTCTGACGTTTTCTATTTTTTTCATTTCGGCTTGTGACGGCTGGTTGGTTTGTTTTGGTTGACGGATACGGAACGGATATGACGTCACATTACTACAACAATAAAAGCGGTAACTTCCTTCTACCTCCACATAGACTCAAATGAAGCAAATATAGCGATTCTGGCATTAAAAAATCCATTTAAAAATATCTATCTAATATCTAACTATTTGCAAAGCATGTTTAGCATTATAAATGTGATTCGATGTAATGAGGATATAATTCCGTTATCATATATCTGCGGCAAAGTCATCTTCAACAGACAGATGGAGAGGATGGTGAGTTGATGCTAAAGAAGGAAAAATAGAAGCTGAATTGTTTGCCGCAGACTTGGTGTAACAAAAAGTGTAAGAAAGAGGACAATAGCATGCATCAGCTTTGATGGCGGTGAAACCCCTCCTGGCAGCCATGACACAGAATTTGAAATTCTTCAATTGCTTATGACTACTGTGACATGGTTGTCTGAGAGCGGAAAGGATTTTTTTCGGGGTATGTGCGGTGGGTGGATGCAGTCCACCCTCTTCCCATACACACAGAACAATGCTTTTGTACATCAAAGACTGGAAATATGTGTCACTGATGAGAGAGATGACTTTGACGTAGAATAAATAGACAGATGCTGTATACATTCCCTTAAAGGATAACGCTGGTGTCATTATATAGTTTCCTGTTGTCAACAAATCTCATTAAAAATAAAAAACAATGTGTGAGCGCATCTCTCAATACTCTGACTTCCCTACTCTGTCTGTGTAAATCTTCACTTGTAAATATTATTATTTTTTAAAGCCTCAAGAGATTTCCTAGACCGCTGGGTATTATAGTTGTAGTTTTTAAACAAACATTAAAGCTTCAGTGGGCAGAATTGTTTTGGCATCATTGGGCAAAAATTCCATAATAACCTTTCAGCATATTGTAATTCTTCTGACTTCTGCACCTCCTCATGGCTCTGTTTTCAGGCTTTAGAAAATCTAGACCGTGACGGGAGACTTTGGCCAATCACATGTCATTTCAAAGAGAGTGATCATTCCTATTGGCTGTGCTCCGGCTTGTGGGCGGTGCTTGGTATTTCCTCGACAGATCTCAACATGGCTGCTGGGTCACAAACTTTCTCATTTTACAGCTAAACAGTACACTACAAGATGTTTCTGAGAACACCTGAGGAGAGAAATAGGCATTACAGTAATAGAATATTGATTCATATTTGATCAGTGCTGCCTAGTTTGACCGTTTGCTCGGAGTTCGCGAGTGATTGACAGCTGCTCAGAGACGGAAGCCTCCAGATCAGGTTGTTTTCCTCCGGTCTGTGAAATCTTGCAGATGCCGTTAGGAGCACTGGAGGACACAGAGACACATGATTTTTTTTTAGATTAGCTGTCTCATGCACTACTGTCAGGATATAGCGACCGTTTTTAAAAAATAAATGTTTTTAATCATATTTGCTCCAATCTCGCCTACTGCTGCATTAATCAGGAGGAAATAGTGCATTTGTTGGGGACTATTTTCAGCGGCGGATTAATCCACATGTGGTGCTCTGGTGAGTATTTGGGGCAGCAGGACGGTGTATGTGGGATTGAATCAAAATAAACTACAGTGTGTGTGTTCATGGTGATGAAGGAACATGTCACTCAGTGACACAGTGAGGCTCACTGATGTGTTTATTAATAGTTTGTGGACAACAATGGAGCTCTACGGCACAGATCAGGCTTTGATACACACAAACTACTTGTTAATAGACACATTCAATTTTGGTTTGAGTGTGAACATGGAATTTGATGACAATACAACATTTTTTTGAATACCACCAAAGTTAATGGTGCAGTGTGTAGTATCGTATGTATTTAGTGGCATCTAGTGGTGAGGTTGCAGATTGCAACTAACTGAATACCCCTCTGCTCACCCCTCCCTTTCCAAGTGTGTAGGAGAGCCAGAAATGTGAAAGGCTCTCCACAGAGCCAGTGTTTGATTTGTAGGTTGTGGGCTACTCTAGAAACTAGGTTGACCAGATCCCAACAAATCAAATGTGGGACAAATAGTAGGTTTGTGTGGGACAATGTCGGACACAATTTTGACATAATGTCTATCTAACTCAAAAAACAAACATTTCTATTCTGGTCCTTATCTTGTAACATCTCTGTGCTTTGCCCGAATGCATCTATAGATCGACTGGTCTCTTTTGGAGCCAAATGTTTCTTGTGAGACTCACATGAACTGTGTCGCTTTATGTCGCAACAATAACTGGGATAAAAATGCCGTGCAGTCCCTCATAAAGTGGGACACCTGGTCACCCTGGTAGAAACATGGCTGTGCAACATGAAGAGGACCCGCTCCCTATGTAGATATGAAGGGTTTCATTATAAGGTAACAAAAACACAACGATTCTTCGTTTCAGGTGATTATACACTAATGAAAACATAGCTATGAATATGATATTCTAATTCTGCTACTAGATCCCCATAAAACATGCACACTGGACTTTTAAGTAATGAGATCTGGAAGCACAGTGACATCACAAATGCAAAAAAAAAAGTGAATATTGTCTGAAAACATATACTTCAACAAATATAAGAATACAGTTTCCAATAATCAGTAAATTAAATAAATAATTATTTATATTTATTTGGGCTTAAATTTAGTCTTTAAAAGTCCTATTTTCCCCACAATTGGTACCAAATTATTAAACTCTTTCTAGGAACCTTCTTGTAAATGATTTAAACATTATTTAAAAAATTTGATGCATAAAATAAAGAGTTATTGATGGATGCATTGCTTGTAATGGTGTTTCTTGCCTCGTTTGACTTTATCATAACATTTTCACAACATTCATGGATCTCACATCTCAATGAACTTATTGAGTACAAAAAATGACAAACCAAACCTACAAAAAAAATAAGATGCAAGATGTAATTAACTGGAATTATAAGTTAATTACAGTGCAGGTCTAAGCAGCTCAGAGATATCTGTGTGCTCGTTGAGGTTTGAGGTAAAGGGTGTTTGCTCTTCCCTGTGGTCTGCCCTCCAGATGTGAGATAGCATGTCAGTTGTCTCTCAGTCCATCCCTAACAGTTGATAAAGAGATCAGTCACAGCCTCAGCTCAAACCAGGCTCCAGGAATCCCCCTTATGGCAGACATCTGCTTTAGAATACAAGACTGTTTGTTTCTGCTGGTGCTATATAGAACCTTATTAAAGAGGCGGCCCACTGATTTAGTATTAGCCTCCATTATTTTGTCTTTTAACTTCCTATCTACACCCGAAGTGGAACTATTGCGTTGCATAGATTGGCGTGCTGCTTGTGATCACCTTTGGCCTACATTTTACTAAATATCTGTCAGGTTTTATAACATATATACGGAGGGAACAACTGATAGAGCTGAAACTAAATGAACAACTCTGTTCTACAGCAGTCTGACAAACATCAATTGCTATTTACGTAGCAGATCAATATTTCCCCAATGCTCTGGGATCCGATGAATGTGTCAGAATGTGTTGGTGTCTGTGTTTTGTTATGAGTTTACAATAACATGATATAATAACAAAGATCATCTGTCTGGCGGTTTAAAACGTGTTAATACAACATCACAGTGGTAACTCCATTGGTTAGTTCAGCTTGCCTTGACATGGGCATATTATTGTGAACATTCAAAATTACATTATTAATAAAATATTGCATATTAGCATGATATAGTTGGTTGAAGAGTTGCATTTTATAACATATTTTATAAATCATCTTCGAGACCAACAAATCAAAAATCAGCTACTTTAGTGATCATTTATGGCATGTAATGTTAATAACTTGCATTACTGTACAGGTACATGTTACAATCAGCTGTTTGTTTGTGTCCTCTGTTTACAACGTTAATGTCATTTACAAACATAGTAGTTTTAAACCCAACCACGTAGTTCTTTCCTAAACCTAACTATAGTGGTTTTGATGCCGAAAATAAAGTGACGCCAACACCAAGGGGCGTGACGCCAACACCAAGGGGCGTGACGCCAAGAGGGGCGTGACGCCAAGAGGGGCGGTATGTGATGAGTTGGAATGGGAACATGTTGGTTAGTTATAAGCAGGCTGTTCTCGTGCACTGTTCGTAACTATACCTACAAAAAGTAACGAACTATAATTTCTATATGACCCACAAAATCAACTTTTAAAGTGATATACAGTATGTGGTGGATGTGATGGTGTCAGGTCACATGACCTTCTCATAAATGTGGACATGCGTTCCCAACTTTGAGAAATATGCAGCATGCTGTGTGAACCGATCATGACGTGGACTTTTGACTTGAGATTACCATAGCCATTCATATAGCGACTCGAAGATAAAAGACAAAGCCAGAAATGGAACTAAAATGACAGGCAGCCATATAAGGTCAATAGTACTTCCATAACACTGAGACTCACAAGACTTATCAAGAATGGTCAGAATCAATGCAACCAAGCTCGGGGTATTCTCACTTGTAGTCCCTTGTATGGGTCAACCTCCAAAAACCTCCAGATCCCCAACCTCAAGAACACATAGTTACTTCCAAGCTACAACATTATTGAGCGTTAGGAAATATCAAACTTTCAAACCTTCCCTTCAATGACAGCTTTGAAGCTCTACCTTACTTCTGTTCAAGGCCAAACCCCATGTTTCTTATTCTGGTTGTGAAATGTTCAAAACCTTATTTATTTAAGAGCACTGGTCGAAGGGTTATAAGTCCCCAGAACTTGTTCTACATTAAAATTACTCAGTCTCTAAAAGACTCTCCTCAGACTCTTCAGATAGCTTCCTGTCAATCACCAAGCTCTCAAAACCTCCTCATTTTAATTCAAGCAGTGGTCTGATGCATTTCAAAGTTAGGAGCTTTTTACCAAGATGGATCATGTTTTAATCTGATCTGAAACCAGATATTTTTTTTCTTCATTTGCATCCACCATCTGTTCATATAGTTACACTACATGGCCCTGTTTCTGGAATATGTCATAACGGGCCATCAAGGCCTTTTGTATTTTAAGGGCTCCCTCAAATGCAACCAAGAAAAGCAGCCTTTTCTCACTGGAATTTGGAGAGCATCAGTAGTGTTTCTTTTGTGGTATTTTGTATCCAAGAATGCATTGCACGGCAGTCTTTTAGTTCTGAAGTGAGCAGGTGCACACAATCAATTTGAGGTGGCACATGTTCAGCCTACTTGCCTTTAGTCCCTTCACAGCAGGTGGCTGCTGGATGGGACACAGCTAAGCATGGAGCCATATGATAAGTTGGCAAAAGCTGGCCAGTTTTCATAAAATTGTAACACCCCACCATTAACTGATTCTGATTATCTGGGTCCACTTACGGTACAAAATAATTGTTTGTATTTTTCGCCGTTTGCTGCGCACGTATTATGGTCCGTCCCAACCCTACTGCCAGGCTGACTGTTGAGAATGGACGATTCTGTAAAACTTTGGATTGTGTCCAATAACATTAATATTTAATATCTAATGCATATGTTTTTGTTATTTATTTCTACAGTGCAATGTATGTTCATATAGACTTAGAACAGTGGCAGAAGTGACAAAAACTTGGTTAAGATGAACAAAAGAAAATAGACAACAATAAATGTTAAATAAATATTGTGAAAGAAAGCAAACTCTTGCATTAAAGTGAAATTGAGTTCATGCCCATCTACCACCCCAACCTTCACACTCTTACTTTTCACTTCTCTACACCAATTACTTTAATGGCACTGGACATAAATCGTGCACTGCAGAATCATCCGGTATCAATGTAATTGCTTGATCATCCAACGTCCTTCATCACATAAAATATTTCAAAGCTACAGACAAATTTGTGTGAAATCTTGAAGCTATGAATTTTTTAATGACATTGGCCAGTAATGTCTGGCTGATATCTGATCTGCTTAATGTGGTCCACTATTTTTTTTATTATTTTATTTTATTATATCATTTATTCATTAAACAATACTTCATGAAAAATACCCCAAGTTTTTAATTGGAGTAGACAAACCTCCCCCAAAATCAGTGATATATTACTAGAGATTAGTGCTACAATCATAGATATTCCTTTGCACCATGGGTCTATTAAAAAAAAACTAAATGAATCACCTTTCAATCATTCTTTATTTTTCACAGATACTCTCTTAAAAAGGGTGAGGGTTATAGTATAAATCTAATCCATGATTCACAAATTAAGTTTCCTTCCTGCAGTTAATTCTTTCATTTATCAGTGGAATAATATTGGCATCAGTTTGTTGTGGTGGCTGGATATTTATTAGAAATCTAAGATTAATCCTTTATAAAAATGTTCCAGATGGGGATGCTAATTTTGAAAAAACATTTTAACCGATTATTAACCGTTAACGGACAAGATTAGTGCGTTGCATGCAGCGGTGCGCCAGCTGCAAAACAGACAACTGAGTCCCCAGTTTACCCGTCCGGGAGAGTTAGCAGCTACAGTGCTGCGTGTATTGTTAAGGACACTATACCCACTTTCCCAGTAACTCTCCACCGCATCATTTAGTTTAACAGGTTGTCAGCTGTGTGTCTGCCCGGCGTATCAAAACCACTACAGTTACTCTTGGCGTTACTAGGTTTAGGCAAGTTAGTTAAGTTTAGGAAAAAACAACATGGTTGGGCTTACAATTACTATGTTTGTACAGTGAAAATGATACTGAACGTTGTGAACACGGGACACAGACAAACAGCTTATTGTAACGTAACACACGGGACACGAACAGCGGTCTCTCCTGGATGAAAGCCCTGTGTTTGTTGGACCCATCCACCCAGTATGCGTCTTTTCACTCTTTAAACTACATCACCATGATCACTCCCGGCAAACTTTCTCTGAGCGTTCACTGTTGCCGCAGATGGGTTTAAATTGTAGTGCTAGTCTCATACTGGTGATGAAGGGTGCCTTGTGTGGCAGTATCAAATGCCATGACAAAGCGTCGGTATTTAACGCCCGGGGATTGAGAATGGACTGACATCACATACCTAAGAACTCTTTTTGATTTGATAAATCAATTGTGAATGACCCATTCCCCTCAAAACCTATAGTGAACTTCCCTTACCTGCCGCCCAGAGGGTTATAACACAATGGAGCTCCTAAATGATTCATCCCCATCATTAAATATCTACGCACATCACATATTGGCTTCATGAAAACTTAATATGTGGAACCTTGACACTATTTCTCAAGTCCCTGCCATTGAAACCAGTGTGATAAAGGCAAAACAGTACGCACCGTTGATGTGTGTGCATGTTTCATGTGTTTTCCCTGCTTTCTTTGTAGCTGCTTACTAAAACATGAAAAGACCCGTATTCCATCCACATTGCACTTCTAATCAATAAATGTGCTGGTGGTGCCACTTGCTGGTGCTAATCATAGCTAGGCGGAGGCGTGGGGGTGTGAGCTGGAGCCGGGTTCACACGCTGCCAGAGACATGAGAGCTGCGCCACTAATATCTCATTATCATGGATCTGCTGATTACTTTGCCAGAATACCACCCTGCATCGGCCTTTTCCTCCTCATTTGAATACATTTAAATACGAGCGGAGGATGAGGGAAGGCAAAGTGCTAATTTGATAGCCGAGGAGACGGGTTAAAGATGTTGCCGCGAATCCTCCCATTTTTTTGTATTTTTTTACGACACGGGCTCTCACTTATTTCCTGGTTCAGTAAAAAAAAAAGGGATGAGGTGTGACCTATCACATATAGCCCGAGCTCCATCAGCCGGTGCTGTTTTAATCAGCAATGTCACCACTCCAATCAGCCCCCATCCAGACACTTCCCTTCTTTCTGATGTTTGCAAATTATTCCGCAAATGTTTCCCCCATGGCATAGCTTTGGTTCTGTAGAGGGAGAATTGATTACTGATTACAGCTGACCCGTTTTGCACATGTAAGCTTTTTCTGTGTGTGTAATTTTGCCTGTGATCTAGTGTTCCTCTGTTTATATCGGCAGTCAAAAGATGGGCAACGTGGCACAGATGGCGCTTTATGCAGGATGATTCCTCAACAGACATTATTTGAATGGTTATTCAATGTTAAATGCGATAAGTGCTGATGGGGGGGGGGGCGCAAAGGAAGCGGAGAAAAGCAGGAGTTTGTTTCTGCTACATGTGCTTTGCATATTAATCAAGGAAACAGAGCGCCACATATTCACACATAGGCGCAGTGGGATGTATAGACCCACACCCCCCACGCATGGACTCACACAGGAGCTACATGCCTGTAGAAAATAGAATGGTCAACAGTGCTCTGATTAGGTTAGTGTCTGCTTTGTTGTTCTTTGGCTGACTGAGCAACAATGTTTAGCTTTATTAAATCTGCACATTTCTCCTGAGAATACCTAAATTGCATTGCATATAGTAACACAGGATATGGTGCAGAGGGCACCAAGAATAAGCTGTGTTATACTTCCATGTTCTGTTCCAGAAGTAAGAAGATATTTGTAACAAAGCTTTCTTAAATGTAGTGTCAGTGTTTATTCAGTATTTCTGTTTTTAGTAGCCTTAAATGAACATAATTTCCTGTAAGCCCTAGAACCACTGTGCGTTAAATGTGAGCGAATTTAGACGTGTCTGTGACAACAAAAGGACAGAGAGGACAGAACAGATATTTAAAGTAAGCCTGTCAAAGTGAACGTGATAATAATACGTTAACTCAAATTTGTTTTAACGCCACTAATTTCTTTAATGTGATTTTTAGGTTGTAGGGAGCTGAGAGTGAAGATACTGGCATCATATGAAACTAGAAAAACTAAGGAATCCATCGGCACCTACTATGACACTATAGATTGACGTGAAGGAGGCTAAACAACGTTCCCAGCTCGCGCTAAATTTTGGCAAGAAAAAACTGGCATTGCCCTTTTCAAAGGGATCCCTTGACCTCTGACCTTAAACTATGTGTTAACAGATAGATAACAGTTTAGCCAGATTATCCAAACGACCTAATCAGAATTTCAGTAACAATCTCACATTGGACAGTATGGGTAACAATTTTACCCATCACCGTCGTTTTCTCTTCCAAATAACCTGAGCTAATTTGGGGTTTTGTTAAAATCCTCTTCAATCGTCTTCTCGCCCTTCTATGTTTCCTGATCCCCTGTCGGGGTTCCTTTTAGTGATATCACCTCATTCCCAGATTTCAGTAATGAACTTGGTAAGAATAATGCTGTTGAGCATTATTGTTATTATTACTGACAGAAATGGAGGCCAAACTAAGAAAAGAAGACCAAGGTTGTAATACAAATGTAGACACAATAACTCTAATGGCCACTTGCTTGACTTACCCAACAAATCTCTGGCACCAGTAGAGACCCATTCAGAAGGTGTCAACCTCTCTCTACAAATACAAGGTCAATCATTTTCTCCAAAATACATTATACTAATGAAGCTAAAGCAATTCTTCAAATTTGTGTCTTGGTGGCCACTTTGAAAACAGATCTTCCATCAAAAAGATATTAAGGCGTTCATGTCCCAAAGTGTTGTTGAGTTATTTTGAAGTTACGTTAGTGATGTTTGTGACATATTTTTCGTACCTATGTTACATTGTTTTAAGCCCAACCATGATGTTTTTCCTAAACCTAACTAAGTGGTTTTGTTGCCTAAACATTTAATGCAGTTGTTACCATAGTTTTGTTGCCTAAACATAACTACGACCATTTCACGGTAACAGTGTGGCGTTAAATGACACGCGGAAAGCCTAAAATGCGTGATCATGACATGCAGAATATCCTTAAAATGTCGTGCTCTTTATACGCCTTCCCATTAGATCAAGTTGGTGTTCCACCTTCATCACCCATATGTAGATGTTCGTAGCTCCAACGAAGTCACACATAAAGTCAAACTCAATGGTTCAATGCTGCTCTCACAAATGGGGGGATGTCAATGCTGCATCTACTTGATGGAACTAGAGGAAAGATATGTATGGGTAAGGTTAATAAAAGTGAAATTTGATATTCAGTTTGAAGTATAAAAACTGAGTGAACTCATTCGTAATGGCACAGCACAATGGCAATGGTAACAGTAATGGACTCGTTTAACTCTGTTGTGTTAAACGAGTCCATTGCAGGGGGCTCTCCTCGCTTCTGTAGCTTATACAATTTGCATATGGATGATTATTTGCATGTCTATCATTATCCATTAACCCAGCTCAAAACAGAAGCAAATGGCACGGCTTATTATGAAACGCTTATAAAAATGTTTCACTTCTGTCTGTTCCAATTTCAAGCTCGCACAGAATATGACGTGCGACGGATGTCCCTGCTAAGTCTTTGGGACTTGCCTCTGATAAAGGGCTCCATATAAATAAATTAACTTGAACTTAATACTGAATTATCATGGTACATAAAACCTCATTACATCCCTCATAAATAAAATGGCTATCAAAAGCTGCCTTGTTGTTGACAGTTACAGTTACAGGAATTAGTATAAATTATGTCAGTAAAATCTGACTGACTGACTGGTAAACAGTTGTGTTGTTATTATTATTATTATTTTGTGAAAGCTCTTTGAATTTGCATTAATTATGTGAATGATATGATCCTCATAAATTACATAAATGTTGCACCAATTCCATAATTTTCCATTAATCCATTAGTATTTGTATGGGTGGATATGTTTTATGGATATCTTTTGTAAAACAAAGACGTTATGATGCACAAATAAGAACTTCTTTAATAATTATATGATTTGCTTGTTTTTCATTTCTGCCCATTCTTAATGAAACTCAGACGAGGGAAAATCATGGTGGGCGACCCAAAGATGTTGCATCCCATCACAGGTGTTAAAACACCAGAAAGCATGCGGAATCGCAACAGGCGTCGCTAGCATGATCATAGTTGTCACTCATAACTTGTTGCAACTGTGTCCCGAAAAGATTCCATGTTGTGTCGGCAGGATGTTTTTGCTGGATGCCTCTTAGATGTTTCAAAATGTGACATTTGCTTGTGATTTGGATCAAGAGGCGCCACACAGGGACTGATGAAATTACTTTCCACAGAAAGCTGGGCTGCTATTCCCATCGCTCTTCAGTATGTATGATTATTTAGAAGGAGATGGCAAATAAGCTAATAATAAATGGAGGCATTCAAAGTGGATTGCATGTCTGGAGGTAAAATTGGCCCAATAAAGAGTGAGCTCTCAGCTGAGATGTACAGCACTTGGAAGTATGTGGTGAAGGTAAGTGACCACTGAGACTAACGGGATCGGATTCTGAACCTCTTGACTTACAATGAACTTTGTCATGGGAATTTACTACAGGATTTACAACAATCACAGCTTCACTGCAATTTTGGCCACTTGGGGGCAGAGGAACAAGCTGAAAGCATAACATCTGAGGTAATATCACCTTATACAGTTGCTGAATGAGTATAGTTGGAGAACATGTTAGAAAACAGTTGCTTATTTACATGTCAAGCAAATATGGAGATTCGTTTGGGGATGTGACCACTATTCACTCTCCCATTAGCTCCTGAGAAAAATAGCTGTCTCTTTAGCTGCTAGATGTTCCACTATGTTCATGCTGAAGTGTTTTTCTGAAGAACTTCCTGACGAAAACAGCTGCCTACTGCTGTAAATGGGTTGGGTTCAAAACCTGTAGGGTTCATCCACTGGATACTATGAATGTTTGTAGAGAATTTCATCTCAATCTGTCCAGTAGTTATTTCAGTCTGGATCAAAGTGGTGAACCGTCTGACAGACCGTCATTGCCATTGCTAAAACATAACCGTTAGTATGGCTAAAAATGTGGTAACTTTTGTGATGATGGGCGATAAAAACATTACGAGGAACTCTAATATCTGATGCTGTTCATATCATCTTTGTGGTGTAGCTACAAGATGTGAAAAATAATTAGGCTGCCACTGAAAACTGTTTTGTTTCTGTCTTCTCAGCTAACAGAAGGCAGATCTTTGACTCGATATTTTACAGATCATCAAAGCGAAGCGTCGTTACTTAAGTACGGAAATTACGTGACAAATAAGTCAACGTTGACTTTTGTTTTCACACAACCCTGGGTGGAAGTCTGGCGTTTTTAGACCCATCCATCCACTCTGACCTCCTCCACATGGACTTTGACGCTCTTTATACTACGTCACCTCTCCTGGCTCACGATTATGTGTGGGTTATATAGGTATTATAGTGCATTACTTTTTGTAGATATATCTACGGACAGTGTATGAGAACAGCCTGCAGATTTACGTGATTATTCACATTATGCATTGTCATTTGATCCGTGATTGATATAAAATATATTGATTTGTGCAGCTTTAAGAATCAATCAAATGTTGGCATGTTTTGTTTGCAGTCTTAACCTCTTTTGCTGTGGTGTTTTTTTTTCTTCCAAATAGTGTCTAAAAGACGAGGCCTTAACGCTACTAAAAGAACACTCCAAGTGTAGTTTGTCCAAACAATGTTTGTAGTTCATAGTTTTTACCGTTTTTATATTGAATGTACATACTTGACTTTGTATTCTTTTTTGTTATCTTATTTACATTGTTATTGATCTTATTTGTTATTATCTAAGTTTTACTTGATCATATTTCATTATTATGATAACACTACTCCATTTGGAGTCAAATTATACCATTTTTATTGATTTTAGAGTGTGCATAATGGTAGAATGTGATGATGCACAGGGTAAATGTCATGGCCAAAGGCTCCATTGTGTGCACGTAGCCTCCTGTAGTGGATATCAGTAGTATTATATATCCAGATTCCCTTTCAAGATGTAGAAATCCCATTTGGCACATTTTGGGTATCCAAATGGAGAGTCGGCCTGGTCCTATCCTTACTAAAACCTTTGTAGAATCTATGTGCTTTGTGTTATTGCTATCTCCTTTGGCACAGTTGTAGTCAAGGAGTTGCTGAATGAATTCAGTGGCATCTCTGTGCACGGCATCATTGCTATAATGGTTTAATCCACTGTCTAACCTAGAAAACAGTTTAGGCAAGGATAAAATGTAATTTTTTTCCTTTGTTTCATCACAATTTACTCAGGCATAGTAACAGTCACAATGTTACTGACACTGTGGATGATTTCTCTGAGGTCTTACCTATCCATAGAGACCAAGATCATGCATATCGACCTGGTAGTTATGGAGCTATTCTTGATTTATTTTGGGTATGTCTGTCTAGGCTAACCACACCTTCCAGCACCCTAGGGCTTAAGAGGTTAAACTTTATTACTGTTCATTCATCACATACAGGTAAATACATGGAATTTGACCTCTGCTGTTGACCCATCCTCAGCATTTTAGGAGAATTTGGCTGCTGTAAAGCGCTTGGGGAGCAACTTGGGGTTCAGTGTCTTGCTCAAGGACACTTTGACAGCAAGATCAGGGGGGATCAAACCTGCATGCAACCTTGCAGGTTCGATCCCTGTAATAAAATGAGAGGCAGTTGTATGCAAACAGCAGCAGGATGTCGTTGTACCATCTTCTTGTAAGTCTACTGCAGAGATGAAAGAATTACTCACATTAGAACTGGGATAGGCCTCTACTAAATACTCATTTGTCCAAACGTTCTGTTAATACTCTACTGTATATAATGACATATTGCTTCCTCCATTTAGTGTAGATTTTACAGATAACTTTGTTTAGTACACTCGGGAAGTTTCTGCCTTCAGGCGTTCACATTAATAATGCAGTGATGGCTGGAACTGTGAGTTTGAGCAGTGGAACAAATGTTTTCTGGAGTGATAAGAGCACCTTCTCGTGTTGAAGGAAATGATCTCTCCTGATGGCCCTGGTCTGTTCCTTCATCTCTAATTATCCCTTTTCTGAGCCAATCATTCTAATGTAATAATTCTAGTCACGCATAGAAACGAGCCATGTCCTCTTCTCTAGTGAATATTTATAGCGCAATGCAAAGCAGCCGACTGCCTTCTCCCTCCAGGCCAGACAATTTGGACTTCATCAATATGTATTTCCAAGGACTTCTGGAAAAGGCACTTCAAAGGAACTTCATCAAGGATTCCTTTTGTCTTTTCAGCCGGTCTTATAACCGAGCCCACATGCCCTCTTCCCTCTCTTGGTTTGACGTACATCAATAAATTATTCCTCTCAGGGTTAGCATGATGTCTCACTCAGAGAATTTCCTCACTCTGCATTGGGGGGAGAAAATGGCACCGTGACATCCATCCAGACAGAGTTTTTATGTCAGTATAAATGCATGAAGATGTAATGATGTCTGAAAAAAAAAAACGTGTTGGAAAATGAGCTGGAATATTTCAACATAAGTCAAGTAAAAATGCAATTTATCTGCTGTTAGGGTGTCACATTTACTAACTGGGCCAAACACAAGCAACGTGGCTTATACCCAGGAGGCAGTGCAGTGGGAGATGTAAGAGGATGGGATCCCCTTGTTTACACAAATAATTCAATGCATCCCTCGGTTAACAAAAGATTGTACCCACGTCTTTTCCCCCACCGCTCTACAAACAAACAATCTGCCACTTATGGAACATCTGTAGAGCAAGGTGGTCCTGAAAGCAGTGTAAATCTCCCCTTGTTCATGCTTGCCTGCAACTAAAGTTCAGACTTTCTTCCATGTTTTGCGATGAGCCAGTTCTCTTCCTGTTTTAAAGTCTCACTGCCTTCATGTCAGTGAAGAATGGTTACAAAGCTGGGCCCGGAGAACTTGATACAATCTCAAAGAACAAATACAAGACTTCTCTCCTCTTCTTTTCAAGTGAAAAATGGAATCCATACAGAACAGTACAGTACACCCTTTGTCTTTTTGCTGCTACAGCCTTACTTTTACGAGTATGACCAGAAGCTATTGATGGTTAATGTTAGCGAACTTTAGTAGGGGTGACCCAGAATAGTCGACTATTCAACTGTGTGAAAAGATTTGTTATGAAACCATTCAGGCTATATGGGGGTGCTGAATTTCTGATTTAACATTGAAGTGCTTGGTTTTTCCCAATAAATCATGATGTGTAGCCTATATTGGTATAAATATCAGCCTATTAATAATACTGTTTATAAAAAATGTAAAGTAACTTATGTGCTTTCAATCATTCTCCTTAGTGTGCGTGAATAAATCACCATGTAGACTTAAATTCCACTATCCAAATTTGCATCTTGGCGATAGCCTCAGAAAGGCTAAATAAGGCCACTGTTTCAAAATCAAAGAATATATTTATTAATCAGAGCACTCACATAAGAACATAGCACTATCAGAATGCTAAATATATATTTTTTAAAATGTATGAATTATTCTGTAAAATCAGTAGAGGTAGGGGCGTAGAAACTGCTACACACGACAAACAGCGATGTCCATTTTTCTGAAATAACAGCTAAGCAGTAGTCACAAGTATCTCGGCCAATATATACAGTAAATACAGTATATATATATATATATATACTTAAGAATTGATAAAACTTATCAATAATCCCTCTAAAATACTATACTACTATATTATAACATAGAAAAAGCCATGCTGTGATTTAGTGTCAAAAACTTTTGACATTTGGAGATTTCTGCAAGAATTGCATTTTTCGGCGATTGGATGGTGAGCACTTATGTTGTATAAACTGCTCAGAAACCACCTTATTGTCAATCTACTTAGGACGGCCATACATCATCTGAATGCTCTAGGTTGCTAGTTTGTGGCTGTAAAGTTTCATGAGGCTGTGATTATCCTAGGGGTCACCACAGGTCATTTTAGTTTCTTGGATCCACAAGAGTCTCAGCTTACAGTCATACCCATTTTTAGAATAGGCGAAAATAACACATTTCTACGGCATGCAAAAGACTGCATGGTTTTTGCCCAAAACTGCATGTGATTATCATAAAGTGGGCATGTACTGTAAAGGGGAGACTCATGCTACCCATAGAACCCATTTTCATTCACATATATTGAGGTCAGAGGTCAAGTGACCCCTTTGAAAATGGCCATGCCAGTTTTTCCTCACCAAAATGTAGCGTAACATTGTAGCATTTCTTAGCGTTCTTCCTGATTTGCTAGCATGACATGGTTGGTGCGAATGTATTCCTTACGTTTACTAGTATCCTCACTCTAGCGCTTACTTTTCTTTCTCTCTAATTGAGCCTGCTACAGCCTCTGAAAGATGTAAATTCTGCCGGGGGCACTGGAACCCTCAAGGAGTGGAAGAGGTAAATTCTTGTCAGATAAATTGTGGTGTGCTTGCTGCTTTGGAAAAAGGTTTTCCACCTTGGTGCACTGCGACCGAAAAAAACAGGCACATTGTAACAATTGCAGTGAATGCGTCTCCACTTAAAATAATGTATTTGTGTGAGCAAAAGGCGCATCAAATGCAGTGCTGTTGCACTTTACAGCACTAAATGAGCTTTTATCCAGTTAAATTCTCTGCCATTTTTGTCATTACTTTAATTTAATATTATTGTTTTACCCTTTGGGTTGGTGAATAATGAAAAGCAAAAAAAACAAAACTTTTTCTGTGTTTAAATAATTTGAGTTTTCTTTGAAGGTCTTTTTTTGTGTGCTATTTTGTTACACTGTAGCAGAAACATCCCGGTGGACTTTAAAAGCGAAGGGATTGCAGGATGCACAGAAGGTCATCTAACTTTATAGTACCCAGGAAACTTAATAATGCATCAGCCAGCAGAATGTTGATTGATTGTGTAGCAAAGTGGGAAGCTCTCCCACCGCGTCTCTCCCTGGGCCCGAGCCGGAGGGATGCATCCTTACTGCACCTGCAAACTCTGCCCTGGGCTGAGCAGGAGATGCATAATACAGTCATCATCCCTTTGGCATCAAACAGGAAGCTCCAAAGGCCATACAGGATGTGGGTTTTGCTGCTGTCTCTCATATGGGGACTATACTCCCCCCTAACCACAGCTCCCTCTTTGCTGGCAGCATACTGTAAAGTTTGAAGATGAAAACACAAGGACTGAATGTTATACTGTGCATAATGTTTTTTTTAGAGCAAAGATTGGGAGCACATTAAAAAAAGGCCAAGTGTTTTGTTCAATACTGGATCAGCAAACAGTCGATCCTTAGGTCAGTTCAACTGTCTAACAAAAACTTTGCCAGGAAATGTTTCCCTAGAGGATTCCTATCGATCTCAGTGACCTCCTTGACCTTTCATCCAGTGCCAGCATCAGATCAAAACTTACTTTGTGGTTAGAATCGTGTGTGTCCGTGTAGTCTGTTCTCTTTCCAGAGGTCTGTACTACGAAGTGAGTTCAACATACCCAAGGTATCTTCTCGTTATCTGACCTAACTAACCCTAACAAACGAGATCCAGCTAAGCGGTCCTACGACGGTAGTTATCAACTCGGTAAATCTTATCCCAGGGTTTCTCAATCTGGATTTGAGCGTGTTCATATGAAAGGGGCGGGGTTTGCAACATTTGACCAATCACAGACATGTCTGCTGTCAGCAGAGCGGCAAATTTAACAAACTATAACATTAGACAAATACGAAGAAGTTAAACACATAATCCAGACTAAAAGTAACACAGTTGAAGCTGCCAAATGCAGGAAGGACAGCTGGCAAAGGAATGTGTGAATGCTTAAATTAACAAACGTATTAATTTAACAGAATACGCAAAAGTCAGATATAGTTGTCTAGATGGGGGCAGTGATATATAAATAGCTTTCAGCATATAATGGATTAATGGATTACACTACACAATGTAGGACTATTTCAGCCTCATTTTAGCTGCGTCCCCGTCTCCAGCGGTGTGAAACAGACTTGTGAGCAAGTACAAAAATAAATGTAAAAACATAATTCAAAGCGGTAAAGCACCTACAGCATACAGCCAGCTGTCCTTCCTGCATCTGTAAATTTAAACTGTGTTGATTTCAGCCTGGATTATAACTTCTTACAGTTTATCTCTCTTTATCTCTTATCGGGAACATTACCTGCTCCGGAGCAGGTTAGGTGTTCAGCATCAGTTACCATGGCGATCTACCCCGGTAAGAAGTGAACCACCTCGTAGGACTGAAAACCCTAAAGTTACCTCGCAAAATCCTGCTTCGTAGTCCAGGCCTTGGGTCTCTATGGTGGTGAGGAGGTTGTGTGGTCCAGGTCTGTTTTGGCTATACCAGGGAGTTGCTATTCTTCATATGTTTGTCTGTAATGTTGACATTTTAATTGTCTATAATGTCACGATTTCAATTCTAAATCAGAAATCAGCTTCTGATCTTGATCATCAAAAGCAAAATCAGAGCTTACTTTATTTTTCTCCACTCCACTTCTATGTGACATCTGCAGTTGACTTTTAATCTCCCCCTGAACATCCCGTATCCCCCACACCTACCCCTCTAAAAAACAGAGGGTGGAATGGGAAGGGGTTAACAGGCCAGCTGCAAAATTACCCTTTGCATATAAATTATTGCATCGCACCCGTTATACAAGCTTTACATTTTCTGTTCCCCATCAGCAAGCTTTTAAAAGTGTTATTTCCTCGTGTGTGGTGATTGCTCTGTCCAACAGTGTGTTTGACTGGGAGAGAAAGGTGAGCAGGTTCAACATGAGAGCAACAGAGACCGTCTGACTGATGACAGTTGATGACTGCAGCCCCAGACCGCTAACAGATAAAGAGTTAAGTAAAGCTGTATGACATCTGTCTGAAAAATACAAGAGATGTGGTGTTTTAGTTTGCAGGCAGCAACTTTTTCTTTTTTTTTTCTCCAGCACTTTGTACAAAACATGACAAACTTTTACTTTAATTACAACAATAAAATAGCACAAAACAGGTGTTTATTGGCAGCATAATTCACAGTGCAGTGAATTATTCTATTATAATTCAATTGAATTGGCTTACATCTGGCTCTCAATTCTATGTACTGTGGTGAAATATTACATCTAATAACGCATTCATGTTATTTTTTTTATTTTTTTTCGGCAGGCTGAAATCTAAAAATATATATTTTCAAATATTTTACCTCTAAGGAGTCCCACAAAAAGAGTATTTTAACGATTGTATTAAAAACTCCCTTTTAGAATACAATATACAGTATATATATATATATATATATAATAAAGAGAAGGATTGACTTGAAAGAAAATCACTCAGCCTTTGAACATACAGTATTTTTTTATCCTTTATCATTCACTCGTTCAAGGTGATGAAAAGCATACAGTCGCCCACTGTATTCTTGAACTGACTTGAAGACGGATTACAGCGCGGCTCTTATCAGTCCTGAAAGCCAAAGCATTCTTGATGTCAGAGCAAGTTTGACAAATGAGTGCGAGACGCTCTCTTACAGCCTGTTTGTCATCACGACTGTGACAAGCACCGCGCCGATCTGAATACAGGCAATCTGCTCTCTCTTTGCTTTTCCTCCCTGCGATAGGAAGCGCTCGCCTGCGCTGTTCATGTTCACACTTTCTAAATTTGCCAATGAAGAATGGAGCCTGGGAAAAGTGCAAGAAAGCTTCTTTTTTTTTTTTTTACATCCCTGAACATTCCACCGGTGGCCTTGTTACAGCTCGCCACATCTGTAAATTTCCTCTGATACCGTCGTTTTCACTCCGCCACCACAGTCGTAAACACTTTCAAGAAAAAAAAATATATAAAGTGCAGTACCAGAAACTTTTTTCTCCAGCGCAGTCAAATGCATCAGAGCCGATGAGTGCAAAGAGAGGCTTTTCTTGACAGAGAGCTGCGATTCTTCACCCTGCGGGAGCCATTGTGTTGAACCCAACTGCTGGTACCGCCAAAGAGAGCCTCTGATCCCTGAGAGCTTCCTGTAATGGTACTGTGGCCCTGAGGTGGGTCATTGAAAATGACATGCACAGATGTTCAATTGGCTCTGTTGCAGGAAACCAATATAATAGGCTGCCATCAATGAACCTGTCACACCGTGCATTCCCTACCAATTCCCCCCAGCCAGATGATGCCAGACCGCGTCTCCCCCGGTGAACAGAGAGAGGGATCCCAGAAGCTCTATTACTCTTTAAGCTTCTCTCAAGAAGACACATGAGGACTGAGCGAGAAACGTGTTTGCCATCTTGCTGGCAGATCCTCTCTTTATGGATGTCCCATCAGCCCAGGTAATAAAAGTGCGAGCCATTAGAGGGCCGCGGGGAGAAGGGGGGGAGGCCTGACGCAGCACAGGACGGAGGATGTGTTCAAAGGGACGGCGGAGGGTTTAAGATGGTAAGCAGCATTAATGAAAATCCCACACCGCTATCTGGTTCCCATTTGATGGAAGGCTTTGTTTGAGGGATCAGGAGCCTACACAGCCTTTAGCACAACAATCTCTCATACTGCCATCTACAGTAACTGCACATCAATATCTCGCTGGCTCTGTCTCCTAAAAATGTTGTTCATATGTAACTAGCAAACATATTTTGTAGGTATTGTAATAGGCTACTGACTGGATTATTGTTTTTTCTCTACATAATGTGGAACATTTCTATTGAACCCAAAAGGGCCCTCTAACCTTTAAAGTTTAGGAAAGTTAACATTCGACCAGCACACTAGATTTAAAAAAAAAAAAAAATCCAACAGAAAAGCCAGCCCAGTGTTGCCAACTCTTTCCAATGAAAGTAGCTAGCAGCGCAACACTGACAGCTGTCCCTTCAGGCCTCCCTCCAATGCTTCTCCCCCAAAATTATCATTATGAACGTATATATATCATACAAATTCAGATCTGTGAAAACTTTATATAGGATTTGTGTGATCTGTCTGAACTCTTGGCTTTTTTTACAACCTGTCTGATCATCTGACTGTGTTTCTTGACCTGTTGGACTTCATTGTCCAACACCGTGTTCCCAGATCTGAGCAATTAACTTGATGAGTCCAATGTCCTTACAACTGATAGAAACAGTGGGCAAAACTACAAAAATCTGACCCAAGTCGTAATAACATGAATTATCCTTTAACCAAAATCAGCATCTTTCTCCTAACAACATGGGACATGCACAATGCCAACCATGGACGCTCCTTATTACTTCTGTGCAAGGCTGTAGTCAAGACCACTCAAGTCATATATGAGGTAAGTTCATGTCTGAGCAGCTTCAAGATGGAATGAAGACAGAGGATAAATGGGGAAGAGATGAAGTCATGACCGAGACCAAAAAAAAAACATTTCCGAAAATCGTGTTTTAAACTGTGAGAAAAAATTGTGCTTAAAACTACACATTCTCTCGTGTTTTCGTGACAGAAAACTTAGTTCGGAGACCTCATCGAGGATTCCTCCTGGTGAAAGATCTTGTAGTTTGTGACACCCTGTCGCTGCTCAGTCATATAGTGTGAAAAACACAATGACTTTAAGACTCCCGAGTACAAGACAGCAAGTTATGTATTGCGAACTGCACTGCGAGCTGACGACTTAGAAAATCGCGTAGTGTGAACTTGGCTTTACGCAACAAAACTATTTGGTTAGGTTCAGGCAAGAAAACTATGTGGTTAGGTTTAGGAAAACATTTGGGATAAAATTAAGTGTGCTTGTTACATAACTGGTGTTAGTTCAATGAGGGAGTTACATAACAAAAGTAAGGACAATATGTCAACTTTGACTTGGTTTCACATGGGACACAACCAGCGGTCTCCTTGGGTGAAAGTCCTGTGTTTGTTTGACCCATCCATCCACCTACGACCTCCTCCCTAAGCAGAATTTCTTGCTCTTAATACCACGTCAGTTGCTCTGAGCGTCTAACAATACAATCGGTGCGTCTCATACAGACGCTAAAGGTTGCCTCGGTGCGTCGTATCAGACACCGAGGGCTGCTGACCAAGTCTGAGAAGAAAACATCTAGATATTATATTCGAGATCGAGACCAGTACTTCAACCCTGCCTCTCTGTAGTATAAAGGTTGATTTGGCTAATTAAAGCACAAGATCACATAAGATACCTCTGACTAGTGTCGTGGTGGCGCTATCAGTGGGTGACCTGTGAACTATAAATCAAAACCCACACTGTACAGTAGGTATTTACTGTTGGAACTGATATTAGCCCCTTGCATCAACTATAAATCCAGTTTAAGAAGGTTACACTTCATAGATTGAATGCAACCTTGCCAGCAAACTTAATCCAGGCAGCAATCACATTTACCGTTTTGCGTTTGTGTTGAGTGAATTAGTAAAAGATACGTTCTAGGAGAGAGGGCTGCAAATTTATAAACTAAGAGCAATAAATATTGCATAACTAAATCCAATTGCCATTAAATATTAATAAACACTTTACAGTAAACGTGTTATGGGATGGAAATTTCCTTGGACATCGCTGAAAGGCTGTCATGAAGCTGTCATTATTAAATGAATGTACACTGGTGTTATACCTGCTGAAAACACTCTACTGTGTACACTTCAAAGTGCAGACAGTAATGTGAGCATACATGAGAGTGACGGTGTCTACGCTTGACACTAATGGGATGTAATTGCGGTTTCACAACAAAGACAGGTTCTTATGTATCTTGGCTACAGTTTATTTAGAAGTGAACTTTGATATGATTGCTCGCAGCAGCTAACTTTCCACCTTTGTTAGTTTTTTTTTTAGTTTTTTAGAAGAGGCATCCTTTTTTTCTTACATTACACAATGGCTGCTGTCTGGAATTAAGTGATTCCCTGAACAAGTCCAGACCTTCGCAGGCGCCACGAGTACTTAAAGGCAATTGAAAAGGCGTAAGAGATAGGTTGAATCAATAGCCTGTTTTTTTTCACTTCCCTGTCAACTCCCATTGTTGATATCTCCAGAATGCACACAAAAGGCTGGCAGGCTGCTGCATAAAAATAGCTGGCACCCTGTATGGCAAGTGGAGCATCCTGGGAATAATTGAGAGAAGTGGCACTGGAAGTGACGCGAAGATTAAGCGATTAACGTCCAATAGTAGGAGGCCCAGAGCTCTGGCTTAAATAGGATAGATGCCTGCTGGATACAGTGAATTATACACTCGGTGGTGTATTGTTTAGGTTTCCAGCTCGCCTGTTCAAACTCAAGTAAGACTTTCTTTTCTTAAAACAGCAGTGTGGGCATCTGGGATGAGGGTGATGGTGAGGCATAGAAAGACTGAGCAGCTGATGCAATCCCTTTCCTGTTTCTGCCCTGAATGCTGCAAACACACTTTGACCTGAATCAATGGAATTTTAAAACCAGGCTGTGTCTCGACTGGGGTTGCCTAGTGTGCGTATGTGTGTGTGTGTGTGTGTGTGTGTGAGATTGGATGGAAAATGGTGGTCATTGCTGCAGGGGCACAGAATGAATCTATTATCCAGGGGAAGAGTTTTGGTTCAAAAGTGCATTTTGTTTAACAGAATCTTTAACATGCCTACACTGCGCCAACTCTCAAACAAAAGACCGTACTCCTTCAACAGAATATCATTTTTTATCATGCAGATGCTTGTCTTTTTCACTGATATGAACCAACAAACATATGATATTCAACAGATACGCATTGCATGTACTTAAAGCTGCACAAATCAATACATTTTCCATTAACGATTGATCAGTCACGTTAGTGTAACTCTCAACCTTGTTTCCAGCAGGCATCTGTTGTCAGTGAAAAAGCTCTGGTAAATCGGTGCCATGCCTTGTTCCAACAGACCATTATTCCAAAACCCCAATAGTCCGAAAATATCCCATTGGACCGAAAGCCCAAAAAACAAATGTCCATTGTTCCGAAGACCCATTGCTCCGAAAAATAAACTCTCTTATTATGCAAAATGACGTCATCGGACCTTCCTGGTTGCAATAGTTTCTTTTTTCCCTACCATGGCGAAGGCATGACCCGACCTACTCTGTCTCTGATTGACTTACCATGATATCCTTACCCTAGTGTCTCAATTAGCATTCTTCCATACTTACATTTGCTATTTGGAGTGCATAAGTGCCTTCGCACTAAATAGCATGGCAAAAGGCAGGGCACTGAGTATGCTTGTACTTCACATGATTATCAAGGCTTTTAGCACACAGGACATCTTTACCTCAAACAGCTCTGTCTTTAACTACATTATCTTTGATTGATCGTCAGTTCTAGTGTCTTTTAAGGAGGATCATCTGTAAATAAAAGCAGCTTTTAGCCCTAAGTAGTGTCTGTAGTCTTCCTCACAAGCTGCATATAATCCCAATAACCTTCAGCAAAATGGTAGGGCCCGATAGTATTTTGTCTGTGTTGATCTGTTGTGGCAGGAAGGTTTGGACAGGGTTTAGCCTCTGCAGCATCATCATTTCATTGCCTAATTGTCACATTGTTTGGCTGGCAGAATGTCATGGTGCAGCCAAAGTAAGTGGTGGGACACCCCGGGGAAAGAAATTGATATATTCTTTTTTTTTTTTTTTTTTTTTAAGTTATTTTTTGGGGGGCATTTTCATTGAGAGGACAGTGGATAGAGTCTTGGAAAGGGGGGAGAGAGAGAGTGGATGCGGAAAGGGCCACAGGCCGGATTCGAACCCTGGCCGCCGCGGTCAGGACCAAGCCTTGTTACATGGGCGCCCGCTCTACCAACTGAGCTAACCCAGGCGCCCAGAAATTGATATATTCTGACCACTGACTGCCTGCCTTCGCCCTCTGGACTTGTTTATCTGGTCTTATGGCCTTCTGTTGCTGCCTTTTGACCCAACAAAGGGGTGTTTTCACCATACCTGCTCTGCCTCCTGAATCTGCTTTTGGGTACCAGATCTGTGAATGTTAAACTGCTGGATTCCATAATTGAATTTAAAATGTATTATTCACACAACCAAATAACTTTAGTATCTACTATTAACTGTAATTGGCAAAATAGTTCTGGGCAATACACCCAATACAGCACATTGCCAAGGAAGTTCTGGCAATACTTGCATCACCATCTTTTAGACGCCTTTTCTTTTTTTTTCAGTCACATTGTTAGAGCCATCTCTTGCACACAAGCCAGTTCACCAGTGAACCCTCTCGATGGCACCAGCCGTAGCTGCTATAGGATAATTGTGGCACATTTGCAAAGACTCTATAGGCAGCCCAGTCGCCATGAAAAAAAGTGCTGGCATTGTATGTTTCTGTTACCCACGGTTACAGTGAATGTCCATTTTGCATTCGGTCACAGCAAGTGATGTAACAACGTTAACCAAGTAGCATTGTGCGTTTCTGCAAGCGTGATACGAGGCTGAGGTTCAGAGACATGGACATTCAACGTGGTTTGCAGAAACGTACAATGCCAACATTTTTTTCTGGTGACTGGGTTGCTATAGGATGTGTGTATAGTCCTCTGGTCCTTTATGTGGAGTGGGGCAGGGATGGTGGTGGTGGTGGTGGGCAACGGGTTTGCAGATGGTCAGAGCGGTGGGGCTCCTGGCAGCTGCCCTGTTTAAAAGAAGTGCCCACAGCAGCTGCCTATTGCACCATTCAGGCAGTAGAAAGGGCAGCCTTCTGGAGAATTACAACTGTAAACTATCCTCTAATCACACTCTCAGATACTGTGATGAATGTGATATGAATGACTTTTCAACAATTACTGTGGAAAAGCATTTACTATATACATATATTAAGGCTGTCAAAGTTAAAGCAATAATAAAAATAATAAAATCGTGTTAATAAAATAAACTGCTTTTTTGTAAGGGTAAAAAAAAATACAGTTTTTACTCATCATTCCCTGTTTTGAGAGTTATGTAACCGTATAATATCTTCTATTTTAACGTGTCATTTAGAAGCTTTCTACTGTTCAAATAATTAAATTTGCACCTCAAGGAAATGCACTCTGATCCCGCTGAGAAATGTTTCTTCCTGCCACGTTTTATGAAGTCAATTTCTATTCACAGTTTGCCTGGATGTAAGAAATGTGAAGGAAAGGTGTTTGTAAATGATCAGTCATTACTATTCACCAGGAGAGTGGCAAAATATTGAAAGGAGCACATGCTGATGAGAAACAAACACATTATGTCTTTTTACGCTATTTCATCATAAACACGGGCGCCTGAAGACAAGAGGAAAAACAAGCGCGGAGTCGCAGCTGGAAAATCAAACCACAGCGTAATGACTGATCAGAGCTTCCCTCGGCGTAGGTGAGACAAAACGCCTGAGCATTAAGATGCGTTCCTCCCTCTCAGTCCGGCGGTTATGAGTGGAAGGTAGCAGCTGAGCGTTTGAAGGTGTTTCACAGGGAGCCATTCTCCAGCCCTGAGAGACGAGCGCAAAGTGTTTCTGATCTCCTGTTACACTTCATTTCAGTCTTTGAATGCATTCACTGGATGTAATTGTTCTGAGGCTGAGGAATAATGGGATCACTTAGAAATAGAAGACAATGGTAATTTAATATACCTGTGTGTGTGTGTGTGTGTGTGTGTGTGTGTGTGTGTGTGTGTGTGTGTGTCCAGTTACGTCTTTCAAAGATCTTCCAGTTTCTCCAGGCTCCGTATTGATTTGTAACTCCATCCTCTGGCCTCCAGTCCTCAGTCTTTACACACCGATGTGCCGGCGGTTTTTCAATCAGCTCATTTGTTATGTTTCTTACTGACATGTTTGTCCAAAGAAGAGTGTCTGGGGGCCCATTAATAAAATAGAACTGCTACTACAGAATGAGCAGAATTTATTATCAGAAGTGGCGGTGATTTATTTAGAGATTAAAGCTTGGAGAAAAGTCATTACTTGAATTATTTTGAAAGGAGGACAAAGAACTGGCTAACATGTGTGGAACAATTTCTTCACCGATTTTGATCAGGGCTGTGACAATATCAGAGTTTCACTACACGATCATCGTGGCCAAAATAATTCACGATAATGATATTATTGCTTGCGATATCTATAGAGAATTTGAAAAATAATAATAATAATAATGCTTTAAGTCAAATTCATCTTTAACTTGTTATTGTGCATTTTGTCTCTTTTTTGACAAATAATTACACTCAAAATATGAATGTAGGGAGATGGAGAGAGAGTCTGTAGCCAGCGTACAAAAACAACGATTGTGTCTCAATTGACTTCTCTGGTTAAGTAAAGGTAAAATAAATAAATAAATAAATGTATTGTCCAAAAACCTATGAACCTTGTTGATGAGTATGCTAATAGTATTGTGATGACAATTAATCCCTGTAATGGTTGTTTTGCCATTTGTATGCACATGATGTACGGCAAAAACTAAATAAATTAAAACAAAAAATAGTCATATGAAAATAAATGATAACTGCTAAATTAAAATTAAAGGACAAATATATTTTTATTTTTAAATAAGCCAACAATGCGCTACCTAAACTTGGAAATGAATGTTTTAAAATTTCAATCATGTGTTCATTTCTTTAAAAAAAAAATGGAAACTGGCTTGTGGATATGCCAAGATTATCTCGGGCCTCTTTTGTAGACAATGCGAAGGACAGCCATCACTACCCCATGGTGGGATCCGATTTGCTCAAACGCAACAATCAGAGGACGCTATTTCAATGATTTCTGGCTTTAAAACTGAATGAGAACAGCAATAGTAGTGATTAAAGTATGTAGACAGCAGAATGTTACTCCCGTAACAATGATGATAAAACCAGAGAGCCTAGGGACAATCACAAATACCATTTGGCAGATATAAGCCATCGCCGAAAGAGTGACAGTCTGACCATCAACACGTATCGCCTATCAAAGTAATCTCTCAGGCAAATGCCTTCTGCTTGAGAAAGGAATTGAAGCCTCAACTGCTATCAGTAGTCCCTGGATAACACATAATAAATATCCACCGCAGAATTGGCAACAAACAAGGGAGGAAAATCCCGGAGTCAGAGAGGTATTTGTGAAGAATCGGTCAAGTGGAAACTCACCACGGCTACACTGTTTACCGCCATCATCCTGAGGTGTTTTCAGTCTGGCCCGACAAGGAGGACGCCGACACACACAGGAAAATTACAGGAACTACCACCTCTTTAACATACTAAATGTTTGGGTACCCACTCATTTGAGGCTTTAAGGGTAAAAGTATTGAAACCCAATGTTGCTTATCTCAAGGTTATAAGATGAATTTCAAACAACATGCCCCTGAGCGTGTGCCGCAGCAACTACGTCATTTTTTTCAACAGGCCTGCTGTCCTGAAAGGTCACAAACTGAAGATATTAACAATCACAAATCTCATTAACGTAATAATACAACTTTTTTTAAGTAATTTTCTCTCTTTCCAAGAATGAAATGAAAAAAGATTGTTAGTCAAGCACATGTTTTGTTGTAGGCAACGGTGGGAGAGGCATTCAGATCCATTACTTATAATTAAAAGGTTGAAAAACAACATTGTAAGAAAGACTCCATTACAACTCCTGCATTCAAAATATTACTTAAAGCTTCAGTAGGCAACAAGTTTTTTGGTATCAATGGGCCAAAAATTCCATAATAATCTTTCAGCATATGGTAATTCAAGTGTAATGAGAGAAAACTAGACTTCTGCACCTCCTCATGGCTCTGTTTTCAGGCTTTAAAAAATCTATCCCGTGACGGGAGACTTTGACCAATCAGAGGTCATTTCAGAGAGAGAGCGTTCCTATTGGCTGTGCTCCTGTTACAATTCTGTTAGTTTTGGTTTTGTTTGTTGTATTTTTTGTTTGCTCTCCCCTCCTGTTCTCTCTGTTTCTCCTGGCAGGGCATGTCTGTGGCAGGGGGTGTGGCTGGCTCCTCCCAGGGCAGCAACGAGGCACACCGGTTCTTCATTCAGATAATCAACCCCTCCATAAAAGCCTGGTCTTCACTCCAGGTGGTAGTGCACCGTGTACCTTCTCTAGTGTTTTTGCATCTTACTATTTTTCCTATAGTGTCTCTCGTGACATTTTGACTTACCTGTGTTTTTCCCTGTACTCAGGTTCCCTGTGTGCCTTGTTGCTGCTCAGCTTCCGTGTTCTCCGATGGCTGAGATATTCCTTGTGCTCCAGCCTCGTATTCATTCTCACCTCGCCACGAGCCTGCCAGCTCCCTGCCACCCTGCCTGCGTTTTTGCTTCCTAGTTGGAAAATAAACTCTGTTTTCATTTTTACTTACCTGAGTCCGTCTCTGCTTCTGGGGTCCAAACAGAACTAAAACCTAACAGCTCCGGCTGGTGGGCGGTGCTTGGTATTTCCTCGACAGATCTCAACATGGCCACCGGGTCACAAACTTTCTCCTTTCACAGCTAAACAGTACACTACAAGATGTTTCTGAAAACATTTGAGGAGAGAAATAGGCATTACAGTAACAGAATATTAATTCATATTTGATCAGCGCTGCCTAGTTTGACCATTTGGTCGGAGTTCACGAGTGGTTGACAGCTGCTCAGAGACGGCAGACTCCAGCTCAGCTCTGATTGGACACAGAAGCACATGATTTTTTTTCAGATTACCTGTCTCATGCACTACAGTCAGGATATAGAGACTGTTTTATAAAAATAACTGTTTTTTAATCATATTTGCAAGTATTCAATACTCTTATCGACATATGGCAAATATGCTTCCTTTATGCAAATGTATGTATTTTTGTATTATTGTAAATCAATTAACAACACAAAACAATGACAAATATTGTCCAGAAACCCTCACAGTTACTGCATTTAGCATAAAAAAATATATGCTCAAAGCCAACAGGTAACAACAGCAACACTAATTATTGATAAGAGTATTAAATACTTGACAAATCTCCCTTTAAGGTACATTATGAACAGATAAAAAAGGTGCGATTACTTTGCGATTACTCTAGCATTACCTGCTCAGCACCAAAGAGCAGTGGTGTTAGTGGTGGTGAACAAGGTGGAACTGTTTGGTGCTGAACAGGTAGTGCACAGTGGCTTTATCACAGCCTTTTCACTGAAAACAGCTGCCTGCTACTGCTGGATGAGCTAAAAGCTAAAAGAGGCTACAACGCGCCATCAGGGCTGAGAGATATATTTTCTGTAGGTTCATCACTACCAGCGACACCTTTCACATTTCATATAATCATCTGATTCATTGTTGATATAAAAATATAATAAATGTTTTCTGACACAATACACACTATTCTACATGTTCTGCATTCCTCCCCCCTTGTTTGTGAAACAGATGCCTATTTCCAGAGCAAATTATCTTTGATATTAGCATACAGTATGGCACTCATTACACATGAAATGTTTTCAAAGAGATGCTCTCGCGCAGAGCAACTCATGTCTGTGTTTAGAGAGTTTCAGCTTGCTGTGCATCCTACGCATATATCCTACAGCAAAAGCTGATTGTATCACAACTAAGCTGACTTTTTCAACTTTCTGGCAACTCGTCTTCAGATAGGGGAAATTTGCATTAATTAGATAGGCTCTTTGAGTAGCAAGAATATGCTGCGGGATGAATATATTAAAAGGAATTGTGAGACATGCTATAAATACTAAACAACATTGTTTTTTTCACAACTTGAGATAGATATATATATAGAGGGGTAGACATGGTGCTGGAGCTGTGGAGAGTCTTACCCATCATGCACTTGTTTACAAAAATGGGTAGTTCAAATAAAATGATATAAACAAATACTGCTTTTTTAAAAATGTGAACTTGTGTGTACCTGTTAGAGCTTCATCACTCTCAGTGGAGTTATTTCCCTGTAGGTTTCAAGAATTTTAATTATGTATGTGCCTTCTGGCTCAAGGACAACATACAGTAGAGTACCTGCAGCTACAATTGCTCTAAAGAATCAGCCAGTTAAAGCACATAATTATACTTTTAGTACCATCCAGTAGTCATACTATTGATTTAGGTGAATATTCAGGTTTCAAACTTACTGGTCTATCTGAGTACTCAGGCTGTTCAAATGGTATGAGCCTCAATGTGGGAAATGTCATAATCTCTGAAAACTACTAGATACTATTGCCATGTGACACTGGGCGCTGTGTTGTTGGGGGCCATAGTTCCTGGTAGGTTCCACCAAGGCCAAAAGGTCCCAAGCAAGCTGGTGAGCAATTTCAGGACCCTTACGCTCGGGCCAAACTGGGCACGTCAACAGCGCGTGGCGGCTGCCTCGCTGAACTACTGCGTATCTCACACGTGCATTGTCCACACCGGCAGCGTTTTTGCTGTGCTGCTGCTGCTGTCAGCCCTTTTTTTTTACATAGAGTTTGCCTTTCCTAATGGCCATTTCATTTCATTATAAATGTCACTTATATTTATTCTAGACAGATAAAGGTTAAGCAGCGTGTGCTCATTTGTAAATAATAGTAATAATCCACAATTAAAACCCTGTACTTTATTCATTCATGGAGCCCTGCAAGTAACTGCATGTTCTACAACACTGTCCTCCAAATATTTCGGAATAAAAGCCTTGTGTTAATAAATGAAGGAATTCTGGCCACAGAAAAAAAAAAAAACCGCTTGGGGACTTTTATTTTGAAAATCAGGAAGCAGGAAGTGTTGATTTAAAAAATAAATCTTTACTTTTTTCATGTCCATGACATGTTCTACAGATACAGACATTGAAACTGTAGTAATGTTGTTGTTATGATGTCAATTTACTGTCAAGCGATCATGTTCACTGTCTGTTGTTGCTGTGAACCGCGTGGCTCACAGTAGAAATAGGCAAGACCTCAAATCTCTAGAAGAGACGTAGCTGACACGCAGCCGAGCCATGGTTGCTCACGCGAGCTGTGTGGCTGCTCTAATGTGTTAACATGGACGCCGTAGTAAAAAACAACAGGTTTCAGGAAGGTTTCGGGAGGATGGTGAAAAAAGTTAGTTTAGAGCCCTGGCCCTCTTGAAAAACCTATGAAGTTGCAAAGGTCTGAGCCACAAGGCTCTGTCTCTATCTGATGATGGAATGGCGACAGAAGAGAGTGACTTCATGCCAACCGCCTCACATACTGTACAGCACCTGCAAGATGAGGCGGCTGTGATGCTATAGCGTGTGAATATATGACTGAATATACAGTATGGGTAGATAAAACACAAGATAGACAAAGATTAAAAAGAGACAGAGAGTCCATGTGTTTTCCAAAGCTGCCGGCTAGACAGACACTTGTGGAGTCAATGATGTGAGGGTTATGGGATAATAATGATGTAAGTGAGATGATAATGACAGCTATTATCGTCATATAGGCAGCACTCCATCAAAATAGCTTGCGAGACTTAACTGTATCTACATCTCCTCCGTAGGTCAGGATATAGGAGTCATGGCGAAACGTGTCATTAGAAAAATGACAGGGTCGTTACCATTTGTCAATTTGGATCATCAGCGAGTGCTTGCATTGTGACGCACCGTTTGATATATCGCCGTTGAAGCAGTGCATACTGTCCTTTGCCAGATTTTATGACCAAGCATTTTTTTCCCAGAGCCAACATCAGCATCAGCGACGTATTTCAGCACGCTTTCCTTGCAAACGTCAATTCCTCAACATCAGTTTTCCTCAGGCATGTCATGCAGTGTTATTACCGGGAATTAAATCTAGGCAGCTTTATGATTATTGTATAGCCACGTGTCATAAAAAAAGCAAATTTGTTTCCCACTGGTGATATAAACCTCTTAATTAAATATGGGTATTTGCAATGGAGCAATGCATCATAATACACTTTATTGCTGTGGAGGTTTTTCAGATACATGGCAGCACCGCCATAATTTTTAAAGCTTAACTGCAGAACCTGTCGAAGGCACATTAACATCACATTGCTCCTGTGTATAGGAGCAGCTATTCTGAGCTTTTGATGAGTCAGTGAGGTCACCCCACGGAAAAAAGAAAATCCACCTGAGACAGACAGCTGTGTCGGTGCTGGCGGGCTTCCTTCTGCACCGCGGAACAAACAGCAGCATATGAAAAGAAAAGCCTCACTTCAATTATGCATGTGTTCAAATGAGGGGGCTTGCAGTGTTGGCTCCTTTGCTTGCATACGCACAGACAGCAAACTGGGTCTCTACGCTATGTCTTCAAAGACCTTGCTAGTCGAGTTTTGCCTCACGTGTCACATCAAGCTAGACGTAACGATGGAAAATCAACCTGTATGGGAGCTTATGATAACGGCATAAAGAATAGACATGTTGGTCAAACAATGAAACGTTGACTCATGACAGTTATGACATATATAGACGTAAGTGCGTATAGGATCCAGGCTTGTAATACCTAATTGATTTATCAAATATGGAAATTTGTTCCCCCAATATTTGTAATTGACAGACACATCACCAGATCCCTCCAAAAGCTGAGAGAAAGCCCAATATTTAGTGCTAAACCGACTCTAAAATGCACTGTGTTCTGTTCACTGAACTCCTGCTGTGAACACAACAGCTGCGAGCAACTCAGGAGCTAGTATCAAAGTTGTCGGTGTATTCCTCTGCAGAGATACACAAGTAGACACATACAGGTGTGTCTGCACAAGTAAAACAGTCGCAGCATTATGGATACACATGTTAAATATAAAACGGTTGTGTTACTGCTCTCGATTAACACATCTGATCCGAGTTTCACTTACACGCTTGCCATTTGAGAACTTGGCTCTGTAGCCGACGTGTTACTGAAGTGTGTCGCTGTGAGGCAAACAGGATATCATTGTGTTTTTTGACAAACCTTGTGCGCTGGCAGGCGCTGTCTCTGTGTGAGTTCTGTTTTACTGTTTTACTTTTACTGATCTGATCTTTATTTTACCTATTTTTTTTTTTTGCTTTCTCTTTCTTCCCAACTTGGGGAGAGCCCTTGAAATGCCTGGCATTGAAAGTGTTTTTTTATTTGCATTTTTCTAAGTTATTAGCATTATAAAAAAGTATGACTAAATAAATAGCTTGACAGACAATTATTTAGAATAAGAGGACTTTCCACATTTGTCTAATACCCAGTTTATAATGAAATCTCAACTCTCATAACCCTATGTCAGAAATAATGTTAGATAATGTTGTAAAACCGCCCAGTGAAAGCTTCACACAGTAATTATGTTGAGGCTGAAATATGCTGAGATTTCAGATTGTGCCGTCTTTATAAACATTATAATATATTACTGATTACCCTAATAACCACGAGATGCATGTGTTTATTTGTTGATTTGGTTCACTATGGAAGTAACCTATTATAAAGGGGGTCCCACTGTGGCTGCATATATTTGGTATTTGTCCCAGATCTTTGTTTTACGCCACTGGCAATTTTATCACGGGTGACATCACCTCTCTAAGTGCTCTGGCTGTTCTGTTCTCTCTCCAGTCTCAGAAGAAATTGCTTATCTCTGATTTTGTTAACATGTTTAAATTTACTCTGTAGTGCCGCCATCGTCTGTAACCGCTTATCCTGTTCGGTTATATATATATATATATATATAGTCTCCAGACTATCACAGGGCTGACTCTGCTGTAAGACGACCGTGCAGCCCCGTACTGATGCACTCTGTAGTGTTGAATTGTATTTTCTTTGTTAAAAATATGAACTGGTTTAATGCTAACTAATTATTCAAAGTAGATTTAACTCAAAACTCAGAAAAGAGCTGGTAAAATAATAATAATTAAAAAAATAAAAATTTTCATACATTTCTCTTTGATGTTAGTCAGTTTAATTAAGTCTAATTCATATACTGAAGTTTATTTTTTTGACTTTTTCCGATAGGCTTTGCTCAATTTCTAGTTTTACAATCTATATTGTTGCGTTTGCCCCACTCAAAATATTACGACGGCGTAGTAAGACCATTGTAGTTAAAAAATAAATAAATAAGTACAGAGCTAGGGGAGGAATTTATTACAAAAAATTATTTGGATTAAAGTCGCAAATTTAGGAGGAAAAGGTGGATGTTTTCTGAGATTAAAGTGGTAAATTTACAAGTAAAAAAATTACAAATTTACAAGAAAAAAACTTGGATATTCTCTGAGATTAAAGGGATAAATTTACGAGAAAAACCTTACAAATTTATGAGAAAAAAACTTGGAAGATATATGTACGTGTTTTCTTTCAGGTTCTTTCTGTATTCTTTTATGAACATAAGGCTGACATAGGTATGCATTGTACTTTATCCTCCCGTAGACCTGACGTACGTATTATTTTGCCAATGGGTTATCAGATAAATCCTAAAGATTGCTGATTCTGATGTCCTCTCTGAGAGCTGGCCTCTGAGCGAGGCAAATGTCCTGAAAGATATATGTATGTATGAGTATGTATACATGTTTCCATTCATGTTTTGTCTGTGTTTTTTTATGAACATAAATAAATACAAATATAATTAATATATTTTGCACTCATTGTTTAACGGTGGCGTTGATCCAACCTTGCAAATTGAAGTGATGTGGTTCCTCGAGGTTTTTCCTCATACTGTACATTATTTAGTAAATTTGTGACTTTAATGTCAGAGAATATCAGAGTTTTTTTTCTTGTAATTTCTGATTTATTTTCTCTGAATACAGCCCTCCTGCCCCTGCTCTGTAATTTAAATGTTTTTCTAACCTTCAATGGCCCTAATACGCTGTCGTAGAATACCCACCCAATAAAAATGTTGCCTCACATTTTATGATTAAACTCAAGGTAACAGTTTGAGCTGTTTGTAAAAGAAAAGGTTAACTATAGTCATTCCACCATGCTGCTCAGTGTAAATGTGTGTAGCGTGTCAGAAATGTGCTTAAGTTGGAAAATAAATTCCTGAGAAAATCATCTACTCCAGTGGTTCCTCCCCAGAGGTCATGTCTTGTGTAAACACACCCAGTGTCCTCACCTCTTTATTTGACGATTGCCAGACATTTGATGTTAAAGTCACTCATGCTTGTAGACATAGTCTGGGACTATGAAGTGAGAGTGTTTTGACAGGCTCATAATATATCTCTCTGTAGTGCTTGGCAGCGCCGATCAACAATAAACATGCCTGGATGCCTGCTGTAAGCTATTTTACAGCTCTTGATTTTGCTAATACATTTTGGGAGGAAAGACACCGCCTGCATGATGTTCAACACTTCGCTGTCTGGCAAGTGAAAATTGAACTTTGTTAATGGACCTTGGTTTGTCCTGTGCTGTGACCTTGCAGTGATGGAGAGGTCTGTGTGTGTAAAGGATGCTGAGAGGAGTCCAAACAGCTGAGGTTAGCTGTAATACAATGCAATTTCTGCAACTCTTTGTCATTTCAGCCACAAATTATGTCCGTCTCTAGCCAAGCAGTGCTCTAACATCGTTCCAAATTAGTCGACAATGAGTTTGAAGAGAGACTGACTAAGTAAGAGATATAAAAAAATAAGTTTGTGACGTCGAACGTGACACAACAGAAGAGTTTATTGCATATATTTAGTGAGTTCTCCCATATTAAAAAAATAAATAAATCATATACACGCTAATTTTGGTGGAGCAGTGCAGCTTATTGCAACAATTATTTTTTCCAAACATACTTTATTGTCATAAATTTACTTCATTATGTCCGCACTTGGTTGGTAACAGTTGTACTGTAGGTGTAATACTGAGAACTCAAAACATAGCCCAAAAATAAATGCAAAGCGAGAAAAGTAAAAGAAAAAAAAACATAACATAACAAAAAAATAGTAATAATAATAACATTTTAATAATACATTATAGTTCCCTTCCAACACCAATCCAATAGATTATAATATTTCAAAAGATACAAATATATCAGTTAAGTTTCCATAGATTTCTCCAACACTTAGATGATGCAGATTAATTATCTGCAGAATATTTATTTGGGGTAATACTGCGTCTGTATTTTCCAGCCATATTCTCTCCAGCTCTCCTGCTGTGAACTAGTGGTTTTATGTGATCTAGTGCAAATGCCCTGCTATTAATCAGTATCAATCACAGTTTTCTTTGTCCCAATTTGCAAGCAAACAAAAAAAAATAAAATGGGGCACTGGTTTTATAATATTGTACTCACCAAAGTAAGTGTGGAGATCTCAGACTGCATCATTAAAAATAGGTCCCTTCCTTGCGGGGCATGAAACATGAATGGTCAGATGATTGACACCCTCATCTCATAGCCAGCTAAAAGGCCAGAGCTCTTTTGTATTACTGTTCAACAAACCGTTGAAACTTTCTTGTAAAATATGTTGTATTTTATATCTGCTTATTCCCCTACGACACAGTTGAGTTATATTTGTTTGCCAAGAACATGCCAGAAACCAAAAACCAGAAAGATTTGAACACATCACAAGTAGTCACGACCTCTCATAAACGTTGTTCCTCCTATCAAAATGAAAAAACGCATTAAAGGAGACATTATCTCATTTTCAGCTTCATAGCATGCTTACCAACCTAGAGACTTCAGAAATAAGAAGGATTTCAAAATGAAACAGGGGATCTGAGGGTCCTCCCCCAGAGAGAGTTTCAGAGACTTTGTTTCCTGCATTCTGGTGACTTTTAGAGTTAAAAATGGAAAAATAATAAGTACACTGCAACAGCATTATTAATCTTCAATACTTTAAATTTTACTTTTAATTCAAATTGAATTTAATTTAAATAAATTCAATTCAATTTTAAAAGAATAATTCTCGCCTCTTCCGTAAACGTGTGTGAATCTGTGGCATAAACTAATATTCATACGTTTTTATTGGTTCATTCATTCATTTTTTGCTCCTGCTTGAGTATTTCTTTATCTTAGTTCTCTCCATTTCACTCTCCGTCTCTCACTCACTGAAGGTCCTTTCAGACACAACGTGACAACGGCACCACTACGGTCTGAAAACCGTTATTTCCAACGGCTTGTGATGTGCGGCAAGCGCAGCTCAAACCGCGATGTGTCGCGAGCAGCTCTCTTCTGCCAGTTAACAACATCAGGTGTAGCTGTATTGTTGTCCGGGTTGAAACAGTAAGGCTTATACACGCTGTACAGCGTCAGAAACAGGTTGAGATAATGAAAAGAGAAAAAAAAAGGTGTGAACACTTGCAATAAATCAGGAGAAATATGGGAGAGACACCAGGATGAAACCGGGAGAGGGCGATGAAAAACGGGAGTCTCCCGGGAAAATCGGGACGGTTGGCAAGTATGGTTCATACTTGTATTTTTGGTTTCTACTAGAACATGTTTACATGCTTTAATGTTGAAAAACACAGTATTTTTCTCATCTTGTCTGTCTGAATATACCTGTATTCACCCTTTGTCTGAAACGTTCCGTGTTAGCTCCTGTCTCTTTAAGACCCCTTCCTGAAAAAGAACAGTCTGCTCTGATTGACTAGAGAGAAAAATATGGTGCACCTTTGTAAAGGTAGTTCTCAAGCTGTGGGCAGTATATTCTAATGAGCTTGCATGTGACATAGGAAAGGGAGCCACATCTGAATGGTTTGTTGAATCACATGTTTTCTGATCTAGAAAGCCCACAAAAAACTGACTGGGTTGTCTTGTTTATTATATTTGTTTGTGGGTTGATAGGAACTCCAGATAGCCAGATGGAGTTTTTCACAATACGTCCCCTTTAATGAATCTGACAAAATGTCTTCATTTGTCAATGAAGATCAAATCTGCATATACCCAAATGAACATATTGTGAACATGGTCCATTGTTGATGAGATGAAATGTCCTTATTTTTCCTAATTGCAATTCTCAGTATTGTTTTTTTTTAAATATTATAATAATCATCCTGTTTCATTATCATCATATAATATTTCATTTGTGTTCTCATTCATTTGAAACACTGCACAGGGTAAGCAGGTATACATAATGGATGGATGGGACAAAATAATGATTTTGGGATCAGCGTAAAATTAATTACTTATATATCCATATATTATATATCCAGGTCATAAAATATTAAGACTGGCCTTGTGATTGCAAAATAATGTACTTTTTTTTGTCATATCAAGAGAACCAGCTTGTTATCATATGATCATAATGTACGTTATGTTTGTGATATAGATTTTGTGGTCCTCCATACAGTGGGACACTTGAGCATTTTGTCACTGCAATCATTCACTAAGTTGTATGTATGATGAAGGCCAAATAAAGCTTATTAATTGGTATTTCACTGAAATAGATCATTCCAAACATAGCATGCTGAGGTTAATTAGGGGAAGGAATAATCTATTCTTTTGGCAAAGGTTGTTTGCCGTTGATAAAAGATGACTGTATGTCAGCGGAGTTCTCTGCAACTAAGGATGATGATGATTTGCTATGACTGAGTTATATAATTGTTTCATGTTATCCATGTGCATGCAATGCACAGTGAATCACTTCCCCAGCTCGCGTGTACGACGGCGTGGCATTTATCAAAGCCAGCTTTTATTTCTGGGCACACTGCACACTGTTACCGTTATGTGTTCCCCCCCCCCCCCCCCCCAATTCCACATGCAAAACTCCACCACAGCTGGATTTGCATGCATATGAGTCGTGTGTGAAGGAGTGTGTGTGCAATGTTAAGGTTTCCCTTCCAATAAACCATCTGATGCTGCCTGCAGCTCTCAACTTTTGTGGATTTAGATGGCTCTTGGGGGAGGGCGAGGGTAGGGGGGGGGGACAAAGACCCCAAATTATGATGCCATAAATCTGCTAAGTGCCTTTTTTCCCAGGCAATGAAAGGGTTGATTTATGCTGACATAATTGCCAACAGCGTAAACTACTTGAAGAACCTGCAGATCACTAAATCTTGCATGGAACCATTAACCATCTCTCAGCATTCATGCCTCTGCACTAATTCTGCTTCTTAGTAACAGGAGATAAGAGGAACGTGAACCGGTGTGCTGTTATGAGCTTTCAGCCTGCAGAGCTTTTGAGAAGAACCATACACACACACCGTTGCATGCCACCATTATATTAATTTCATTTAAATGAAGCCCCTCGGCTCGGCTGTTTGTTTAGGACACGGTTCAAGACCTCTGAACATCATCGTTGGTGGTTTGAAAGAATGGCCAAAGCTTTGAATCCGTGCATCTCCATCCTCTACTGCAATACAAACCTCAGGGTGAACAGGTGACAGAGTTTAAAGCTAGGGTTGGTAATGTTGAGAAACTATCAGGAGGACACTAGATTTTACAAATGATCCAACTAAAAAACTGAGCCAGCGTTTCCAACTCTTCTCCAAAGAAAGTAGTTAGCAGCACTACCTCCAAAAGTCACTAAATCGAATGAGTAAGTCACCAACTCAGCAACACTCACAGTCCGTCCCTTCAGGCCTCCCTCTAAAGCCACGCCTCCAAAATTATCATTATGAACATAAACAACGAACATGGATATTGTTATTAGTACTCACAGCGGGTGAAAGACTCTGGTGACACGCAATGAGTGCACGGGCAGACTGGTAGCCCGTCCAATCATTTCTTTCAGGTTTAATGAAACAGGTTTATTACAGTCCTGTGACAGCCACAGATACTGGATTGTTTTCTTTTTTTTGTCAGAGCATTTGATTTGTTGACTGCTGTCAGGATTTAATTAGAATTTCAACAAATGGAACAAATATTATTTTTGAAGAACACCAACCTGAGATAGCTAAAACTATCCCTGGTACGTAATTACTGCACACATTCAATGATTTATCCTTTAAAGGAATAGTTCAACATGTTGGTAAATATATTAATTCACTTCCTTTCCAACAGTGAGATGTGAATATCGATGCTCCTCTAGAGATGAAGTCAGGATGTGGTTAGCCTAGCGTAGCATAAAGACTGGAAGCAGGGGGAAACTACGGAAGCCCTGAGAGGCAAGGTGATATATATATATTTATTTTTTTGCATGCAATGTTGGCAATGACAGCCATGACAGACCATTATGTTTTACAGTTGACATTTGTAGTTAGTTAACTGAGAAGGTAAAACCTTTTGGTGTTGCTACATTTGGCTGAACGTTCAATGCCCTTTGTGTCGTGCCCTAAGAGCTTCATTCTGTATGGCTTACTCACTCACAAAACAACCTAATTATTTTGAATTTGCCAAATAAAGGCAAGACTTTCATTTATTTGGTTCAGGCTAAAAAAAAATGTATCTCCTATATAGGAGATAATATCTCGTACGAAAGGAGACATTGCTTTCAAAAATGTATTTTCACCTCAGGGCTTCCTTAGATGCAACTTGCCAGTAAGAAATTTGAAAATTCTGGACACAATTACACAGAGATAACAAGATATTAAAGGAACAGTGTGTAGCATTTAGTGTGATCTACAGGCAGAAATGGAATATAATAGTAATAAGTATGTTTTCTTTAGTGTATCCTTGTGTTTTCGTTTCCTTAGAATGAGACATTTATGTCTACATACTGAGCGGGTCCTCTCCGGCTGCCATGTTTCTACAGTAGCCCAGAACGGACAAACCAAAGTCTGGCTCTAGAGAGGGACATTCACGTTTCCATGTTTTTGCGCCAGCCACCGTAGTTCTCCACGCTTGGCACACGGGAGAAGTTTCAGTTGGTGTCAGTTACTAGTAGATGTCACCAAATCCTACGCACTACACCTTTAAGAGAAGTATGTTTTGGGGTGTATTTGCTTCATTGACGGTTGCCTCAGCCAATCCCAGTCACTACGATGGGTTGCTCCCACCACAGCACCATGTCGGCTATGTCCTTTTGACCAAATTTAGGTTTTCTGATTTTAGTTAGCGATAAAGATGGCAGTGAGTGGTAAACACAAAAGGTCAGAAAACGTCTGGTGATGTCACAGACATTACATCCATGTGTCTCCAAACACTGCGGTTGCTCGGCATGTGAATGTTTCAACAGCGATGGATACACATCTGGCATTTCCGAAAGCTATTTATTATTTTATACCTTTGTCACAAAATTGCCAATCAAAGCAGCTGATTTGTTTCTGGTGTTTTTTTTATGCATTTGATACAGCCATAAAAGGTTAAACATTTTAAAATGCAGCAAATAACGTGGAGACTTTGACATTTTGATATTTACTCTGGCATGTTTCTTTTCTTAGCACTTGTCATTTTTCTGAAAGTTTTGTGTGTTTGCCTCTGAGCTACGCTAAAAGCGAATTGTTAACATTGTTTGTCTTCCCCATTCGGGAGGCAGACAAATGTTTTTTTTCTCCCCATCCCCGTTACAAAAGCCTGGTGAAGGAAAATAAATCTAAAATGTCAAAGTATCACATTCACAGAAAGAACCTTTAGAGAAAACCTGCTTCCTGAAGCATCTAAAGCAGGCCAGCATGTCTGCGCTGTGTGTGATTCATCCCTCTACCGTAGACCTCTTTACAGGAAGGCCATGTTGGGAGACGGCTCCCCGCTCCCTAAATGTGGATCAGCAAGCTTAATATTTCGCTGATTGCTTTTATTTTGGGGAAATAGGCCCCGAAAAACAGAACGGTGTGCTTTTTGCTCGCAGCACTTTACCACCTACTTGAATCATCCATTCCCATCTGTGAGCCCCATATTATAGGACAAACCTGTGTGCGACTGCTCCACATGGGTATTTATATACACCAGAGAGAACTGATGGATGAATTTCAGATGTGCATCCCAGGAGTCTGAGGGGATGTTTCCATTCCTAGACTGGGGGGGGTGAAATGCTCGGTGCGGCCCCTGGGGAATAAAGTATCTTGAGGTGCTCGTGCTGCAGTTTCCATCCGATTACCTCACCTCTAACTGGTGCTGTTATTCCAATGGGCTACTGTTCACATTGTGCATATAAAGGAGTTAATGCATCGACATTATACAAAGTGTGTGCACGTTTAAAGATGCACACATGAATTGAGAGGACTAAACAGATGTAGACTGTTATTTTCCTATCACATCATGACCCCGGTCCAGGGAAGAAGAAATACAGCGCGCAGCGTTACGCCCACTTTATTCTCTTTCTCCGTCATTTATCCCCACAACACAGACTTTGATTTGTTTCAGCGTCATGCACACTTTAGCTGCTTTATCTGTTATTCTTTACTGAGAGTAGCAGTCATTTCAAAGCATAGCTCGCTTCATCCTTCATAACTGCTAAAAGGTGAAACACTGGCTGAAACTAAACCAATCCTGTGATCACTGATTATTGATTGGGAACATAGAATACATATGTAAATTGATTGTAATGTACGATGTTGTATTATGTGATTTTATGTAAGATGTGCTATTCTCTATTTTTTTTATTTATTTTCTTTTTCTTAAAAGCCTAACCAGGGACAAGGTCTGCAAATTATCTATGGCTAGAAGTCTTATATACCTTGCATCAGTTGCACTTTAATTAAGTGTAACAATGTCTATGTATTGTCCCTGTCAAATAAACTAATAAATAAATAAAATAAAAATAATATGGTCTTAACTATGGGGTTCCAATATACAGTATATATATATATATATATATATACAGTATATATATACTGTATATATATATATATATACGTTGCCTGTGGAATTTGATGCGACACAGGACACAATTACTCCAAGGTTCTAGTAGCCTTAGTTTTATTGTTGACAGCAATTTTAAGTAATTTTAACAGAGTGCAAAAGGTGTGCATTTGCATTTACAGTTTCAGTTAGCTTTTACACAAAATGGCTTCAAATGAAGACATATAAAAACATCAACAAATAAAAAAATATGGCAGTGGGCTATGGATATCAATTGAAAACAGAAAAGAAAACCTGTTAAAAACATATGTAACAACAATAAACCCACCAAATAATCTTGAAATGTATAATAAATATGTACAAAGGACACTTACATTTCAACAGGTTTCATAAAACCCCACGTGGAACTCCCTGGAGACTGCACCATCATATACACTGAAGGTAAAACCTACTCGTACTCTTTCATAATGCACACATTATATGTAAATGTAACGAAAATCACTTAAATATAACAGAAAACTAAGACCGGTGAGCTAATTAGCCATGAGCTTAATTTTGCACTCTGTTTGATAATGTAAGCAAAAACATAATTATTCCACTGTGGACATTTTGTTCCCCTATTGCACAATAACAGTAGTTCTCTAAACACCTGAGCCTAAATTCACTACACGCTTTGAGCACCAGATTGCATTACAGTATTATTATCTTCCAGTACTGTACTGCAGTTGTGCAATTTCCTCAGCTCATAAACATGCATGTTAGTAGGCTAATTCTAATAAAATCAAAACATGATAATCAACTCCGGAGTTAAACTGTTTTCATATGACAGGGGTGCCATAATAATTAATTGCAAGTATTAACGCATAATTGAAATTGAAAAAGACAAAGAGAAAAAGGTTAATGGTTCTAGAGTTTCCAATCAGATGAGAGATTATTTATTCAGTTTTTTTTTTCTTGTGTTGCTTATGTCCCTTTCAAAAGTCTGTCAAAGAAAAAAATAATTAAAATAAACATACTGTATTTTGTCACTCATCTGTAGAGGTATTCATTTTAGTAATAATTCTGTTTTTAATGTTTCAGTATTGCAGACATCTGTCTCTGAGTTTTTCTTGTGTGATCTAAGATATAATATCAGATCATAAGACATAAAGTGTATCTGCTGTCTGCCATTACTGGAAGAAAAAGGCCCTCGTGTTTTCTGCTCCAGACATCTAGAGTAATTTGAAAAATGAATTTACATGGAGGATATTAATATACCTGGCCAAATTCAAGACAATTGTAAATGCTAGGGCAGATGACTCATTTTAGCCTTTTTAGTATTGCTATGTGTTTTAATGCCTGAGACAGCCGTGGCCGGAGGTATTATGTTTTTTTGGGTTGTCTTTCCGTCAGTCCCATTCTCGTGAACGTGATATCTCAGGAACGCCTGGAGGCAATTTCTTCAAATTTAAATTTGATTTTGGTGGTCAAAAGTCAAAGGTCAAGGTCGCTGTGACCTTACGTCAGTCCCATTGTCATGACAGCGATATCTCAGGAACGCCAGTCCACTTGGACTCAAGGATTACCTGATTAGATTTTGGTGGTCTCAAAGGTCAAGGTCACGGTGACATGGCTAATTATTATGCAAGATGACATCATCGGGCCTTCCCATGTTATTGCCTTGAACGCCTTAGTTGGTTGGATTGGTTGGTTAAGGTTTACGGCCGGGACACACTGGGAACGTCAGCGGTGCGTGGCGGCTGCGGAACCCGTTGTTTTTTATTTCTGCGCCCATGTTAACAAGTTAGAGCTGCCACTGACGTTGTCACGTTAGAAATAAACGGTAGGCGTTCCAGCATTCCTCTCTGTCCTTATATGCAGCAACAGTGTTGCTGTGATCATTTTTTTTATATTCTTCATAGGCGGAAGTAGGCGATCGGTCCATTTTGTGTGGTAGGAGAGTCAAATGATAGATCAAATGCCCCCTTTTATGTGAACGTGCCCAGAGCCTGAGGAAGAAAACACAGGCAGTTGATGACCACCGTCGTGGTACCCGTTATCTCTGATTGGGGCTTTAGAGTTTGTCGAGCCGGCTAAGGCAAAGAATATCTGGCTCAGTCCAACTTGCTTGGAGGTACACCCTTCAGGTCAGGCTTTGATAGTATGGATGCTACATCCCTACTAGAGAGTAGATCTGAAATCTGTTTGACACCAGGTGATTTTCATTGAAACGATTCTGTTAAAATCACATCTGTTTGATGAATCTAGTAAAGATAGATGTCAATGGTAACCCTCTCTATATACTTTCACCTGGTTGCACGATCAGCGAGCTTAGCAGCATCACTTTGCCGTCCATGGGTGATTACCTGGTCAGGCTGACCGGCAGCAGCCTCGGAGTGACAGGCCCAGGCACTGTGCTGAGGAGAGGAGGGGATCAGGGCTTAGAGGGAGGCTGCGATGCCTATAGCCTACAGTAATCCTGGATCACAGAGTTAGCTCCGTTAGCTTCTCCCACTCACTGCGGGGATTAGAGACACTGAGCTGACCACTATGATGAAACACTTGCAATATCTGGGGACTGAAGGAGACCTGGCGGGAGGACGGGTGACTCAGGGAGGATGGACCCGCATCAACTGACAGCTCTGATGGAGACGTCCACTGTGACTTTCTAATGAAACCAGAGATCATGGCAGACTAATTAACATGATTTCCATGTGGGCATGGGCTAATATGAAAACTGCATAGTGAGATTATCCTACCAGCAGTATCTACAGTAGATAAAAAAATACTTAGTTATTTAAACAAGCAAACCAGCTGAGGAAAATGTTACTTGAATCATTGATTTCATTTTTATTTACAAAAGAAAAGTGAGTCCAAAGTCCAAACTCCCAGAATCACTTGAACCCCATTGCTATGTCCTCAGAGACTGTGGTTTAGTCTGAACATATTCTCATAACGGTTCATAATATGATATTTTACGAAAAAGTTATTCCTCCTTTTTCGTTTGTTTTCCTGCGAATGTCCAGCAACACATGTTAATTTCCGCTCATTATGCATGCAGTCTTTTCAAAATAAACTTCCGTCTTCACACCTAACAACTAGCTTAGGTTTAGGCAATAAAGCCTCAATTTGCATTGATTTGCCTCGTTTCATTCATGGAGGACTGTGAGAGTCATGGAAAAGCTAAATGCAGAGGCTAAATGGAGAAGCTAAATGACGCAGCAAATCCTATAGCTTATACATTTAGTAAAATCATTAAGGAATAGCAATTGCAAATGGAAAAAGAAGTTGCCCTTTTAAATGCCTGATTAGAACCAGTATTCTCAATTCAATTTGTGAATCCAGTTACTTTGTAATTTTGTCCATTTATTCATAGATTAATAAATTAATTTGTAAACACATTTATGAATGCCTATTTGTATTGTACAATTAGTTATTAATCAATTAAATGCTCTATTACTATTTACGTGACTCTCGTGGTCCTCCATAATTGTAGACGCCGTCACCTTCCCACATCTCTTGCACAGGCTTTTTTTTATGTAAAGGTATATTTGTGTACATGAATGATGTAAGTGTGTTTGTGTATAAGTATACAAATGTATCTGTTTGTATACTATGTATTAATAGTATGTGTAATCACTGTATTTTTTATGTGCACATAAAAAAAAAATTAAATACTTTAAGAATTCAATTAGATAAAAAGGGTATTTTGCTTATGTTCTTTTGCCACATTACCAGAGCCTTTTGCAGAACATAACTTCCCCCACTAAGATTCTTCTTCTTGGGTTTTGTGATCTAGAGAAAAGTGAAATAAATATGTCATGAAGACCATTCAAGGCTTCAGGTCCTAACTGAGGAAGAGCATGCAAAGTGTTTCCAGTTGAAAGGAGATCATGCAACCAATAAACATTAACGCTGATTAAAATATAGCAAGTTTGTCATTTACACAGTAAATTGCTTCTGTCAGTTCTTAAGTGCCACTCAGTGCAGGTGTCTCTGACAGGTTGGCCAGCTGCTGGTGATTATTAAAGGACCAGTCGGATTTTTCTGTCTTTTTCTTTTACGAAAGTTCAACTTAAAAGACGGTTAGAAAGAAAATGCAACAATAATACCTTGATATATTTGCTGAAGTTGCCTGACAGGCTACAGGAAGTTAAAGTCAGATCAAGGTTAGTTCGTTTGTTTTATTTGAAATTATTGCTTCTATGGCACAAGTAACCATGTGTACATTCAGATTTCATGTCAACCACTTTGTGTTTTCAAGAGTAAAATAAGTTCAAACTGCAGAATCGGACTCTTGATGTATAATGTATGAGTGCATGCAAGATGCAGCTTCTTCACCCACTGCTGCTGGCATTATTTATCAGCTCTGTACTGAGTCATCACATCCAGACAAACTGCCATCTCTCAGAGGAAGTTTCTCTGGGTTTTGCAACGGAATAGCTTATTTATTTCTACACACATCGCTATTGAACGCTGAGCTTAATGTATCTATTAAAAAAATGGATTCTAAAGTAGATTAAAAAATGTAAGAGTAAAGAGTAAACATTTAAGAAATAGCTTAACATTTGGTTTGCTTCTTTTAGTTGATTTTGTTAGTTTAAGGGGCCGTTCACATGCCGCATTTTTTGCGACCTCAAAAGCATTGTTTTCAATGTAGAAGATTCGGTTTCCCCAGTCTTAAAGTTACTTCAAGGAACTTTCATTTTGGGTTGATTTTTCACGCCCCCTGTGGACAAAAGTGGTACTGTTTCCAAGCACCAGACTCCCCTTAAAAAAACTCTTATTTTACTGCAGCAGGGTTTGACAGTCTGCCCCGTTCAGTCCTGGTTCTGGTTCTCCTGTGCCTCCCATCCCACCAGCAGGCCCAGCAATATGGCCTGAGTCTCCAGCAGCGTGGTGTCGGTGTTGGCTCACATGAAGCATGCGGTGAGCTCCAGGTCCTGCCGCCTCAGATGGACCCTGCTGCCCCCGCATGCAGCTTCTTTACATCCGCCATGTGAAAGATCCTCCTGACCACCACCTTGTCTTTGGCCGGTCACGTCTGGATCAGCGGGGAGGAGCCGCGCCCGCCTCTCCGCCTCCTGCAGGTCAAAGGCGGCCCTGCTGGAGTCTGAGCTGGAGGAGTTACTGGTGAACCTGCGGGCTGTAAATCCTGATCCTAAATCTGATGTCGTGGGGAATCAGACTCGCTGACGAGCATTGAGAATAACTACATAGAAATAGCTAATCCTCTCGCTGATGGTCTCATTTACTTATGTAGGTCATAAAGAGGAATCAGGATTACATAGAGACTGTTTCATAAACCAGTTAAAAGTTCCTCAGAGTAACTTTAACACACTTCATCATGCGGTCGAAAAGTCAAAAAATTACCACCTCATGTCTTTTCCTAACCACTTTTCCTTGACCTTGAAGGGAAACCTCATGAGGTCAAGGAAAGGTGTGAAGGAGAATGCATAAGAACTTAGGAAAAGACACAGGTGACGTGGCAGGTGTTATTGACGCAGGTCTGCCGTGGTGAAACTACAATGTTCTGAAGATGGACTACAAAAGGCGCTGCTTCCCCCCGTGCGTTCTTACATAGCTCTTTCACTGACACACTGCTTCACCAGCGGTGTGTTAAAGAGAGATACTGCAGGTCCTTCTGCTGCTGGAACACTTTACATCAATATATAATAAATCATTATCTGACCTAATGTGGACAACCGGTGAAAAATATCACTTCATTAAGAAGGAATATATGATAAATATTGAGTTAATTGTTGGAGTTATAGAGAAGGTGTAGGACCATATACTTCTTCCTACTCCTTTTCGGATATGTGATATTTATTTATGTTAATTATTTGTTAATTGACAGTTTGCTATATGTTTAATGTTAATTTTGTTTATTGTCCTTGTTTTGTTTTTAACTCTTTTGTTACTTGTTCGAAATAATTAAATAGAAATAAAGTGAAACAAAATGATTGTCACTGTCCACTCATATTTATCAACATTAATCCTAATTAGTATATGACTGTATGAAAATGACATGAAAGATATTGTTTGTTTTCATGAACGGCAGAATGGTGCATCGTTTTAAATGCTGCTGCCGAAAGGAACTGTGGTATATTATTATCTCCTTTCCTTTAGTAAAGGATGCTCAAGTGTATCCTATGTTAATGGAGATAATAAGGGACGCATTGAAGCTCCTATCCTTAACATTTAGAGAATTCAAACAGCTCTTATCACAGATGATACTGAGATACTTCCGGATCATTTCCCTCTGTTAGGAACCTTTCTAAGAGAAAAAGACTTTTCAAACCGCAGCCCAGTTGTAGATGTGTTTCCATTCCAGTGCCCATTTTGTTGTTTGTTGGTGTATTTTTCTTCCTCCTGCAGACAACCAGATGACCGGACGTGAACCTTGAGTGCAGCTACAGTGGACTTTGATACCGCTCAAACATCAATGCAATGTCAGGTTTTGGGTATTTAACTCCTGATAGCACACGCAGTTACTTCTTCTTCTGTCAGCAGTCCGACTTTTTTCACAGTCGGAGAATCACACTGCAACTGTTTCTCTCCACCTACGCAGACGCAGCACAGACGAGCCTCTTTCTCTGGGGATCGTCAAAAGACATTCTGGGAAAATACAGGAAATCGCTACTTGAAGTAGAAGTAGATGAGGCAGCTTGAGGGAACATGGTTCCACCAAAAAAAAAAAAAAAAAAGTAAATTACAACACTTCATCACTCGTGGGACACACTGAACATCACAAATTGATGATATCTAACAGTGTGAGAGTATCCGCAGGTGGATTTTTCCTTTCACCTCAGAGTCAGTAATGCATGGCATTAACCTGGATCTTTTTTTTGTGGAGATAAACCACATTCTACAGAGACCACATTTCATTTTCAAGGGTTTTGTAGATAATTTCTCTAAGAGCTCCCAGTTATGCCTCACTGCCGCAGTGATGGCTCCATTAACGCCACCAGGCCCATTTAACCTAGTTACCGCTCAAACAGCAAATGAATGTTTCACTTCAGTGTTCATGAGGGCCTCGCGTCACATTTTCGGGGCTTGGTGAGATTAATGGCATCAGTCATAATGTGGTAATATCTACCTCTGTCTCAAGGAGCACCCAAACAGGAACCCCCCGATATGTGACCAACATTTCATGGTTCTACAGCCGTTTTCTTTCAAGGACACGCTATATAGTAGAGTGAAGCGGCGGCCCGCTCCGGAGCTAATGGACCTTGAATGTGGAATGTTCCAAAAGAGTGGGCTCCTGACTCCGGAGTGTGGCAGGCCCTGATTACAGAAGTGACAGTCTGGACATCCAGAAGAATTACTGTGATTGTTCTGCTGGAGTCAAAGGAAAGGGGAGGGCCCGCGGGATAAATCACTCTTTATCTAGTCTATCAGATGATTCCATAGTGCGTATAGCAATAACAATTTCTCCTTGAGGACCCTTGAGCAGTGTGTGCTGCACTAACACAACTCTGAGCACATCTTTTTAGTATAAGATGCAGTTTAAGAGCCCATAAGAAAGAGGAAAATTACATCAGAGCTCCACCACCCACATTGTCTTTCTTTTGGATCCGCATCAGCCTTGATTCTGTCTATTACTGCGCATAGTTCACCAGCATCTCCTGCAAACATGTTTCCCTTGAGTAGGCATTTGAATTATCCACTGATGGAGAAGGAAAGTGAACGTTTACGATTACAAAACAAGTCATTTTGAATCATTTTGAAAGCCTTGCCAATACAAGTTTGCATTTCTTAACAACAAGCGGGTTCTTCATTCCTATTTTAATGCCTGCTGACCTTCGGTGTCAAGAAGTCTGCAGCTCTGCACATCTACCATTTTTCTTTCAGTCCTCTCAGACATTACTCAGACAACATAGAATTCAGTCCCAGAAAAAATGTTAGCACAAAACAATACACATATCTTCAAATGTTTCCGAGCAGACTTAAAGAGGTTTCTGAGCGCAACTTTTTGCAGTTTGAGGGTTACCTTCTAGATATGACCGCGTTAGCCTCCGGCCAGCAGCAGTAGTCAGAATCATTTCACCGGCTGTGTGTCTCAAATACTCGCTGCCTTGATAACCGGCTGCTCACGGACCACAGAGAGATGTGTCGAGGCTTTTCAGGTCGGGTAGAATAGCTAGCTTGCTTCCATGGCTGCAGAAGGCTGTTTGCGAGCCAATTAGTTTCATATGTGGCAACGGGGTGTCGAAATAGTCAGCGGATGGGAATAGAAAGAAGAACATAGTGTCTGTAGCATTGTTGTCGGAGAAGCCAGTATTTCAATTCAGCATGTTTCCTTAATCTCGGATGACATATCATGGCCATTTTATTATTTATTACAATAAATCAAATAAAGAATTAAATAATTATTATATTGGTCCTTTAAAGGTCGACTAAATCTGCGTTCTTTTCTAGGTTTTTCAAATGGAAACACTTAACCATTAGCGAAAAGCAGTGACGTAGGTTACCGAAGTAATGCTACTCACTAAGGTTTTTAATAATGTAAACGCTAGCATTAGCTGAGTCAATGTTAGCTGTGCTAAGTTTATAAATAACTGAAAGTGTTAGTTCCAATTTTTTTAAGTGGGGTTATATATACTAATTACTGTTTTTGTCAAGGAAGTCTTTGAAGAGAGCAAAGTAACGGCTTCAGTTCCCCGTCGCAACGGGCTGTCTGATGGCGAGGTAAAGCAGAAAAACTTATTTTATTATTTTTTCTAAAATAAGGCCCACCTAAAAAAGTTACTGTAAGTAATACAAACTATGGATATACACACATATATATATATATACATATATATATATGTGTACGTGTAGAATGTCGTCATGCAGAAACCTACGTCAGGTTATGTGGGAATTTTTTTTAGCAGGGATAGGGAGAATAGCATTTTGATGCTAAAATATACGTACTTTGACCAAAATTTGGATTTGAATCCATAAAGAACACCACAGGGAAGCTATTAATATAATGAATTGTCCAAAAAAGAATGCACCAGCCTTTTAAAGTTAAATTCAGGTTCACAAGTATTTGAGTCTTAGTTTTGGTACAACACAAAGTGTGCAGAGGTTGGCGTGATTGACGGGTGTGTAGCAGGTCCGACTTTATGTCCAGTCACAGACCACCAAATTAAAGTCAGGCTTTATATTAACACAATATTTATCTAATATAACTAAGTGTTTTTACTGCCTAACCATACCATAAACTAACCTGACCCACCAGATGGTTTGTTAGACAGAACCATCTGAGATGCCATCATTGGTAAGTGATTGAATGAACCGTCTGTCAATCAAACTCTTGCCGAAGCCAGTCGGGAGAAGAGTGAAAACATCTTTTCTATCGAGAAAAAAACGTCAGTGCCATTCTTTGCTCTTCTTCCAATGAAGAAATACTCTCTAGTTCTGATAGAACTGATGCAGCATCTACGCTAAACTCTTCAGGAACCGTCCAGTCTCGACGTTCTTTCTGGCGATCTGAAGTCAGTACAGTGTTATTAGAAACTACAGTAACGATTAAACGAAATGCTTCTAAGAAACCAGAATTTCCTTTTAAGTTGGTAGCGATGTCAGTATCAGGATGCAGGGTCCCCTGCAGTGTGTATGTAAGAGGGGAGCTGAAATGAGCTCTTTGCTGCGTTGTGCCTTGAAGTCTTGAAGGACACGCTGTAAGCCCTCCACCTTGTGAGGCAGGTCATGCGTGCTCCCTGATATACTTTTTTTTTTTCATCCTGTCGGTGATAGCAGGGATTACAAATGTCTTCTTTTGTTTGCGACTAGCAGAATGTCATTCTTTTGTTCCTCCTTCCTCACCCTCAAACACGCGGCCGCGTCCCAGTCTGACAGCAACCTCTCTCTCCCTGATTGTTTTACCAGTTGCCTTTCATTTACCTGGCCCACTTCAAAAAAAGCAATGCATAGTCAACCGCCTCCCTGAGATGAGGTCAAACACATACAGAGCATTGCCCACCACTCTTTTTATTACCATAAATGTCAGTAGTCCTCTTCATCCTTTGCACACTTTTATTACACTGGTGGAAATGTCAAATGTATTTGCAAGTCATAACACCGTGATGGCCCTGAGGCTGAGGAGAGTGCACTCTCAAAAATAATGACTTTTTTTTTTTTTTTTACCCGCTGCTCTTTGTTGCACTTCAGAAAGCCTAAATTGTGAAAACTAAGCATATAGCTATTACCCCATCTGTGTTTCTAATATTTCTTCTCCTAATAGGCTGCAAATCCTTCCTCTTTGATCATCCGCTGAACTCCCATTCGGAGGTCATCAAATATGTATACCTCCCCGACTGTGTCATCCTAGCAGTGCCTCGCAATGACATGTTAACATATAGGAATATGGCCTAGAGGGATATAGTTGTCATGCAGCAGCTGCACAGGAACTTTGCTTGCTCTTCTCCCCTCTTGGTTCGCTCTCAGTGCTGCATAAGCTCTAAGCGAGCCAAGGCGCCATCTCTTCATGCATAATGATAACTCCAGAAACGCATAAATTGAATTTGTTTCCTGACACTTTTTCTTGCAGTTTTGCATGTTGTCAACACCGTGACAGTTGCTCACGTCTCTGGCGGTGGGGCCGGCAGAGAGGCTTATTAAGGGTGACACGGTGGTGGAAGAGCGCTGCTGACATGACTCATTCAGAAAGTCATTGACATTCTTTGTTGCACGACTCTGTGACCATGTAGTGTATGATGTTGTCATTGAGAGAGAGAGAGAGGTCATTAAAACTGTGAGCTAGTGGACATCACAGACCGTGAGGTGTTATGCGTAAGTATGAAATCCACCCGAGGCCAGGTGTAGTGACTTTATGCTATAATATAATGGGGACATGTGTATGTGTCCAGAGTGGATGGCCATTTTCTGTTTGAACAACACATAAGCAGAAGAACAATGAATACAAGTACTAGAAACCTTAAAGGGTTGGTTTAATCAACTCACTCAGTTAGTACAGAATGCAGCTGCTCGCCTTCTGACTGGAAAAAGAAAACTTGATCACCAGTTCTGGCCTCCCGCCACTGGCTTCCTGTCCGTTTCCAGATTGATTTCAAGATTTTGTTGCTTGTTTTTAAGGTTTTAAATGGGCTGGCACCACCTTATCTAACAGAACTATTGCACCTTCATACTCCGGTCAGAGCACCGAGCCTTTGCGGTGGCCGTCCCTAATCTCTGGAACAGTTTACCTCTTCAGATTAAAACTGCTCAGACCACAGAATCATTTAAGTCGCTGCTGAAGACCCACCTCTTCTCGCTGGCGTTTGATTACGTTTTCTGTTGTGCTGCTGCTCTTTTATTGCTGTTATGTGCATATTATAGTTTTTGTTTTGCTCTGTACATATTTTACTGTTTGCTTTGTATTAATTTTTATTATGTACATGTTCAGCACTTTGGTCAACTGCAGTTGTTTTTAAACGTGCTTTACAAATAAAGTTTGACTTGACTTGATTTAGTGGTATCTAGCCATGCAGACAGTTTTTATTGTATGTGAAACTTTATTTAGATTTATTTCTACCAAAGAAATGGTCCCAGTGTTTTTGCAAATGTTACTCAAACAGGAGAAAATAGTGCATTTGTTGGGGACTATTTTCAGTGGCAGATGAATCCATATTTGGTGCTCTAGTGAGGATTTTGGGCAGCATTACGGTGTATGCTGGATTGAGTTCAATTAAACTGCAGTGTTTGTGTGTTCATGGTAATGAAGGAACATCTCACCCAGTGCGACAATAGATGTGTTTCCATTAATGTATTTTTATGCACATTTTGAAGTATCACATTAGAAAAGTTGTATGGAAATGGCACAATGTGATAAAACTTCTTCAGTTGCGCAAAAAAGTTTTTACGCTCGCTTGAGGTGGTTTTTGCCTTTATCAAAAAAGAGTTGACGCGCTAAACAGGATATGGAAAGCTTTTGCCGAATAAGTTCTGACGTAGCGAATATTTAATTCACATGACCCATCAGCTCGTACATTAGAATCATTTCATTAATTTGTCTTCGGACAGCATGAAACATGGCCAATACTAGCTGACATGAAAGAACAATTTCAACTTGCCCAAATGATACAAATTCCTGAAGATCTCTCCATTTTTCTCTTGTAGATGGGTTAGATTCGCCATAGTAGGAAAAAAATCCCGAAGATTCGATCACATCATTCTGCATACTAATCAGCCATGTGGGAATTTGTTTTCAGGATAACAAGCTGTTGGACAAATGGGCTTTTGGTCTAATGGGACATTTTTCTGACTATTAATGGGGTTCTGGAATAATACGCCTTCTCAACAATGGTCAGTTCCCACATGAAGCGTAGCCTATACCGCCAACTTCTGATGAAACTGTGCTTTGTGCAGCCGAGTTTATTCGCTCCAAACCAGTTGATGGAAACGCGCCTAATTTGCATTTCCTCCTTGAGATATTTCTTGACAATTGAATGAAAACACGACAAGTGTGCTTCATTAATGTGTTTTTAATAGTTTATGGACAACAATGGATCTCTATAGTGCAGAGGTTTTAGATACACACACAATACTTCTTAGTGGGATAAATTCATTGGTGGTTTTGGTGGATGAATGGATGGACTTATGGATTATTTTAATTATTAGTGTATAGTAGGTATAAAACAATGAGACAAAACAATGGAATTTTTTATGGAAAAACTAAATTCTTATGAATTCCACAGCATATAAAAAAATGTGATGTGGCTTCAATACTAACTCCAATACTATTCACCCATCATTTAAAAATCTGGTGTCACATTTACTCGAGGAGAAGTAGTTCTGGAGAGTAACCTAGTCTCATGTTTGTAAGCTAGTGCAGAGGAATCATTGAGCACATTAGAAGCTGTGGAGCAGAGTAAGGACTGCATGGCTGGACTGGCCTGCTACTGCTAATGCTCACTGTCTGCTGGGTCAAGGTGGAGAAGGGAGGATTGTTCTCAGGTCATGGATGAAGGGATGTTTGAGCCCAAAAGCCCGCAATGTCCACTGTCCCATAACTGAGGAGATTGTGTGTGTGAACCAAGAGTGAAATTTGCCCTAAGCCTCCTCCACAAAAAAAAAAAGAACAAAACTGTACACTGTTCACACTTGATGCCTGGAATAAGTGGTGTCGAACATCTAGGCAGGAATAAAGATCTCTAATAAAAATCAGTCTAAAGGCAATCCTATACACCTGTTCACACTGACTGGAGAAGTATCGTTATGTCTGCAGACATTCTGATGTGTGCAAATGAGAAACAATGTGTCAATATGTGAGAAAGTACTGCGGCTTTCCTCATTAATCATCAACATGACCCAGATAGTGTGTAGTCAGCTTCGGTGAAGAGCCCTGCCTTCGAGGAACAAACAGACATTATATCTATTTCTCAGACAAACTCCACTGAGCTCTGTCCCGTCTACACAGACAGGAAAATAGAAGAAGCGCACGAAAAGGAAGCATGGATTAATGGAATAACTCTTTCTCCAATGCCTCTATAGTTGCATCATTTATGGAATAATATATCACCTGCAAGTACTCAGGTGCAATAATGTTGAGTCCTGGAGAGAGTGGTAGAAGTTCTGTGGCCTAATCCAATTGAAATTGTACCATGGGTATGACTCAGAAACTTGTACTCTGCCAATCAGGAGGAAACTTGTTTTCTCCAGCTGAGTCCCTTGTGTTTCGTACTTTTAGAGCCCTGGCAGCGGGGTGTGATCACACATTCCAAGCCATAATGGAAAAGTTTACTTTGGTGCATATCTGTATTTGGCTTTGTTTACATGGCCTATCACGACCAAACCACAGCCGGTAAACTAAAGTTACATGGACTTGCAAGAAGCCTGTTAAGTTGGCAGAGATCAGACACCCTGTCATCCCACAGGGCAGCGGTTCACAAAGTTTTCTCCCCCTTTGCATCACTAGTTTTCTTGGCCGTCTTGTACAATAATAATGTCAGTTTGCTTTCTGAATGAATCTTACCGACCTGTATCATTATAGCCTGTAACTACCAACATCAATGATGGCAACGCAACAATAGAGGGGAGCACTTTACATCTGTGTTAGACGAGTCAAAATGTCTGCTGTGAAAAAAAGGTCAATTATTGTTGACTGGGACGAGACGAGAAGTCTGTTACAAAACATTGGCATTACTTCTTGTGTAGTATCACCCAATATGAACATTATTCTTTCGGAGACAAAAATGTTGTGTGTTTTGATGACAATGTCAGTGTGTGTCGTCCTTCAGGGTATTTTTGATACTGCCACTAGGAGTCGCCAAAGTCCCAAATTGTCAAATTCTACATGTTGGGGCTTCAAAAAATACTGCCAATCAACATCATTTGAGATTTTGCACAATTCTCCAAACCAACATTCTGTTTAGCAAGTGAGTTTCTGACACTTTAGATCTAGCTACTTTCATTGGAAAAGAGTTGGCAACTCTACACAGGACACACTGCATTTTGTTTTTCTTAGTTACTTCGGTTGTTCCATCGTCCTCCATTTCCACTACTGGGGATAGTAACTGCAAAGAACTTACATTGACCCCCTCTTTGGTAACTGGGGATAGCTACTGGGAAAAAGAAAAAGCGTTTTCCTCTTCCTGTTTTGGTTGCACAATGGTTGACGCACTTCCTTTGTGCTGTAAATGCAGGCTTCATTTTCCCAGGAGAACGTACCCAGTGCGGAGCGAAAGTGAGGCATTTAAGGAACCGATCTAAACGCCGTTGGTGTCATTATTCCACGGCTATTACATTGTGCAATTAACATTTGCTTCATAATTGAAGCAAAAAGCTTGTTTAGTGCCACTTTGACATATCACAGATAAAGTTACGTTAACTTTGGTGTCACACCATCGTCCTGCCTGCTGCTTCTTTTTCTTCTATCTAATTTGCTCGTTATATGTCGCACCAGAGAATTAAAAGATCAAAAATAAATCTATTAATTTTAATGGAATCGTTTAAATCAGCAGATTCACCTGCTGGGATGAAGTTACTTTGCACAAATCCTACTCGTTAAGTTCAACTTTAGTGAACTTTGACATGCCGATCGGCACCGGTGACTAATAACAAACCGTCTTGATAATGCTAGAGTATACTTGAGATGACAGTTCAAACTGCACACAAGGGGAAGGGTTTCCTACGGCTCCCAGTGGGTATGGGAACTTCAGAAAACAGCAGAAGTGTTGCCTTTTTGAGTCACATTGAGTAACATAACGACGTGGCGTTAAATGACACACGAAAAGCCTGAAATGTATCATCATGACACGCAAAATCTCCTTAAAATGCCTTGCTATTCGTATGCCTTCCCATGAGATCAGGTTGGTTTATACAAGTCCAATTTGTGCGACAGCGCCCTCGGAGATCTATGTATGCCAGGTGCCACACCTGCTCCTCCATTCGCCCTCTTATGTTTAGTAGGAAACATCCTCCTCACAGTAAACTTGGCTTTAGTGAAACGTGGCGAGAAATGACTCGGTGCAATCAAATCTCCTGTTGATCAGTGTGCAGAGTGAACACCCTGCCAGTCTTGTTGTGGCTGGCCCGGTGCAGCAATGTTCAGGCGCTCTTCGCTGTGAGTTTGTTCCGCATGCTGACCCGACTCCCTCGAAGAAGACGCCTCTCCTGTGGCACCATGTGGCCAGACAGAACACACTCGTCCTCTCTGACATTCTTGTGTGCCTGTAGCCTGGGGAGAGAGCTTTTCATGCTCCACTGTGTCCACAGAAAGCAGCGCCACTTCAACTCCCAACTGCTGGGAAGCTGGGACCTGTTCTGTGTTACTGTACTGTGAGTCAGAGAGTCCAGACTACTTTAACCTGTTTGTATTTTATCAGGGAAAATGAGGCAAAACAACCAAGATCCATATTCAAGAGGTGTTATTCGTGGAAAAATATTACTTTGGCAAATAACAATTTCCCTCTGACTTCAGATAAAAAAGGTTCTCATTCAGCATTTCTTTTACTGAGGATTTGAGGTGCATCACAAATCCCTGTCCAGCCCCAGCCAGCTCCATCATAGAGCCATTGGTCCATTAGAGAACTGGCCACGTGAGAAGTATCTCAGACTCCAAGAATAGAAAAGGACATATGGGGAGCAAATTATGATCTGGCCCTGGTAAGTTATATTGGAAGGAAAATTCCTTCTTTTTGCTTGTTGCTCATTGTATTATTTTCTGTTGTTGTATTGGTTGTATTGGTATTGTTTAATTGCACATATTTGCATGTTATATTCTCAAAAACAAATATTAAAGCTGCAGCGGGTAGAATTGGAGCAAATATGATTAAAAATAATTTATTTCTATGAAACAGTCACTATATCCTGACTGTAGTGCATGAGACAGGTAATCCGAAAAAAAATAATCATGTTCCTCTGTGTCCTCCGGTGTCCTCCGAATGGCATCTACAAGATTTCACAGACCGGAGGAAAACAACCAGTCAGAGCTGATCTGAAGTCTGCCGTCTATGAGAGCTTGTGAACTTCGACCAAATGGTCAAACTAGGCAGTCCTGATCAAAAATGAATTAATATTCTGTTACTGTAATGCCTATTTCTCTCCTTAGATGTTTTCAGAATCATCTTGTAGTGTACGGTTAGCTGTAAAATGAGAAAGTTTGTGACCCGGCAGCCATGTTGAGATCAGTTGAGGAAATACCAAGCACCGCCCGCCAGTCGGAGCACAGCCAATAGGAACGCTCTCTCTCTGAAATGAGCTTTGATTGGTCAAAGTCTTCCATCACAGGCTAGATGTTTTAAAGCCTGAAAACAGAGCCATGAGGAGGTGCAGAAGTCTAGTTTTCTCTCAGAACACTTGAATTACAATATGCTGAAAGCTTATTATGGGATTTTTGCCCAATGATGCCGAAAACGTTCTGCCTACTGAAGCTTTAAAGTCCCCTTCAGTGGCAAACTGAAATGCACAACACTTTGCTGTACTTTTAATAAAATGAATAATACTCACAATGGCTTTAAACGTGAAAATAAATAAACTTAAATAAACTGTGCAGGTCTTTTTAGTGCCATTTAATGGTAAATGGATGGACATGCATTTATAGAGCACCTCTCTAGTCTTCCAACCACACCGCACTTTTACACTACATGTTAGCATTTACTATTCACACACACATTCATACACTAATAGCAGAGGCTGCCATACAAGGTGTCAACCTGCCTGTCAGGATCTAATCTAAATAATTTAAAATTTAAAATAAAAATAGGGTCCAGGTTGAAAAATACCGCAGTTAAGAAAACTCTCAACTTTATGGTTTCTGTCTACATTCTGTTTTAGTCCTGTGATATTCTAGCACATGTAGAATTTTGCACATCTACATTTGCACATTTACTACATCAATTATTTTCTATTAAAGAACAAAACCTCGTAACTTGCACACTTGCTAATGTATATGGTGGGTTATTCTATGTTTATAAGTTAGATTTTGTTATGCTAGTTGTAGTAGTCGGGTCTATTTATAGTGTATTCCAATATTCTTTATATTTTGTATTCTATGGATATGTATTTATCTAGTGTTGACATGTACATTTTATTTACTGTTCCTATGCATTGCCTGGATAACCTATCTATCTATCTATCTATCTATCTATCTATCTATCTATCTATCTATCTATCTATCTATCTATCTATCTATCTATCTATCTATCTATCTATCTATCTATCTATCTATCTATGTTATCCTTTAATAAAACAATCACAGTGACAAGTTGAAGTAAAGGATAGGCTGAGAAATGAAAACAAACCTTGAATAACAGTTATATTTTCATAGCAGCTTGGGCTCTGCCATACAGAAAAAAAAAATGAAAAACAGATTTAGAAGAATAGCCGTGAAATGAAGAGATTCATTTCAAAATGAGATATCCACTGTTTGATAAATGTGTCATCTGCTCTGATGAAATGATTGCCGGCATCACATTTAAACACCTAATGGAATATCATTTCTCAAATGCTTATTTCAAGACGTGTAAAGCAGTTCCACTTTAGATGAAATAACCACCTTTGAATTTTTTTTTTTTTTTACCTAACATGGATATAAAGCTCATATAGAATAAAAGCCATTAAATAAATACAGAGTACTATGAGCATTGTGAAGCATAAATGCCACGCGTAGGGATTTAGCAGTGGCTTTAAGTATGGTATTAAACCCATCAATTTGCATTAATCAGCTTTGAAGTGGCTGAAGAGGACATTAAAAGCTTAGTTTCAATAAGGTTTATTTTTTTTCTATATGCTACAGTGGGGGTTCCAAAGTTTGGGCTTAAAGCCTTTAAGAAGGAAGTGATGTGTTACTCATGATTACTGCTACGCCTCAATGCAGTCTCACTGTTCCTGCAGTGTGGGCACCTGTGACCCCAAATATTGATTTTTATTTTCCAATTCTTATTTCTTCTTTTTCTTAATTTATATGAATTACTTGAGGACGCCAGAGGGCATGGCTAGATTAAGCTGTTATAGGCGGCCTAACCTCTGTGGACCACCTCTTCAATACCACCACATGCTTATGTTTACCATATTCACCATCTTAGTTTAGTAGGCTTATAGGAATGTCATTAGTTTTGCAGATATTTGATCATAACAACAAAAATAAATTAAAATTTTCGACCTGATAAAGCTAGATAAATATCCTAAAAGGGACATTAATCTCATGACAAATCAACAAAAAGTGATGTGTACATCCAATTAAACGCTGCATTTAGTACCAGCTGTGAATGGTGTATGCTATTTTAGCTGCGAGTGAAATATAATGCCTAACAATACTCTAGATGTGACGAAAGTGGGGCATGTAGTCCTACTGCTTTTGCTAGGTCACCTTGTGAAAGAAAAACATTATTTTTTGAAATATTCCTTATAGCTGGAGAAGGCAGCATTTTTACAAAAACCTTCTCCCATCCTTGCCCACTGAACGTCAGCTCACAGTCAAAGCGCAAACTCAAATTTTTAGCTGCTGGCTTAACATAAGCTGATAGGCTTCCAAGTTTGTCTTGGAATAATAGTGTGTCTGGGGGAGGAAATAAATCAATCTCCATATTGTCCTGATAAAAGCTGCGAGAAACTTTGAGACAACAGTTGATGTTAGAAAAGCACGTCCAGAGGGGAGTTTAGTAGTATTATTAATCAAATTAGTTGTGGTAAATTGATTAAACATTACTTTATTTAGGAAAATGCACATTAAATTACAACATCAACTGCAAAATAAAGGTCTTAAAATTAGATTTCGACACAGGACCCCTATACATTTCATCAATAAACATCAACATTTCTAAGGAGCAATTCCTGAAGGGGACCCCAAAGGTGTGGCCAAAAAAAAGCTGTTTTAACAGTTAATCATATATTAAAATGTATATCGAGGAAATCCTAATTACTACCATACTAGATAATTGAGAGGTAGATAACTTAACCCCTTAAACCCCTTCAGTCTTTCAGAGGTTGTAATGGGCTCACTTTTCAAGAAATCCATTGGTACCAACCATGTCATTCGAGCTTGTCGGAAAGAACGCTACGAAGTTACGTAAAATTTTGGCGAGGTAAAACCTGCATGGCGATTTTCAAAGGGGTTCCCTTGACCTCTAATCTCAAGATATGTGAATGTAAATGGGTTTTATGGGTACCCACTTTTTACAGACATGCTGTAATCACATGCAGTTTGGGGCAAAAAACATGCAGTTATAAGCATGCAGTAGAAATGTGTTATTTTCTGCTACTCTAAAAATGTTGTATTTGACTATTTCTGCATACTGGGGTCCCTAAACAGTCTTGAATTACATAAATTGGGTATCACTGTAAAGCTGAGACTCTTGTAGATCCAATGAGCCCAACTGTATTCATGTGTGATAATGTAACAGTAGCCATTTCATTGTAGTGAGACCATTTTTTGAAACTTGACCTCACTGTATAAAATGACCTGTGGTGACCTCTAGGATAATCACAGCATCATGAAACTTTACAGCCACAAACTAGAGACTTAGAGCATTCAGAGGATGGATGGCTTTCTTAGGTAGATTGACAAAAAGGGGGTTTCTGATTAATTTCCAGAAAAGAAGTGCTCATCATCCAATCGCCAAAAAATGCAGTTCTTGCAGAAATCTCAAAATGTTAAAAGTTTTTGATGCCAGATCACAGCATGGCTTTTTCTACAGTGTTCCTCAAAGTCTTGGTGTCTTAATGTGGTATTTCGGGGGGATTATTGATAATTTTTATCAATTCTCCAGTGGAAAATGTTTAAATTTAGCACCAAATCTGTGTAACAAATGGTATCAACCCAAAAATTGCTGCAACAAACTTTTTTTTAATCATATTTGCTCCAACTTGTCTACTTCAGCTTGAACCTTTTGGTTGCCAAAAAATGTCTTACTCAACATTTGTTTCTACTTAGCTCCACCCTTTTGTGTCATTTCTGGTTGCAAAAAAAACAAGATAACAACAGCCAAAATGACTTGAGGCTTCAATGGGTGACGTCACAGTTGCTATATCCACTTCTTATATACAATCTATATGGTCTTAATTAGTTATTTGATGCTATAGAAAAGGGGGGGGGGGGTGAGATGTAACTTTAACTTTCCATAACGGTATTTGTCTGTTTCAAACATAAACTGTATATAAAGGTCTTTATATACACTATGAGCTATGGTTCATACAGTCACTGGGAAGCTGGGGGTCTGGGTCTGGGGATTTACCCACTACAGCCATTTAGTCATTATTTAATTTCTTAATTTTTTTTTTTTATTATTTAGTTCATTCAAATAGTTCTGAATCTCTTTTCTGACCTCAGCCCGTCTCTGTGCTGCTGGAACATGTGACTTTCCCCTTAGGGATCAGTAAAGTCTTATCTCTTATCTTATTGCATATTAGTCTACTTCATAGATTGAAACTCCACGTTTGAATTCAAAACAGTTTGGAAAGTAAATGATAATTTGTTCAAATCCAATCGACTTTGTCCTCTTCCAGTCTTTATCTGCTTGATATTTCCAATCAACGACTTGTCGTGGAGAGCATTATTCGATGGCACGTTGTGTTTGGTCGTATTTTAGCTGCAAAACATTTTGACAGACACCAGATAAAGACTTGTCAGTTGGCACAGCCATATTGTTTTCCCACCTTGCTCACCAGAAACCATTTCCTTCCAGACAAAACTGTTTTGTGATTGTGCAAAACGAAGAAATAAGCCCCTCTGTCTCAAATGCCACTTGTCAAATGGATTTGACTGACACAGATTGCAGAGGATAAGGTTTCAGACCACAAATTTCTAGCTTGACGTACTCGGCAAATCTGGCTTACCAGTGAGGCATAAAGAACTGTCGTGTTCCCTCAGAGAGGTTTACTTTGGAGAAAACTTTGTCTTTCAGACCTTTTGACAGCATCTCAGGCGCCACTTTCCCTTAATTTATGACCCTGAATGTGTTCCATTGTTAAAACCTTTTAGTCATTCTTAAACAGTTATCAATTTTAACCTGTATTCATCTGGTACTACTGGACATGTTTACAGCAATTGTCGTTCTTCCATGCCTTTTCTCACCTGTAACTCAAAAATAGTTTATGCTACATGTACTCTTCATGTATCATTGTGTGCGTAATTTAATGCAGTTTCTAATATTTCCATAATACTTTCCATAAATAATTTCCTGAAGACAATACGAGTGACAACTGTGCACATCGCTACTAACTGGCAATCTTTTTGGATGACTTTATAATCATATTAAAACTCATTGACCTTAATGTATTGGTTTATAGAGTGGGAGTGAACGTATGGAGGACATTACATCTGTAACTCGGTCATTACATGAAGGTCAATGAGTTTTCATGGGATTATTGGGATTAAGTCATCCAAAGATCAAGCCAATCAGCATCAATTCAGACAGCAATCGCACACATGTAGTTGAGGAAATGCTCTAGTTTGTGAAATGTTTCCAAGTAAAAATGAAACGCTATGTTGCGGCCAGACCTGAAATTGCTAAGAAGTAAACAGAAAATGTATCACAAGTAATTCAATTTCAAACAACAATGAAGCAACGGTAAGGCAAGCGATTGCTTTGATGCTGCAAGTTTGCAGTAAAAATTGGTGCTTTCAAAAAAAGGCCAAAGTACATCTGTATTTTCAGACCAGCTCCTGGTTATAGAATTCAGCTGCTCCTCTATGATTCCATCTGAGGGCCTTTATTTTGCAGACAGTCACTGTAGCGCCTCGGGTAATTGTGCAATAGATCTCTGCCAGATGGTGACCCTCTGCCAGTGATGCAATAATGGGGACTGGACTCTCGCAGGTTAATTTTCTCTGGCTCGGCGAGAGATTTTCCCGGAGCCCCCTCGCTCTTTGATACAGTTTAAGATCCGCATCCTCAGCCCTCGGCGCTAGGCGACCGCTTCCTCCGTCATTCAGTCGGACCAATTCAAAGCCGAATTTGTCATTTTAGCAGCATGTGGTTTCAGCTGCACCCGTTGAAATGATGACAAACTGTCATTACAGGTCAGACCCAACAACTGTTTACTACCTCATCTATATTCTGCAGCCTCATGTCCTTCCTTTTATTTACAGCTCATGGCCCCACTTTCACTCTCACCTCACCCATGTTGTTATCGCCATCATCATCGCAAAAAAAGGCAGCAGTTTCAACTTCCGTATTGAAAGCAGAACATTCTCATATTCTCAGTGTGGCAGTTTTGCTGAGGGGAAATATTTCACCTGTGATGAGCTCTGTGTCGCAACACATCCGCAGAGCTCCATCCCTCCTCCTCAAGGAGTTAATATCATCCTGCGAGCATTTCTGGTCAAGGTGAAGGTCAGCACCGACATGATTTCGGCGCTGCTCTATCGCTAATAAAGGCCAGCGGTGGCCGGCCACTCACACTCTGCTGTCAGAGTGACACACCTGATCAGCCCCTCTGCTCCTCGGAGGGCCGGAGCTGCTCAGGCCGCAAGGTTACATCTTCCAAACCTTCACAGGCCCACTGAAAAGGAAAATTGGTCATATAAAGAAAGATGGCATTGCTAAACTGCATACAGTATTGTGCAAAGTGCAAAAGGCAAAGTGTTTAAAGCTGTCCCGAATGGCCACACTCAAAAGTAGGGGCGAAAGTGTGTGTTATTAGGTCATTACATTTGAATGAGCTCTGTGGGAGCATGAAGGTGCTCAGCAAATTTCATGGCCACATGCATATTAAATATATGTTGTGTGTATTTTTCACATTTTAGCCAGAGATTTCTACCCCTGGAGCGGCACGGTGGTGCAGTGATTAGCCTCACAGCTAGAGGGTCGCAGGATCAAACCCGGCTTGGGGCCCTTCTGTGTGAAGTTTTGCATGTTCTCCCCATGTTAGCGTGGGTTTTCCCCGGGTGCTCAGGTTTCCTCCCACAGTCCAAAGATATGCAGGTTAGGTTCATTGTTGACTCTAAATTGCCCGTAGGTGTGAATGTGAGCGTGAATGGTTGTCTGTCTCTATGTGTCAACCCTGTGATAGATTGCGACTTGTCCAGGGTGTACCTCGCCTTCGCCCAATGTCAGCTGGGATCGGCCTCAGCCCCACCGCAAACCTGAATAGGATAAGCGGTTACAGATAATGGATGGATAATGGATTTCTTTCCTGGTTCCCTCTGAATACTGCTCACATCTCAGATTTCTTTCGGCAGCTAAATAGGTCTGGTGTTTTGCCCATTGATGGTTGTGGCCTAGTTGTAAAAATAACTGAGCCAATCATAGCTTTGTAGGTGGGACTGACAATGGGACGCCATCTTTCTACTAAGCTACAATAATTATAAATAAGTTGTGAGCTTTTAAATCTGCACAATTCTTTGATCGACACAACAAACATTAAGGTAATTGCTCCTCACAGCAGCTACCTGCTAACCACTCAACTGAAAAAAACATCACCAGGATGGAAGATTCAGTCACCATTGATTGGTTAGTGCAAAATAACCCCCATCCCAAAACACGTACACAATGTCGGACTGAATAATGATGTGAAAACAAAATGTTGAGACTGTCCTCCCAAGAAAAATGTCAGCATCAGGTTTTTTAAATGAGAGGTGATCTGCAATTACGTTTTTTGGAACCTGAAGTGACCATATTTGGACGAGAGGGTGGAGCTGGGGGAGAGCGAGGCTCGGTAAATCCGTGAAGATCTCTAGTTCAAATGCCTAAACACAACCTATGTTTGTCTTTAATGGATAAGCGACCTCTGTGGGCGTGTGAAATATTACTCTTCTCTGTAAGGAGCAAAAGTAGAAGTAGTGTGACATTGTTTTAAAGCCTCAAAACCACATTATGAGGTGGTGGGGGTAGTTGGATGGGTCAACAACTTGTGAGGCTTTGACATTGGAAACCGCTGTTCACTTACGACGGTTCAATCCCAATAATTAATGTTGGTTTCTTTAAATCATGTCGACAAACATTCCCTTCATCACCATTCATTGACACCACCTTGACTTGCGTACCAACCTATCTGCTGAGGATGCCATTAACCCTACTCTTCACCGTGTAGCCAACTGCAACACATGGAGAACCCTGACGGTGACTCTGTCTTATCATTCTGGCTCTTCTCTTTATACACCAACAGTTTCACATCGCATCTCTGGGGAGCATGAATGTGCCAACTACATTTCATGGCACATTACATGTCAATATTTCCCTTGTAGAAAATTTTGCCAAATGGTGTTGAAATAATGAAAATGAGTAGGTCACGAATTTTTTTTAGAATTCATCTTTTGAGGACCATGAATATTCAAATTCCACAGCAATCTGGCCAGTAGCTGCAAAGATCTTGCTCTTGATCAAAATGTTGCACAAACCAACACTTGAGAAGCTGACCAACAACAACCAAGTAAAAACTTGCTCCATCAATGAGACTGAAGGTCCAGGTTTGCTTGATATTTGATCAAATATATATAGGAGACATAATGCTGTTCTGTTTGGACGTATAGATACATACTGTAGGCTATGCCTTTAAAGTTCCCACATGCCGTGGCTGCTGAGCCGAGGTTCCCTGACAAGGTAATCAGTCGCTGGCTCGGCCTTAAAATAAGCTCAGTCCTGACTGAGCTGTATTAATAAAGCAGAAGATATGTTCAAGGTTATTACTGCTTATATGGAAGGTGTGCTGCTTTCTGTGACAGAGAGGGAAAATCACTGTAAATTGTTGAGGGAGAGAAATATGAGATTCGCATATTACTTCTCTCTCATCATCCTCACCTTAACCCGGCTGTGTGATATCATGAAACCTGGTGAACTGCATCTCTGACTATGAGCAGCTCCAGTAGAGTTACTTATTCTGATTTATCAGTTCTTTTCACTGAGAAGGGATGGACTGGAACGCCGACTGAGAGCCAGACCTGATCACCTAACATCAGTGTTGTTGGACCGAGTCTGGGAGTTCAGGTGTCTTCATACTATGGGCTATGTAGAGTATCTCTATTTCAACTGCAGGAAGCTTGAGACACCCATACAGTAATAATATCATCTATGCATAATATAAGATATTTGATTGACTTCTGAACATCAGGTGCTGAAGAGAAATATAGCTGCATATCATCCAGTTTTCCATTTGATTCATCATAATTAAACTGTAGCACATCAACTGAGGGACCAAAAATGCACAACCTCACTTAAACTAGTTTTTGCTAGCCAGTGGCTATAATTGACCTGTTTGGCTTTTCGAGTCATGAGATAAACATGAATTAAGAGATAGTTAATTGCATCATTGAAAATGTACTGTGGCCTAGGGCTTTTTGCTCTCTGTTGCAGCCTTATAAGACTCTTCTAAAGCGCTACATACTCCTGCAAAAAAACAAAAAGAAAAAAAAACTTCTTTTCATGCACTAATCAACTTTGAAAGTTTATTTCAGAGGGAAATATGCACTGTCATCACTGCATGGTGCAGGATAGCAGCATACCGCATCCATTAAATCCTCATACATTTTTTAACAAGCACTGTTCCCGAGCAGCGTACTCTTGCAAATACAAACAAAATACACCTTTCACCGAGATGTTGAGTGACTCCTGATGTTAAGACTTTAATTAGTAGCCGGCTTGCTGAGAGCTTAGAAACGCTGAGCTGTGATGTGTTAAGCAGTATCCCAACTTCCATCGTCCAGGTCGCTAACTGTATGTTTCAAAGAACATTTGCAATCCCAAGAGGTGGATATTGGTTTGTTTTTAGTTGTAATATCGATGACTCCTCATCTCCACCCCACTGGAGAAGGCTGGGGTGTTAACAGGACAATGCATGGACGTGCTGCCCGGAAAGTCGGCTCCTGCTGGTGCTTCTGCGGATTAGCCTGAAGAGACGCGCGCTGCCTCCCTAAACAATGCTGCCCCCCGAGCCCTGTGTGGATTATAATGAAGACACAATATCCACGTGGCCACGGACCTGCTGGCCCCTTCTCTCATCAAGCCTGTTGGGTGATGTTCCGGCGGTACAAAACAGACAGTTTGGAGGCTGGCTTAATCACCCTCTCCAGAGGCACCACACGAAGGTGAGAGCGGGTATCAAGGCTTATTTTTTTTTTATCACCATGGTACTGTGACACGGACAGCAGCAGTAGTTATCCCCGGGTGTCTCGCAGCTGGCGCTTTTCACAAATCAGCAGAGGAAAAACAACTGATTTTAAGGAAGGCTCTGTGTACTGTGATTCATGTTCGGAGTGAGGGGTTTTCCAAGGTTTGGCAGATGATTAGGCAGTCAAGGATTATTCAATGTTCATTATAACTCAGTTCTTATTTTCAGAGTTTTCCCACCAGCCATAATAACATTGTATTCACTAGTTTATGTTCATAGCTTGGGCCACACATTTTATGGTGACTGAATTAAACTTGTTCTTGTATTTAAAGACCTGAAACCAGTGACAAGTATAAACGGACATTGTGGCCAGTGCTCATGACCCTGCATGTGCCCATGATATTGGCTAGCTTCCATTAGTAGACATCCCAGTCTAGAGAGCTGATCAGAGCCCCAGCAGGGTAATGAGCGCGGCCCTCGTACTAGCAGGTTAATGTGATTTTATTGCCGCGCTGAAGCTAATAGAGTTGTGATGGCTCACTTTTGGTTTGCCCTCCAAATGAAGTGGTTTATACACCGATCAGCCGTAACACTATGACACACCTGCCTAATATGTCCCCCTTTTGCCGCCAAAACAGCCCTGACCCGTCAAGGCATGGACTCCACTAGACCTCTGAAGGTCTGCTGTGGTATCTGGCACCAAGGTACTTCACCGGGTACTTCTCCACTCAGAAGTCGAGCCATTTTGGCTTCATACACCGCTGAGCAACTTTCATAGGAATGAATGGAGCCCCGCCTCCAACACTGTGTCTAGTTCTCTTTATACATCCATGGCCTTATCTCATCAGAAGGCGTATATAGCCCAACATTTTGAGGACATTCCGCGTGTCATGATGAGGCCTTTTAGGCTTTTTGTCTGTCATTTCGGGTGTCATTTCGTATGTCTTTTCGGGTGTCATTTAATGCCACGTCGTTACCATGAAACGGTCGCGGTAACGTTTAAGCAACAAAACCACTTAGCTATGTTTAGGAAAAACATCATGTTAGGGCTCAAAATAACAAAAAAAACAGTCACAAACGTCCATAACACAACAACATTTTAATACAAAAACATCAGTCTCGAACAACGGTCTCCTGGTTGAAAGTCCTGTGTTTGTTTGACCCATCCACCTCCCCTCCCACTAACCATAACAGTCTCTCTCTCAAGTTTTATTCTACGTCACTAGCTCTGAGCGTAGCATATTCACACTGATACGTTCATATTGCAGTCAGTACAGACTTCATGGCATGAAATGACACACCAAAACAAGAAAGAGGTAGTTACTGCACGCAAAATGACTTTCATTCATGCAACATTTTGTGAGACCGGGCTGGTTTACCTGGGTTGGTGGGGGGGGGTGAACCAGAGAGTAAGTGCTACGCTTCCACGAAGACGACGCCGTCGGTCGGGTGAAGGTCATGCTGATTTCTGGTGGAGCAACATACAGATGAAGCACAAACTCCCTTCTGAGGCCGGTGTGCCGGACAAACACAACCCCTCACCTCCCTCCGTCGCTCTTCCCGTGTTAACAAGCACTCATTTAAAGCAAAGGGTTGCCCAAATGATTCGCGACTGCCCACTAAGGTGAACGTCCTGCTGCAATAATGCATCTTGGATTCATGCGGGTGGAAACACACACAGTATCTGTTGGATTCATTTTCTCCAACTAACTCGCGTTAGAGAGAAATGTCTAAATTAAACTACTTTGACCTTTAGGTGCAGTGAAATACCACTGGTCTCATTATTCTGAAAGATAGCTAGAGGCAGGGGGAATATAAATAACCTGTTATGTTGGTCACACTTTATGGAAGAGTGCAGAGGACTATTAAGCTTATGTGACATGCCTTTGTCATGACACACACCATTCGACGTCTATAAAGCTCAAATACAGCAGGCTTTGCAAATTTTATCCCTGTTATTAACAACTTGGCATGGGACGCATATAAAATAACGCAACCTCTAAAAAACCCCAGGTGCCATTTCATAAGTTGTGTTTAAAGGGCTCAAACAAATATTACAAATGACTTTTCCATCGGTAGGGCAGCGTGACATGTAAAATCAATTGGACGGCACCCGTTCCAGGCAAAAGCCTGGTCACCTTGGTCTACGAATATGTGATCCAGGGGATTTTTCATGACTTTACTGCGAGAGGATTAGCCCTTTAACAAAAAGAGGAATATGCAGGACAAAGAAAAGGAGAGGCTGCAGCATGGGTTTTTATACAGGCGCCACGGCTGAGACAGCCAGCGGCGATTTGACAGAGATTTTCCTGTTATTATTCACTGGCATACATATTCATAGATGGAGCACACAGGGGGCAGGCGCATGGATCTACCAGTGATGAGGTCATAGTATTATAATAGGAAGACAGTGAACAGCAGGGGGGGCGTTAGCCGGAAAGTTGGGAGATCCCAGCCCTGTGACTGCAACATCTCCTCGGGGTGAAAGCGGATCGTTTCACTCCGGGCCGGTAGCCAGGAACCTTAGCGCCGAGCGCAAAAAACAGCAAGACGGATGGGCTACGATTATTCACAGCCGCAACGGAAGCTTATTATTAATCATATCGCGCCGCAGATTTGAGCCTGTTGCGGTGAAGAAAAACAAATGGTTTCATTAAAGTCACATTAACAAAATTCCCTAACAATTAATACAATTCATGAAGAAATTATCTAAGGAAAAATGTGGACTGTATATGCACCTGAGATGTAGTACAGTCCATCATCACGCTGAATGGTAATAATGGATTAAAATGGGTGCCTGTGAGTATTATAATGTAGTGGCATTACTGATTAATGCATGCTCTGAAGTGCGATATTATTTTAATAAAAAAAAAAAAAAAAACTCCGTGGCTCTTTATCACTGCTTTAGCTAATTGTGCTCCCCTTGAAACATGATTTCCTACAAATGAGAGTGTAAGGAAGAGTGGGGTTATGTGCCAGAAGATGCATTGTCTTCCTTTAAATGCCCCATTAGGCTCGAGCTAAAGGATTATGAGAGTCCTCATTAGTTAGCCTATTCCTCACCCTGACATGCCATCTCTTATGGGTATCCCTGCCGTCAAGGCTCTCTGAACTGTGTTTAAACAAGGCGAAGGGCCTTGTACGAGTGAAAAATGGAATTATGAGCAATGTCTGAAAACTGTTCACTGAAAAAAAAAAAGTAGATTTTTACAATACAAGCTGCAAGCCTCACCTGAGTCATTCTTCTGTGTAATCCAAAACAGTTTGGCGTCTTGATTTGTGGTGTCATTTTCTTTGCCAAAGCAAGGCTCTGTCGAAGAAGCTGTCAGGGGGATTGGATTTAAATTTGAATGAGTAATGTGCTCCCAGTAAAATGTGTGTGTCTGCTTCTATTTTTACCCTCTTAATTGGAAACTGATCTGCTCAATGGCAGTTTTTTTATGAAGATGTTGTGGGAGAGGATTAGCTTTCAAATGGTATCAAAGGTCATCAGGCTTAGCGGGATTCCACAAGTCATCCAGAGTACGAATGTGTCGTCATCAAGAATGCTTGGCTCCGCCAGTCAAGGAGGCACCGTTAAAAGGCCTTGTAAAGGAAATTCAGAGATTTGTTTCCAAACACATTATAAATAATGACTGAAAACATGTGCAAAGACTATGAACATTTTAGCACTGGATTGTGGAGTTAGACCGTTTTGTTTCACAAGTTTTGTGTTCAGGATTTTTTCTGCGGGGCTGAAATCATGGCTCGATGACGCAGTGAAGCCATCCTTAACATAACTCCACCCATCTTCAGAAACCTGGTTTTGGAAAGCCAAAATAGAAACCCATGGAAATACCAAGGGTTATCTTGCTAGCTCAGTCTGTAAGAGCAAGAAACTTATACTCCTAGGGTCATGGGTCTGAGCCCTACGTTGGGCATTTGCACCTTTATCACTGTTTTGTATTTTATTTTTATGATTGTAATCCATCCCATGTCCTATATATATTTATTATTTTTCTGTAAACTTGTAAAAGAGGTCCAGGCAGGGGGCGCTGTAAAGCTCGCGGCTTCGCCACCCTCGCCCCGAGCCTTTCCAAGCCGACCGACCGCCTCGGATGAAATGCGCCCGGCAGGTGCCAGCAAGAACCGGGGGAGAGGTCTCGCGATGGGATCCTCCCACACCGAGCGGCCGTCCCTAACCCGCCGAGTTGAATCCCCCGGGCAGACTACGCGACGGGGGCCGTTACCGGCCTCACACCGTTCGCAGGCTGAGCCGCGATCAGAAGGACTTAGGCCCCGAGCGACACTGGGCAAGCGGTCTTCCGTACGCCACATTTACCCACTCCGCCCGTTGGACGGGGATTCAGCGCTGGGCTCTTCCCTCTTTGCTCGCCGCTACTGAGGAATCCTGACAGGCTGCATCTTCCCCGCTTGTGGGCGTGGTTTCAGCCATGGATGTATTAAGAGAGGTTTCAGGTTTCAGCGCCTTCAGCGGACACGCCCCCAGCGTCTCAGAGCAGAGAGAACTGCTGATTTTTTCCATGATTTTGAAAGCTAATTTTATATACTTGCAGATTTTTTTATTCATTCAAATTTGGCTGGGTGGTTAGTAACACATTTTTCTGTGGTGTGCATAATTATTTTTGCTTTCAGCAGACTTTAAAAGGGACACTGTGGTTTTACTGTGAGAGGCTAAAACATTGTGCTTTAGCCTCCATTAGCTCAAGGTTGACCAGTGGTCATCTTAGACCCTGATTTTATTTTCTGTTGAGCAGTGAATGTTTGTCCCTGTAAAACCGTAGAAAGAGCTGCATCTTTTTTTATCAGTTCATGAGTCATCACCACATCATCGTTTCCTACAGTAAATCTTCAATGCACCCGTTTTAAAGCCTTATACCCTGCCTTCTCTCCTCACATTCATGATTTAAACATGAAAGAAATGTTGATCCACACCATTTTCCAAGTCTGGTTCAGAAAGTTGAAATGAGTGGTGTCTCTATTACACCTGTGTAATCTCCGAACCATCAACGGCAGACATTGATCTTTGTCTTCGAGGGAATCCAAGTAAATCAATCAGGTAGCACAGAACCTCCCGGATCATCCTCTCATCAATAAAGGAGCGCAGCGGTCGATGGTCTGAGGCCAGAACTGCTGCTAACTACACTGGAGTGCCAACTTTGTTCCCGTGGAACATTGGATATACCCGGGATGATGATTGCTTCTTTAGGGAAGCGCTGTAGTAATCAGTAAAGCAGAAATACTTAATGAAATGGGACCACTCACCACATTCCATCTCCATCAGTGTTAATATAGGCTGCGAGTGCAAGAGAGTATTAATTCTCATGAAGATAATTTCAAGAAGTCACAAGTGAGAATGCAGTAGACCAGTACTGTTTGTAAGTACTTTATAAAACATTTTAAAGGAATACTTCACGCCCAAAATAACCATTTGTTTATCGACTACTCACCCTGTGTTACCTTGAATTATTGAAGAAAACTTTGTTGTTCTTGCATGCCTCCACAGCGAGGCAGCCGTTCAGCGAGGCAGCCGTTCAGCGGTTCAGCGAGGCCGGTCTGGACAAGGCTTTAAAGGTAGTTACCAGGGATGTCACGAGAACCGATACTTCGATACCAAGTCGATGCAAAAATTCTAAAAATAGTGACGGTACTCTTTTTCTACAGTACCGAAGGTACCGTACGATGCCTGTAATGATCATTGGTAGTGATGTGACAGTGAGGGAAATTTTCCCACCGGTTAATAGACTTGTGACAACACCGATGTCACTGATTACACCAGACATTTTACAAGAAAGATGACGGCCAATATGTGCAGAGTACTGACTCTGATCTTTAATGTCGGGTGGCGGTGTGTCTGGCCTCTCCGGTAGCGCTTATGCTGCTGATCCGTGCACACTGCTGGCGCTGCTGCTCCGTGCACACCGGCTGTGACGGCTCCATCCACCTCACGGCGATTACCTCATTAACGTTATGGTTCCCTTATAGCATTGGGATTAAACGTGAAATATTGCCAAATAGGTGCGTTTGCTTTTCGCTTCGACAACAAATCCTCTGCTCCTGCTACTCTGAGCTGATGGACCAGATGCGTTCACGGTCAGTATGTAGTGTCCGTCGTCTGATTATCGATTGATAACATACCGCTAATACGCCAAAATAAACAAAAAGGGGTCAATTATTTTGATTTATTACTTAAAGGCTACACGCCTCTGTTTTTTGTAATGTTCAAATGTTTTTAATAAAAGAGTATGGGTTGAATTACATGGGATTTATTGTTGTTTTGTTTTGTTTTTACCGTGGTATCGAATTTGGTATCGAGAATCGTGGGAATTCACTGGTGTTGGTATCGACTACTAGATTACCGCGACATCCCTAGTAGTTACTGAAACAAATTTTGTTTGAATTTTTGATTTGGAGGATTTGTTTGGCAGATATGGAAATGTATAATTTGCCCATAACTCTCCCTGCAGGCATTGTTGCCCCGTACCGGAATGATGACACAAGGGCCTGCAGTGCACCAGAGGAGCACTTCTTTGCTATGATAGTGGTCTTTTTTTAATCATTTTTGAAGTTTTGGAGTTGAATGACGGATGAATGTGCTCAATCAGATTACAAAAACATTCAAATCAGCAGTTGTTCTGCAGTGACACAACTAATGGCCAATGTATTTGTTGCATTGTATTTGAAGTCTTCACTGTGAACTGTGATAAGTGAGCGGGACACGGGGGGCAATATATTTAAAACCTTTTTTTCAATAATGTTACATAAAGAAATAAGTGAAGAACAAAATCATGAAGAAAAATGTGTTGAAGTGCAGGGAATGTAGTATTTATCAAAGAGCACTATCTATGAGCTGGTCAGGACAGGCTATGTAAAGCTCAAACCCTGTTGGAACTGTCCCTATTCAAGCCCATCACTCCATTAAGCCTCTACATTCTTCTCATTATGAACATAGTTAGAAACCAATTAATTGGAAGTGATTAAAGTGTTTCCTAACTCAAGTGAAGTTAAGAAGATTGAGGTCAAATAGTGTTAATTTATTTTAGTGAATATTCTACCGGTGCCCCCACCCCCACCCCCTCATACACAATTTATCAAAAGGACCCTGCCGCCTATACACTGATTAATTCCCAACCTTAATTGTTGTGTCTGGAATAGCTCAGGGTGGATGGAGGGGGCGACGCTGTCCTTTACTTCACTCCAGTGTGTCGAAGGGACGTCGCTCTTCAGTGGAACAATGCCACGAGCTAATCAGATGTCACATTTAACAAGAAAAGTTTGGGAAGGCGGACGGGAAGTGTGGTTAGAACACAGAGAGAGCAACGGTCAATGACAGCAAGCGTCCATCCAGCTGAAAGAGTTGTGGAGCAAACGTTGAATTCTAACCTATTTATAAAGGACGTTGTTGTATAGTTTGTGGAAAAGGATGTTTATGGTCTGGCAGAATGTGGAGTATTTTTTTTTTGTCTTTTTTTATTTGTGGCCTCCTTTTAAAGCAGGCTTGGTAATATTAAGAAACCAGCATGAGTACGGTAGATTTAAAAAAATGATATGAACAGAAAACCCAGCTCAGTGTTGTGAACTCTTTTCTAATGAAAGTAGCTATAGCAGCACTCGCTCCACAAGTTGGTGAAAGTCGGCAACAGTGACGGTCCGTCCCTTCAGGCCTCCCTTCAAAGACACTCCCCATTATATTCTCATAATGAACATAAACAATTAACATGACTATTGTTAGTACTCACAGCTGTCAAGCTAGCAGCTGGTGGAAGACTCCAATGAGTTTATGCAGGTAGACATGCAGGTAACCCGTCCAATCATTTCATATGGGCCAAATGAAATGATTGTACCGGTTTATTACAGTCCTGCGACAGCCACAGATACCAGATTTTTTTTTTTTGTCAGAGCATTTGATTTATTTGGGATGTAATGAGAATTTCAACAAATATAACTAAAATGTTTACCAACCCAAGCTTTAAGTAAATCATGCTTTCCAATTATTTAATTTCTGTTCTCTAATTGCTTAATGTCCACAAATTGATCATGTGTGTCATCAGTAGGCTAGCAGCAGTATTTTGGTACGGAGGTCCCTATAAATACTGAATTAATTCTGTCATACTAATATTGTTACATTATCGTGTTCATTACATTGGTCCTACTCCCCTTCACACTCTTTTTGTTACAGTTGTGATGCTATATTTCATGTTGTTAGCTCCGCATTTACCATGTGTAACCTGATGAACCACTTGGATTTACAAATGCAGAGCTGTGTATAACTCAAATTTAGCTATTTAAACAGTGCTATGTTCACTTTGATATCCCTTAAAGTTACAATCCTTATGATTTACCATTTAATAAAACCCTGTTTTTTGATACTACAGTACATGTTTGGCTTTTTCAGCATTAGCCATTCAATCTATTTACATTATTCAGTAATGACCTCTATATATATATGTTTCAATGTTAGTGGCGAACTCCGCCATTCCAGCGCTGAATTCAGATTGCCAGCCTCATTTTGTACCGTTCACTGTCCTGAAGCTCTATCACAGCTGGATTAAGTTTCTTCTTCCTTTTTAAAAGCATTCCACTGGCAAACGTGGGGTGGCTTTTGTTGTGAAGCAGTCGCAGGAAACACAACGGTATTTATCACAGAGGTTAGTGTTTACTGTGATTGCTCATCAAAGATGCATCTACAAAACACAACAGCAACTTTGTTTTTTAACGGTTGATTAAAGGCTGCGCACCTTCAACTCCTCAGCAAGCTAACTATTACTGTGTCCTGCTGGAACACTACATGTGCGCAGCATGTAATCAGAACGTAGTTGTACCGGATACATCAGTTGCTCTTTTGTTGTATTTCTAAAAAGAAAAAGTAGCTGCTCAGCTTGTGTTTGCTGCACTCAGAATACTGGGACCCGTAGTATAAATCGCACTTGCTATTATGACCAGCGGGTGTCGCCAAATCAACCAGGACTTTAATCAACTTTAAAGGTATTGATATATTATATTTGGCTGCCAAATCAAAGGAGTGTTTTTATTTTAAAGCAATCAACAAGTGAACTAAAGTTTAGAAGTTGGCACATTGATCATGTTACAGGAGATGTCTCTGGATATTTTCTTTTTCTCAAGTTAAGAGGAAGCATAATCGTTTCTCAACCTCACCTGACCATCAGTATATTCATCCTCTCTTTCCTTTTTCTATGTCCTTGCTTATCAATTGCCAGTTGTTAGCCATTGTTATATGATCTCTTTTGTGGCCAGATACATTTTAACTGACACAGACTTAACGACAGTCTGACATAGGCTACTGCATTGTGGCCATAGTCAATGTTTCTCTTCAATCTGGTATCTTTTCTAAAAGTCTGATGACAACTTGTCAAGCCATTGCAATGTGATCTCTAACATTAACTAAAGTAAACTTAAAAACAGTGTATGAAAAGCTGCATGATTGCTGAATATTTTTGGTATTAATGATCATTTTCAATCTGGTTTTCAAGCATATCATAGAACTCAAACTGGCCCAACCTGGCCCCCATTGATCCTCGTATTTGTACACAAGCCTGGCGCAATATTTTCTCAGAAAAGCAGAAAAAGAAGTGGCATTTCTCCTCCTGTGCTCTGGGAGTGAGACCTGCAACTCCATAGCTTTGTTTGTATTTGTATTCTCTTTATCTCCTGCTGGCTGCCTGCAGTCAGCATCATGTTGCTCTCCTCTTTTTCTCATGATGCAACTTTCTCGACAATGATTTAACCTCCTCCGCTGCAAAAAAAATAAACAGGTCGGGTCAAAAGTTTGTTTACAACGTCAAGTTGTTAACAACGTCTCAATGCTCTTTGAATGTTGATGGTGATGGTTATTGTATAGCAATTTAAAAGAGTCAAGAGCTTAACTACTGATCTACAGTATATGGTGCACAAGAGTATCTGCACATAACCATGGAAACGATGAAAAACACTTCATGCTATGGGCGGCTGTGGCTCAGAGGGTAGAGCCAATCGTGTCCACCAATCGGAAGGTCGGTGGTTCGATCCCCGGCTGCTCCAGGTCACCTGTCGATGTGTCCTTGATCAAGATACTTAAAATTGCTCCTGAAGGCTGAGCCCTGATGGGCAAAGTTGGCACCTTGGCAGCCTCTGCCATCAGTGTATGAATGTGTGTGTGAATGGGTGAATGCTGACATGTAGCGTAAAGAGCTTTGAGTTGTCGGAAGATTAGAAAAGCGCTATATAAATGCAAGTCCATTTACCATTTACCAAGTAGCCGTGTAATAAGCGGGATAACGTAATAATGTACAGCTTCACCCTGTCTGGGATTCTTTCACAACAACGACCGGCTCGCTGTACATTATCCCTTACATAGCGTTCACTTAAACTGATATTGATTTTTTAGGTGTCTAATATCTGTTTTGCTGCTGCCCCCGTCCACAGCGACACATTAATTTGCTCCCATGCTGGAACTCCTGTCTGCTTCTCCAAACTGGGGGCGTGCCGACCGTCATCTACTGTAGGTAATACACGGACTATGGATCAGTACCTCATACAACCGCACTTCAAAACACCCAAACTATCCCTTTAAGCCACATTTTATTTTGAAAATTTTGAGATCATGACATTTTGTCTTTGATTAAATTTTGAGTAAAAAATAAAATATATAACAATTAAATGGAAACAATTAAAACCTATGACATTGTACAACAGTATAGAGGAACATACAGTATTATTATATTGTTTTGACACAATGTTGGAGTTGTTACATTATCAGTCTCTATGTGGCACACACACACACACACACACAGTCTAACTCCAAGGTCGAGGCAGAAACAGCTTGTCGTACACTGAGTGTAACCGTGTATTCCCTCATCTAACACTTGTGTACATGAAAAACAACACTTTCCATGAACCCCGAGCACTAATTATACATCGCAAGAAGCGTATTTATTTGTTTTGCTCGCTGTGCTGCAGCTCCGTACTTTCTGGCTGGTGCATAAGCTTCATTATCCCAATGCTTATGGAGTGGTTTTTGGAAGTGGGTTAGTTGTCAGACAGCTCTGAAAATCCCCAGCTTTTGGCTGCTCTTGACACTCCGGTTGAACCCGTCCTATTAACGCTGGATTACTGTGGAGAGGCCGTGTTTCCTTGACAAGGGAATAGAGCAGAACATTTGAGCGGGGATGATTTCATCTCGCAGTTTTTAATTGCTCTAGCATCTATTCATGCTCTCTCAAGATGCGCCAAGCAGCTTTGCAGATTCCCCGGGAAAAAAAAAAGTCAAGGTTCAGCAGAAATGGCTGATACCGAACGCTGAAGGTTTACGGCTGCAACATCAAAGTTTCATGGTCTCAGGATAAACGGATCCCTCTCCAGCTATAATACGTTTTCTAAAAAAACATCTGCCAAATCTCGCCATTTCAACGGAGCTTGTGTTGTCTTTGTATTCGCAGAGAGTCAGCATGAGCATTACGGAGCATTTAAAATGTGTAACTACATTTTTCTAAAGTACAGTGATGATAGTGATCACTGAGCACACAGAACAAAGTCAACATTAGCTTCTCTGCTGGTGGCAACTTATGGAAAAAAAAACAATAGGCTGATTTTTTCCAGACGCTGCTATCGTGGTGTGAATGTTATTCATCATGTAAGATGTCATGCTGAAGCAAGTGCAGCAGCGGATACTATTTATATATGAGGTTTGCTTTGAGAGAGAGAACATTGTGGAACAGTATCTCCTTCATGGTTGTTTTAAGGTTTTAGTGTTACAGGTGCTGTCCAGGGTGCTGAACTCTGGAGCTGTCCTGAGTGTCCCCAACACAACATTTGCCATGCCATTGGGTCCAGTTAAAGCTTCAGTAGGCAGCATTTTGGCATCATTGGGCAAAAAATCCATAATAACCTTTCAGCATATTGTAATTCAAGTGTTCTGAGAGAAAACTAGACTTCTGCACCTCCTCATGGCTCTGTTTTCAGGGTTTAGAAAATCTAGCCCTTGACGGAAGACATTTCAGAGAGAGAGAGCATTCCTATTGGCTGTGCTCCGGCTGGTGGGCGGTGCTTGGTATTTCCTCAACTTGATCTCAATATGGCTGCCGGGTCACAAACTTTCTAATTTTACAGCTAAACAGTACACTACAAGATGTTTCTGAAAACATTTGAGGAGAGAACTAGGCATTACAGTAACAGAATATTGATCCATATTTGATCAGCACTGACTAGTTTGACCGTTTGATCGGCGTTCACGACTGATTGACAGTCGGCTCTCATAGACGGCAGCTGGATGGCGAACCCCAGATAAGCTCTGATAGGTTGTTTTCCTCCGGTCTGTGAAATCTTGCAGATGCCGTTAGGAGCACCGGAGGACACAGAGGCACATGAGTTTTTTTTAGATTACCTGTCTCATGCACTACTTTCAGGATATAGTGACCGTTTTATGAAAAATAACTTTTTTTAATCATATTCGCTCCATTTCTACCCTCTGCTGCTTTAAGCAACATTACACAAATCTACAAAACAGTCTTGACGTATCTGGTTTCTACAGTGACAACAGTCCAGTGTACTAGAGATTACATTCACATTGGGTCATTCTGCAGCTCATGATTTACGTAGTGCGCCCCTTTAAGGGTATGGATGTCAGGATGGTAGATGTAACACAGAGACCAGAGTTCATTCACAGACCTGCAATCACTGTTCTTTTTTTAAGTGTTAAAGGGGACATATCGTGCTCATTTTCAGGTTCATACTTGTATTTTGGGTTTCTACTAGAACATGTTTACATACTTTAATGTTTAAAAAACACATTATTTCCCTCATACTGTCTGCTTGGATATACCTGTATTTACCCTCTGTCTGAAACGCTCCGTTTTAGTACATTTCAATAGAATTGCAATGGAATTGCAACAGAATTGCGTTGCTAGGCAACAGCTTGGGTCCATGTTTACTTCCTTTCAACTGAAGTCATTTACATACTCTGCAACAGGAAAGTAAACTGGGACCCATTTAGAATGTTTACGTTTAAAACTGTGAAATGGTCTAAATATTGTAGATTTGTGACATCACAAATGGACAGAAATCCTGACGGCTTGTTTCAAATGCTCAGTTTCTGAATATGGGCTATGTGTATTTTTCTGTGGATTAATCGTTTCGATACTTTCACAGTGTTTCTATAGAACTTAAACCTGCTTTATAATATAAAAGCCATGAAAATGTCACTCTTTACAATATGGGACCTTTAATGGCTGTCTGACCTTGAGCATAGTTTATTTGCCATAACCACAACCTTTTCCTATCACCTATCACACTTAACCGTAAGGTAGTTAGGTTTCTGAGAAAGGATTACTGTATACTGACAAGCTCACAAGTAAATTTAAAACACCAGAGATCTAAACTTCTCTGCAAAAAGAGACCTACAGCAGATCATCTCCAGCAGCAACGATGGAACCAGAATGCAATGCAACCACATCCAGTGGACATAGAGGGGTAACTTCTCTTTTCACTTTTTGTAATGACATTATTGCCTGAAAGCTTTCCTAGAGTTACAACAGTCATCAACATCGGCACAATTACCAACTATTTTTGTCCGACCCTATTTCAGGACCGGACTAAACACAATAAATAGCTTCTTGAGGGCCTTCTTCATGTCGGGGGGGCCCTGGGACATTCGCTCCATTACTCCCCACACTATGATGCCCCGGGTGTGTGATGCTGAGATAATACCGAAATCTCTCAAAACACTGATGACAAAAAATAAGATCTCCTCCTGCTAACTGCGTATTTTCCAATTTCCCCCTCTAAATTTAGTATAACAACCACTGCAGAGGTTGATTATCGCACATCACCAATAACAATAATGACATAAAGTATGAGAGATTCAATTATGCTCCTCATGATTTATTTGTGGTTTAATGATTGCAAAACAGCCTGGTTAAAAAACATTAGAGCTCATACCACTAGCAATTATGAGGCGGCGTGATTTCCCCCTGACGATACGCCAAAACTATAATTTCAGTTCTGTTCTGCTGAACCTCATGCCAGCAATAATTGACATGAGTCTTGTTGACTCTGGCGTCCTCAGAGCAGCAATGATTATCTGATATTTGTTTGCTCAGTCACGTTGTGCAATCGTGTATTCAATAATTTTTTTATATACCCAGGTGAGCCTGCCTTTGCTTGTTAGCCCACCAGACAGAGGCATGCATCTTTTATCTTCTGCTTCACTCTGCTGCTTTTGGCATTGCGAGCTGCTGCAGTGCTTCGACTTTTTTTGTAATCGTTACCCAAAGAAGCAGGGAAGTATGTCTGGTCTGGTAGCAGTCAGTGTGTTCATCCAATGTGTTTTCTTTTGCCCATATTCTGTATCATCATAATTTATCAAAGTGGAGAGCCGGCTCACCTCGGAGAGGTGAAGCCGAGAGCAGACCGGCTATTTGTCATTCGGCAGCAGATGCAATGCAACCTTGGCAAAGTGTAGTACAAGAGATACAAGGGAGATTGTCAATACAGAAGTGCTCGGCTACAAATAAAGTTTTTTTTACTGAATTTAGTGACATTGACTGGCGCTTTGAGCAGAGGTGTTCGCTGAACTGGAACGATGAGACACTTAACTGAAATAAGTGTTCCATGCGCTCAGACCTTGTAAACAGCAGTTGGACAAAAGAATATTTGATAACAGTGTGGATTAGAGGTGTCTGGGGCCCTGGGAGCTGGATTTTTCTCAGCATTATGTTTGATTTGCTTCCTTGAGCTCTTTAACACTGGCTGTGCTACCACCATGAGGTTTTAAAATACATTCTTTTCCCTCTTATGGTTTCCTCTAGCTCCTCTTATATACCCCTTAGTTACAAACAATATCCCACATCCAAAACACCACTACCACTACCTATCTCTCCTATCTGTTATTATATAATGATCATTTTGCTCTGGGACAGTAGGGAGTCAGCAAATAACACTAGTAATACAATATGAACACCCTCACATGTAGTACTTTTGTTTAAAGCAATGACTATCATTGTACAAAGTGTACTGCATGAGAAATGTTAGACTTTTTTATATTATTAGAAGCAAATGTAAGGGTAAGCGCAATTGCATATGAAGTCATTGCAAAGAGGTAGGTGGAAAGAAACACTTGCAAGTCATAAATATAGTAATCTCTCACATCTCATACATGGCGTGAATATATATATATATATATTTTATTTTTTTTAATTTATTTATTTATTTTGTATTTATTTATTTTTATTTATATTTTTATTTATTTTGCACAATTTAAGACTACACAACATAACAAAAAAATAAATGAATAATATACAATGCAGAAAGAGGCAAAAAACCCACTGGGCTTATCTGAAGCCTCCACCTAGAGACAAGATTAATATAAAGAAATAATATGACTACATAATAGTGATAATAGTGATAACAAAAAAATTATAATACAACATATATATATTTATATGTTGATTATATATAAAGTATATTGATCGATTGAACCTGAATTTTAATTGGGTTTTAAAATGAGCAAATTGCTTGTGATTTATACTGAAATATAGAATAAGCAGCTACACTAACAGTTCTAACATGAAACAGTCAACCAAAGGACAAATTCCCACTGACCAACGGTCTTACGAGCTACTTTGAGATAACCCCCGAGCTTTGAACATTCCCTTTGAAGATTCCTGTCCCAGGCTGAATAACAATGTAATCACATCACCCACAAAGTCAGGTTCCTGCACCAGGCGCTGAAACACCTCCACCAAACTGAATACCTCGGCCGTGAGAGGTATTTCTGCTTCCAAGATTTCAGATGAGTATTTCCTGCTGCATCAGTGCATACTAATAACACCGCAGATCAAATATAGACAAAGGTTTTATTATGACAAAAGTGAGCAGGAAACTCATGCCTCTGGCTGATTGCCACGGTGTTATTGAACAGCTCAGTCGGTGACACCACCTGCCTGCCGCTGTATTGTCATATTGTGGGAGAAAAGTAAAGCTACCAGCGGAGTACACAGTATCCAGCTGTCCATTCTTTGACTGATCTGTAACTTGCCTCTCTCCACTTCCCAAATACATCGACAGATGCTAATATTTAATGATTGTTTCATCCACAATCCCCTTATCTCTCTCTGTCATATCTATCATCTCCCACTGTTCGGTGCGGAAAGCAGGGAGGCCACCTTCAGCTCAGGAACTGTAGTAATCCGCTTACAGTCGCATGCAAAAAAGTGTTGTTTTTGTCTGAAAATGGCCAACGTCAGGGGGAACTAAATGAAATGGCAGGAGGTCATTTTTGTTGATGAATCACACAGATGTTTTGTGAATAGGCTTCATAGTGGAAGTGATTTAGCAACAAAAAGAGGAGGTTAATTTGACGAAAGATTAATTTAGTCAGGGCGTCCCAGTGGCCCAGCAGGTGACGCTGCACACACTGTGTCATTGTAACATTATGGATGTGCCTCCATCAAACCCCGTCACATGTCATCACTTCTCTCTCCCATCATTCCTCTCTCTCTCTCTCATCTGCATGCATAATATTGGAGAAATGAATTCAAAAGGAATAAAAGAAACAATAATTTCTTCGATCAACTATTTCTGGTGGGAGGTGGAGAGCTCCGCGCCTCAGCTCCTCCTCCGGCCAGGAGCAGAGCTTCACCTTGCTGCTACGCCGGTGTGTTTGTGTTAGCTTATGGATAGTTGTTATCCAGCTCAACTGTTATTGTTGTAACTAAACTGCTAAAGTACAGATGTAATTTTTCTTTTGGTGTTTTTGTCAGTTACCAAAGCAGGTGCATTACCACTTCGTTCTGGTCTGGAGGAGGACCGATCGTGATTTAAATGTAGCCAAGAACACAAAGACAGATTGTAAACCGATTTGTCATTGTTTGACCGACAGATCAGAAATCTGTATACGTGATTTGTATAGTATGTTGTTGTCTGCCGAGTGTAAATGAAAGTGTCTTAAATCTCATCAGGATTTTATCCGAATAAAGACACTGTTATATATATATATATATATATAGACACCCGTCTTCCAATAATGTGTCAATGAATTTGCAGCCAGAAGTCAGTGCCCTGATCTACTAAGGCAGCAGCTCATTACACAGTCAGCTCTGGGACTGACCTCCAGAAGCACTCTGTCTCATCAAGAAAAGAAAAAAAGTAACCTTGATTTTAAAACTTCAGTCACACTTCAACTCCACCTGAGAAAAAACTATCACTCATAAATTATAATATTACAGTCTTAGGGTTCAATTATATTACTAAGATGATGAGAATCACACAAACTTCATAGGAAATGATAAAGAGATGTAATTAAACACACAAAATATACCCAAGCCTCATCAACTGGTGAAGCAAGGGGCGGTTCCAGGGAGTGGACCTGGACTGGAAATCTGATTGGCCATCCCCGACCCACCAAATCACCATGCTAACCTTTGATAGTAGGCTATTACCATGGTGCTCTTTTGCAAGGATAGCACCCAGTAAGCAAGTTAAAGCTACGACTTTCATTTTGTGTTGATTTTGGCGGTCCCTGTGATCAAAAGCAGAAGTGTTTCTGAGCACCAGATTCCCTTTAAAAAAACTCTCATTTTACTTCAGCAGAGTCTGGCAGTCTTCTCCCGTGCCTCCCTTGCCTCCAGCGAGCCCAGCAGTACAGCCTGGGCCTCCAGCAGCGTGGTGCCGGTGTTTCATCCCAGCAGGGATCAGTGGAGCAGCGGGGTCAAGCTCTGCTTACGGCCAGAAGAGGAGTTGCTGCTGCTGGGCTGCTCTCCACCTCCCGCCGGAGCTCCAACTGCAGGTCGAAGGCGGCAGAGAAGCTGGATCTGGGTCTGTCCGCGGTGGACTGGTCGCTGCTGGAGGCCCCACTGGAGTCTGAGCTGAAGGAGAACCTACATTGATTTCGTCTGAATTCGGGCAGAATCCAACTCGGTGGCACCGATGCCAAACTGATTGTCTAGTTTACTTGTGTAGGTCATATAAAGGCATCAGTATTTCATTGAAACTGTTTCATAACCAGTTTAAAGTGTCTCGCAGTATCGTTAAACTGGAAATAATGGGGCTCCATCTTGGAACACAGTATCTTTTCTTAATAGATAGATAGATAGTAACTTTATTAATCCCGAGGGAAATTCAAGTTTCCAGCATCAGAGTTCCATATTGCAAAACATGTTAGTAAAAAGGCAGTAAAAAAGTTAGTAGTGCAAAGTACAAAGTGCAAAAAAATATACCAGATATAAAAATACAAGGAGATAAAGAAAAAAACTGTTAAATCTGAATATAGTGCAGAGTAACAGCTGTGATACACGACTAATAAAAAAGTGAATATAGTGCAGAAGAGACTGTTAAAAGTGGGTATAGTGCATTATTATCCATCCAATAATATATTATTATTATTGTATATATTAATACATCCATGAGTGGTGCACCATGGAAGTTAACAGCATATACCTTAGCAACGCCAGCTCTCACTTGTTAGTCTGCCAATGCCATGGGAAACCCAAGGCTTAGATGCTGTTCATATGTCCAAATATGTCTTGAAAAAGATGCAGGATAACTTATCCTTGTATGTCAGGTGGAAATTCAAATTTCAATTCCACTTTAGTAATGCATGTCTCTGAGTTCTGCTGGAAGTGATACAGAATATGGACCAGTGGATAGTGAAACTATTTCATAAAGTGGCAATTACAGAATGCCAGCACAATGAATATGCTGAAAAATAATATTTTCAAAATAGGGTTTGATTTAATGGAAATCTGAAGGATTATAACTAGCATGAATAAAAAAAATATAATAAGCCAGAGGCTTTCCTTATTGTTCCGTTCTGCAAAATGATGATTGGGTGTTCAGTATTTTATCCGCCAAAGTGTTCATTATTATTTTTGAATACTTTTTTTTCTATTATTGACCGTGAGTGTTACAGTGTTGTACTGTCACCACAGAAGCCATGAATTGACACAGTGTTGTTGAGACATCATATCCCTCCCTCAAGGTCAAGGTCAAGGTCGTCTCCTCTATCTGGCAAAGAAGAGAATAGATGTGCATGCAGCCACACACAATCCCAATCATGTGATACATATATCATCAGAGCCCTCTACATGAATACAAATACATTCAAATACATGCATTGCAAAATGCATAAAAAGAGAATAAATGCGCAGCGCAGAGATGTTGAATAAGAGATGTCATTGTATCTGAAGGACAGAAATGGCTCATCAGGGTATGCATTAAACATAAACTGTCACACTGCTATCAGTGAATACTTGTATTTATACCACATATACTATTTAATATCCTCATTTTTACATGAAAGCCTTAGGTTATCAGCACTGTTTTATGATAACATCATAGTAATAAAGAAGATACACAGAGATTTCAGGAGGGATAAATGTTAACTGTATGCTCTATGGCTTTTTACTAAAACTCTGAAATACATCATCTTAGCTTCAAGTCTAGAGGATGTTTCAAACAGTAAAACACACGCTTTTTAAAATTTAAGTTGGAGAAACAAAAGTACTTGATCTAACAATAGAACAGGATGAAAAGAAGCAAATCTTAACCTCAGCTTGTAAATACAACCTCAATTAAATGATTGATTGACAATCTTAACATGCTTCTGAGTCAATAGAAAACACATTTTATTTGCAATGATGACCTGCAGGGTATAATAATAATAACAACCACGACACAAAGCAAAAGCAGGTATAGTCCTAACCCTGACGTGATCTGTATGTGGAAATCGTATTTGGATAAAGAAACACATGTTAAAGCGGTTGTAGATGCACGCAGGACACATTGCAGGTAGAATGTGAGATGTGGTTGAAAGCTCTATTTAGCTGAGTGAGGTCTTCTAGCCACAATGTGAATTATGACATCCACCTGTCAGAAGGACAGACAGAAGTAGTGTGCAAGAGCAAGAGCATCGTCCTCCCTAAATGACCAGCCCAGTTGCACAGAAGTTCGGGAAATAGTCACGAAATTGAATGTATTGATTCGTGTACACACACACGAATTTAAAAATTTTTTGTGGTGGACAGCACGAAATCAATTCGTATGTAATCCTCATAATTGTGAACTAGGAAGTATAGGCGGCCGAACACCGCGTCAAAAGGAGGTCGGCGTGGATGGTTGGGTCGAAAGACACAAGACTTTCACCCAGGAGACTGGTGTTCCCGTGTGAAACCAGAAGTCAGAGTTGATTTATTTGCTGCGTCCCTTCCGTACTTAAGTTACGGCACTTCCAGAGTTATTTTAACCCAAACCATGATCTTTTTCTAAAGCTAACTAAGTAGTTTTTGTCACGGGACTTCCACACTTAAAGGTAGGGTCGATGATGTTGGAAAGCTATAGCATAATTTAAAAGTAGCTTTGCCTCAGGAGCTCCGTCTAAACCCAGCCCCTCCCCTCGGGGCTCCTTCCAAGGCAACGCCCCCCCAACACACATGAGCACCACCGCATCGTAACTACTTCACAGACACAGAGCGGAGAGAGGACCTCAACTCAACAACACTACCTCATGACAAGTAACCGCGGCAGTGCTACTGCAGGGCTGAGTATTCTCTTCCAATCTCCATTAAACGTGCGGTGGTGACGCGCTTTGAGTTCAGGCTGGTGCATGCCAAGGGTAGAGTACAAGCAGGGAGGCAGGGAGGCATCTGATTGGTTCTTTCCAAGCGGACCGCGAGGCAGTGATTGGTAGACGTTTTTACAGGATTACAGCAGCTACAGATGACGGCTCTTTTCCGGTCCTTTTTCAGAGCTCATAAGTAACGGATCGCTGTCGGGGTGTAAAGACCATTTCAACCAATATAACAAATAGTGGAGACTGGAGAACATCATCAACCCTGCCTTTAAGTTACAGTACTTCCGGTGTTATTTTAAGCCAAACCACAATCTATTCCCAATCCTAACTAAGTAGTTTTATTTTGAAAGGAGTGGAGCGGAAATTGATACGTGCGTCACGTGTTGTTGAAAGTCGTGCTGAGCATCATGAAAAAAAAAGGGAAATTCATGCCTATGTATGTACACAAATCAAATAGATTAAATTGTGTGACTAATTTACTAACTGCTGTGAGACTGTGTTGCGATGACAAGTAGCTATTGAGTTTTAACTCTGAATTAGGGATGCACCGATCCGACTTTTTCAGTCCCGATAACAATAGTGATACCTGGGCTTTGGGTATCGGCAGAGTACTACCGAGTACCGATCCGATACCAGTGTTTGATTAATAAGCTGTATGCCTCACTGTGTGGAAGTGACTGAGGTCATTCTTTTAGGTGTAAGACATCAACAGACTTCACTAAAACATTGCTTTCTTTGTGAAACAAAATGTAACAAAGAAATACATGGATATGTGCATCCCTACTTGGAATGCAGCATTAGTCCACGTAGAAGTCTACGTGTTGAAGGCTATTGTTCACATGTGAAAGAGGTCCTGTCAGAGCACAATCTGAGATGTCAGAGTTGTAGCCTGCTGCCATCCTCCAATATATTTTGTATAACGCTAATGTTCAGATTTAATTGTTCACTCAGAGGTTAGTGGACGTGACTTTGACTCCGAGCTGACCTTTTCAGTCAGGCAATAAGCCATTTTGCCCCGCCGTATTAATATGGGAGATTTATATTGTCATAATGGAGGGCCTCCACAGTGGTATTACTCACAGTGATTAGTGACTAATGAATGGCTGCCAACCTGTGTTGTGGTAATGGATTTTTCTCTGACTGAATGTGGTCAACCCTGTTTGGGAAGGCAGCCAAAGAGAAAAAGTTTATTAGTGAAGCCATATTAATTAACAAGTTACAGGAAATTAATCCAGGGAGGGGACTCCATTACTCTCCTTAGCATGATCTCATTTTTTTTATCATATCAACCCTGATGACAACAAAAAGTAATATTGCAGCAGGCTTGTTGCTGGATGTTTTACAATTACATAGGAGGGATTTTCAGCTCCCCAAACAGATATTGCTCTAAAATGTCACTGGTGAGCTATGGTTGGCTTGTACAGTAGGTAAGTGAGGTAGCAAGTTTGAGCTAAGGGAAGCAGGGAATGGCTATAACCGGTTGCTTTTCTCCCCCTCGGACCAGCCCGTGTTATTACCTTTCTTTCCTGGGTGGATATGGTGAACGTGGGAGCTCTCAGGATGAAGAAAGTCTCCAATTTTGAAGAATAATTGCGTGTCCAGCTCAGTTTGAAGGCACTCAGACACTGGATACTTGTTGATAGACAGAACCCAGGTCGATGGAAGTTGAGGATTATCAGTGAAGTCGCCTAAGGCCATCACTTAACTAGGAGTGATACAGCAGTCAATATAGCTGCTGCCCTAAACAGACTGAAGAGGAGAACTGCAGGCTTGCAGGGGGGGGTTATGTGTAGCTTTCTGCAGCTAGATAGATTTGCGCTACCTTCACTTTAATAAAAATGTTCATTCCTGCAGAGAAAAATATTAAGCATTTCTCGTCCACAGATGCTTCTCTCTCGTCTATGGCACTGCGTCCTCCCGACTTCCCGCATGTATGAATTTGTCACTGATGGTCCTGGCTTTATAAACCTGCACAGCTTTATGTAAATGACACAATCGCGCAGTGCAATAAAAAAAGAACAATTTTGGAACACTCACGGTGCTAGAATGATCAGTTCTTCTGTCAACGTGAAGGCTCGCTGTATTAAGGCAACAATATAAGAGACAATTTGCTCTGTCACTCGGTTCAAAATTGCTCCAATCATGACTTCTAACACTTAAAAGAGCAATAACGAAGATTTTTATTGCTCCATAACACAAAATGACTGCAATATATCTGCAGGAGTTTGATAGGATTTTAGATTAATTCTAATGACTCGGTGATTACTGGGCCATATACTGAAATTTCTGGCTTGCACAAATCATGATCTGATCTATAGATCTTTTCGAAAAAGAAGCATTTAGATTATTAGTGATATATATTATTACATGCTCAGTATACGTTCATGTTTGATCTCTGTGCTGCGTTTTAAACATGTCACTGTTTGTGTCAGTTAATGGCCATTAGAATAGTTATATCTATGCTGTTTCAAATAGTGGTGCCCAACCTTTTTGTCATGTGACCCCTTTAAAGCTAGGGTAGGTAGTGTATTTTAGAAACATGCTTTGTTATATTTGTTGAAATTCTCATCACATCCCGACAGCAGTCAATAAATCAAATGTTAATCAAAAGTCCTGGCTGACACAGGACTGTAATAAGCTAATCCTAATGGAGCTAATGCTGCTAGCTACTTTCATTGGAAAAGAGTTGGCAACACTGGGCTGGGTTTTTCAGTTGGATAATGTTAGCGTACTCTTACTGGTTTCTCCAATGTTACCTACTCAAGCTTTAGAGGTTCGCTATACCAATGGATCCCAAACAGATTTCATATCAAGGACCCCTAAACTGACACAAATTAGACCACGGTCCCCCATCTGATAGGATTTTTGCTTTTAAATGTTTTGTTACTGAAAGTGTATGAAACCCATGACAAAACAATCATACATTCTGTTGTTACTTGCGGATGGAATTATGGTGAAAATCGATGATAGAGACTTTTCCTGAGAGGAAACTTATTGTTGTCTGGGACTCCGGAAATTATTTTTCACCTTTATATTTGAACCCGAACAATCTCGATCACATCATGTTGCCCGCCACAGCCACAGGCTATTATAATTAAAAATGTGAAGCTCAGACGACATTTTGGCCAGGATGGAGACACCGGGTGAAACTAAGACAGGAGCGAAATGCCTGTTGATGCACAGAAGGAACTGTGTAGAATAAAAAACAACACTTTTGATGTGCACAAAAGGTTAAAAATTGCACAAAGTGTAACCAACGGATCTGCCGAGTCCGTGCGTAATTGTGGATTGACAACGCGCAACATCACTCTAGTTAGAGACTGCAGCGGGGTGCGCCGTGCTGGCTCTCTATATACTTATCTCATGCGCACAAATTAATTGATGAGTGGGACAGAACAAGATAGTAAACGTCTATAAGTATAATATTGTTAAGTAAGTATTGAGTGTTTTACAGATATTTGTCCACCTGTTTTGAAACACAGACCCTATCTCGTTTACCATGCGTTGTGGGTGCGACTTTTTGCCGTGTCATCACCATTCGTATGTAACTGTGTTTATGATTAAATTGTTTACTACAGCACAGAGTTCTTCATAGATCTAGCCTCTTCATTTTGCTGTCAAAGTGCACAAGATTGATGCATTTAACTTTAAAGTGTACAAAATTTAGTTGGGCTCCCAGCCGCCACTCTGCAGTGCTCTCATACGGCAGTTAGGGTTGATAATGCCGATGCGGAAGCGTGGCACCCAGCCTTTACCTTGTCTGTGTCTGTGAAACAAGGAAGGAGAAGGCAGACTGATGCTTGAGGATGAAGACAAATTTAACTTGATTTTAGAAAATATTTGAAACAAATTGATTTGATAAAAATAGAAATATTCTCATAAGACTTTAAGGACTTAAGTTACAGGAAAAAATTACGAAGATGAAGATTTTTGCAGTGATCTTGTGACTCCTTAGATTTTCCTTGGGAATCCCCTTTGGGGCTCCAAACTCCAGGTTGTGCGTCACTGATTTAGAAGATAATTTAATTTAATTTAATTCAATTTAATAATTTTTGATTTAATTTGAAAAAAAAGAGAGAGTAACAATTGGCTTCCACAGTGTTGGCATCCAAAGTCATACCACAGCATGGGCTTTCTGAGGTTAGTTCCACATTTTAAAACAGTTGTTCACAGTCACAATGAACATGAAGCAATTTTACTGTCAGGGCTTCTCATAGTTTATCATAGCAACTCCTCACCTGAATGAAGACCGCCCCCCTGCTAGCATAGAGAAAGAACGTTTTATGCAAATGTTATGCATTTTTATTAGAATGAGCAGAAGCTCTCCACCACACGTCTATCTAAGTTTGATAAGGCGATTGTTTGGGCAGTCATCATCTAGTAACTGCAATGATTACAAGGTGAAAAGCATTGCAGACTTTCTGATTCTGCTCAGCAGGTGACGATGATTGATTGTTTGACTGATTGATTATTCACATACATTCACTTTGCAGTAGTCAATCACAGTTGCGAGTTGCAATGCGGGACAAAAGAAAACTTTACAAGATGGGATTGCAAATTGCTCAGTGAATTGTCAGTCACAGTCTGCTGGGAATATGTGAGGAAAAAGTCAACGTACTAGCAGAACCGCAGGTAGCAACGGTGTTCAAACATCAGGCTGAAGTTACCAGCTGGATATGTTTTACCCAACAGTCTCCATCGAGCCAACCAAAAGCATTTTTTTTTATAAAAGATACACCTCCAACTGAAAACAAAGTCAATCATCACTCTTTGAATTATGATTTTTTTTAATTTTTTTTTTAAATCAAGTTGGTTTTATAATGGTAACAATTCCCCAGATCATAGAAAAGTGATTTTCTATTGGTAAAATTATCTCAGTGTAAAGTCTACGGGCCACACAACATGGAAGCAAGAAAAACTATAGAACTCTTTTTGGCTTATCCGCTCCGTGAGCAATTTTCATTAAAGTAAACGGTTGCTATCTTTGAGTAGTTCTTAGAAAAAATCCATGGACAAAGTTCAAATTTAACTGACCTATCCATTCCCCCAAAACTCCTACCTCTGTGACTCTATAACAACGTCACAGTACTCCGTCCTTTGCTCCTGAGAGTAAGGAGCCGCTCCAAATAAAGTGGTTTAGATAATCTGGCTTGTTTACAACCTGTCTGATCAACTGACAACTTCTTTCTTACCCTGTGTGACATCTATTAGCAATTTTCCAAGATTTCAGCAATGGTGAGTATGATAACTGAAAGCCATGAAGATAGGACCTTCGTTTTAATAAGCCACAGTTACCTTTTAAGTTTTTAGTAGCGGACACAGTTGATGCTTGTAAAAATGAAACCCAATGCGGAAAAAAAACAGCATTTTGGAGACAGAGCAGCGTTTTGCGAAACCCTCTTTCAACGGCTCTCGAGCTCATTCCCAGGCATTATGCCACGGCAGGAAACAGGCAGTCTTGTCAACTTATTGACAGCTAATTTAATAAAGTGAGACAATAAAGACCTGGCCAGACACTGCATCAGCCAGAGTCGTCCTACCTCAATGCATGAATGGCGTCCTCGCAAGGACAGAGGTGCTGCCTGTCAAAGATGGCCAGGGCACTGTCAAAGTCTGCAAACTTTTTGTTGAAAAAGCACAGCACAACAGCAGCCGTCACAGTCTGTCAGGGATGAGACACAGCTCCATTAGCACCTCAGGCTACCTCCGATGCTGAGACAAAAACACCAGCGTCTGGGAGCTTTGGCGTCCAAATGTTTTCGTCTCAGTCATGGACATTAAAAGTGATGGGACTGCGCCTTATAGATAAGTGATATCTGACAGACAGGAATGTTTTGATGATCAAACCGTAGAAATAAATCTTCCCTATCCTCAGGTTTTTAGGTGCCTGTATAGTGGAAAGTCCCTCTCATACTGTATATGGTTTTATTTGTCTGTATTCTCCAGTGATTTATATTGTGGATGTTTGTATCAATTTGTGCCCCCTCAAAAATGTTGGCTGTACTACGCCCTTGTCAGTATCAGTTTGTTCTGATGTGTTGGTTCATAGATCTCATACATCATCCTAGTCGCCAACAACCACAACAGTCTGTCTGTGTGTGTGTGTGTGTGGGGGGGGGGGGGGGGGGTGCATGTCCAGCAGATTGGTATTTTAGTTTCGTAACATTTCTTGGAGGCAGAACTTTCTGGCTCTGGAGGAAGAAATAGTCTCATTGGAGTTCAACCTCAATGGCTGGAACCACAACTTACTTTTTCAAAGTAACCGTCCAGCATGTCTTCCTGTTTTTTCTGTTCATCTCCATTTTGGTGCAGGGACCACTGTGGCATCGGTGACTATATATCCAATAACTGTTGTAGCTCTTCTTCAGAGTTGCTCGTTAGAGGGGGTTTGAGTATAGCGAGAGGAGTAAACATAAAGCTCGGCTCGGCTCAGACAATTCTCTCGGCAGCCCCGCTGCCTCCATCCTTATTTCAGGGCCAATGGGCTCTCATGAGGTCAAACTCTGTCAGTGAGTGGGATGAGGCCCTTTAAAGGATGACGACAGACACAGCGGCCAGATGACCGGTCCGTCTTTAATCGAGCCTAGGGCACTCATCCTTGTAATGTTGGTATTTTACAGCAATGTACGTATGGTATTTTATTTTATGCTATTTGCAAGTTCCTCTTGCAAGATCTTCTGAACATCACTGTACTTGACAGACATGACGGAGGCTCTGTCATTAACTTGACTCAATATCTTGGATGGGATTAGCTTTTTCTAATTCAGTGATGAAGCTGTTTTGGAATCACCAGGCCATACAAAGCAGACGAAACAAATGATATTATGACATGTGTATGTCACATCGCATGGGACAGTTTGCAGTATTTCAACCAACTCACTGTCCTTTTTAATTCTATACTCAAATAAAGACAGAAAATGTCCACTCCCTCTGTCTACAATTTCATGAAATGCATCAGCTGAATTGACACTAGAAATTCAATTACATTATTAATAACCAAAATATAGTATCTATCGTTTTTCAGATGGTAATTCTGTAAAAAGAATAGATACTTTCTTTTCACATTTCTGTGAAATGTTCTGTTCCTTCCTCAGAAACTGCTAGAGAGACAGGGTTTGGAAACAGTTATGAGACAGAAGTTGAAGGTAAAAACACTGAATATACTGTATACTTATTGATCGGTTAGCAAAATAGCTGGCTAGCTTGCTAACTGACAGCACTCTACCTTGCTTGGAGAGCTTTTGAGTTTTGCAGGGATGACGTATTTTTGTCGTTAGCATCGCCCTGGTTCCCTCGACGAAGAGCCAATGTGATTTTTCCGTTGGGTTTTGGATTATTGCAGATAATAAGCTCTGTGGCAAACACACATTTATGATGCTTACATGCTTTGTTCAGAAAGATCTCCACACTCACACAGAATTTCCACTTTTATGATTTTTGAAGCGTAAAAGCAATCGCCATAAGTAAAAGGCTAACGTTAGGCTATAAACGAATGGTCACATGCTAAGCCACCACTAAGCTGAAAGCAGACTAGTGTTCGGCGTGATGGCGTTTAGTAGTCTAATTTAGCCACTTGTTGGCAACCGCCTTTTTTAAGACATGTTAAAAATTCACAAGTGGTATTTTTACTTAATATATATGGGGCGGCTGTGGCTCAGAGGGTAGAGCAGGTCGTCCACCAATCCGAAGTTTGGCAGTTCGAGATGTCGAAGTGTCCTTGAGCAAGACACTGAACTCCAAATTGCTCCTGGAGGCTGAGCCATCGGTGTGTGAATGAGTATTTAGATTAGATCCTGATGGGCAGGTTTTGGCTCCTTGCATGGCAGCCTCTGCCATCACTGTATGAATGTGTGTGTGAATGGGCGAATGCTGACATTATGTTGTGTAAAGTGCTTTGAGTGGTCGGAAGACTAGAAAGGCGCTATATAAATGCAAGTCCATTTACCATATTTTATGTCGTAGAACAAAGCATTAAAATCTATTCAGCTTGTGTAAACCACAGACCTTATTCCAGGCAAAAACCCATTGATTTTCAGACCAAAAGTGCAAAAATGCTAACTCATCTCCAGGTTTTAGGACGCATTCCTGCAGCACTCTATTGAGGCTGTTTAGTTGCTGGCAGGCTGTCATGTTAGCGGTTAGCTCGCCAGTTCTAGATACAGCAGATAGCCAACTTGTCCTGCGAGTCGCCGCCAAGTCGCCAAGCTTCAAGCACCACCTATTTTAAGATGCTCAGATGAACTTCGCTGTGCTATTCATTGGGATGACCAGGCTTTGACTCAGAGTACCCGTCCTCCTTGTAGCTCCATCCAGTAACATTCTTTAAGAGAGCATTTATCTCCAACATTGTCCATCATTTTGTAAATTAGGTTTTACAAAGTTTTTTTTTTTATCCTAATTAAAGTTGTAGGCAGTGAAGCAAATTGAGAGTATCTCTGACCTACTTGCCCTCACTCCCACACACACACACACACACACACACACACACACACACGCATACAGACACACTTGTCTGTGCCGGTGAAGGTATGTTGATTTGAGGTATAACACCACTGTCAACCAAATTAGCCGTGAGTGGATAGACGATCAATAAGCTTGTTCTAATGGCTTTCTGAAAAGTACCTGTTTACCACAAGGACGGTCCAAATGAAAAGCTGTCAGTCCACCGCACTGACGGAAGATAAAGCTGTGGTGTGTGTGTGTGTGTGTGTGTGTGTGTGTGTGTGTGCGTGCATGCTTGGAGACAGGTTGGGGTGATGCTCCAATTTGCAGCTTCTATTGTTTTTGACTGTGCACTGTGAACAGGCAGGATGAGGAGCAGGCAGACACTGCTGTAAGTGATATAATCAAGTGTATAGCTTTTCAGAAATAGCTGACCCTAACAAAAAAGTAGTATACTTCATGAAGTAAAATTAAGTCAAGTTCAAGTATACTTTATGTAGTAAGTATACTAATATCAGTGTACTAGTAGTATACTTTTAGGTACTACTACTACTACTTCAATACTTCTTGGGACTAAATTGGCCCACTTTTTAGTTTATAAAAGTATACTTTTAAGTGTTCTTTAAGTGTAAGAAAACTTTGAGTACACAACTAGTTTACATCTTAGTTATATTTTGCACTGCAACTATATAATGAAGTGAACTATACTACAAGTGAACTTATAGGTATGCTGTTAGTTTACTATACTTGTAGCCCATGTTTTAGTTTATGAAAGTGCACTTTAAAGTATACTCTCAGTAAACTACTATTTTATTAGTTTTTACTGCAAGTGTACTTGTAAGTTTTCTTTAATTTATAGTACTTAGCCAATGATTTATGAATTACATAAAGAGTCTTTTGCTATTTGGCTTGATATTTTGTGATGAGATTAAAAAAATTGATTTTCTCACATGCCTCCATGGGGAACAGAGAATTCAAAAATGTAGAAAATTCCGTAAGATTGAAAGTAAATTAATATCAAAACATATGTTTACAAACTCTCACATCCTCTAATATGCTACTCTAACAAAAAGTAAGCATAAGCCAAGTATACTTAGACCTTTCTGTATACTTGTCAGTAGAAGCCAAGTATACTTAGACCTTTCTGTATACTTGTTAGTAGAATGGGTATACTTAGACTTTTCTGTATTCTTGTTAGTAGAATGGGTATACTTAGACTTTTCTGTATTCTTGTTAGTAGAATGGGTATACTTAGACTTTTCTGTATACTTGTCAGTAGAAGCCAAGTATACTTAGACCTTTCTGTATACTTGTCAGTAGAATGGGTATACTTAGACCTTTCTGTATACTTGTTAGTAGAATGGGTATACTTAGACTTTTCTGTATTCTTGTTAGTAGAATGGGTATACTTAGACTTTTCTGTATACTTGTCAGTAGAAGCCAAGTATACTTAGACCTTTCTGTATACTTGTCAGTAGAAGCCAAGTATACTTTGTTGTATACTTGTCAGTAGAAGCCAAGTATACTCTGTTGTATACTTGTCAGTAGAAGCCAAGTATACTTAGACCTTTCAGTATACTTGTCAGTGTAAGCCAAGTATACTTAGACCTTTCTATATACTTGTCAGTAGAAGCCAAGTATACTTAAGTATAATTTTGTTAAGTATATCTCTGATAAGTACATAAAAAGTAAACTGAAAGCATACGCTCTTATTTTAAGTTTAAAAGAAGTATACTAATAGCACACTTGAATAAACTTTTTTTTTTTTGTTAAGGGAAGAAATGACTCTATATGTATGTAGCATACAAACTGTGTTGTTGGCCTGTGCTAACTCTATTGGCCCCGAGAAAAACAAACAGTCCAATAGAGAGGCTATGCCTATTTCCTGTCGTTTCCCCTGAGCTGCCTTTAATTTGCTCTGTGGCACTGCACCCACACCAAGGGCCAAGTGGCCAGGACCTGCTCATTTACTGGAGTGTGAAATGTCAATATATACTCACAACAAAAGGTATGCCGCTGCACATCCAGCTCTGCGGGCGCTTTTATTTGAACCAAAGCCCTCGCTCGCTGAACACACAGGCGGTCTATGAAACCCAAAGTTTCACATTACAACTACCAAATGTCCAGATCAAAGATAAAAAAAAAGTCTGCAGCACCAGAAGGTCCAGGATCAGGTGTTCACACATGATTTTGGTTATTCTCTTTGTGGCTCCTCACCCTGTATTCTAGGGGGATAACTTCCCGATAATGTGTACAGATAGGGTCTGTTCAAAGAAAGGGGAATGGCCTGTAGCAAATCTTCTTTCCCGTCCTCTGCCAAATGTTAATCTCTTATAAAAATGAACAATGATTTTAGCTAAGGGGTCACATTGTCGGCCTCCTGAGTCACAAAAGGCGCCAATTAGCATCACAGGAGCAGACAAAACTACCCATGATTGCCCCTTTTGGATCCTGTATTGTTAATGTATTGCGGTAGAGGTTTTATGTTATTTTAATGGGGAAAGGTAACGTGGAGTCAGACAATGTTCAAAGCCACATTGGCGGCAAAGGTTATGGACATTAAGTGAACCGACTTGTGACGGCCAAAATGAGAGTGAAAATAAAGGGCAGCACTTTGAGAGCTGCTTTTATCTGTACGTAAAGTGAACCATCATCCTGTTTATTCATGCACAAAGAGCCACGTTAAGTTCACTGTATCCCCTTTGATGCCGTTGGGCTGGCAAGGCGTCTAGCCATCCCTCTTTTTATGATTACTGCAGTGGATCTGATTTAGCTGATCTCTTGTGGGATTCTCCTCCAAACTAATAGGTTTGCCATGTTTAATGATGCAGGAAATTTTACTGAATGGAAGTTATTTATCTTTATCAACGTCCTCAGAAGTGGTTTGTCAGTCGGAAAAACGGTGCATCTGTCTCTGGGTCAAAGCAATACAAAAGCCAATCACCATCACCAAGGATTTCAACCAAGCCAAAAGTACGGCTGAATGTTAAATCATAATAAAATCTCATCACTGCAATATACATGATTTCCAGACAGAATCCTTTCCCTACAGGCTATAATGCTATAATCCACAATGACAGATGAACTCAACCCAAGAAATACAATTGTTGCCTTTTACTGCTTTTTCAACAAGTCCTCCAAACCATTGTCATCACTATATTTTGGGAGTAACAATGTGGTATGTAATGTTCATCCAAAACATGACAGCAGCCACAATTTATAATAAACATAACAATACTAAAAATATAAAATAAACGTTTATAACCAAAACTGTGGTATAAAATGAAACCTGACGAAAACATTAACTCTGGCAGCACAAAAGACGAAGCATTAAGGGTATCTTTAAGGTTGATATAGCTAAGAGAGGGTCAACATTTCATGTAGCAATTACCTGGTCGACTCATCGCCATGGCTACGGTTAAGGTTTGCGTACAGACAGCTATGCACATTTTCAATTTGCGCATTAAAAAAACTAAGAAAACCGAAGGAAATGCCCCCAAATTTGAAAAAAAGTCCCAAAAAATTTTGACTGGAGCTCTTTTAATTACCACTAATTACTTATTACCGCCACCAAATGTTTATCTCAATGTGCCCATTTCCAGCAGGAAGCTGTTTTCAGTGCAAACGCCCTGCTAAACCCACTGTACACTATACCTGCCCAGCACCAAACAGCAGACAGACAAAGTTAGCAACTAGCTGTTGAACATAGTGGAGCATTTAGCCAACTAAAATTCCATATACGTTTCTTGGAGTTGGTGGAGGAGACCAAAACAGAGTTAAAAAAAAAAAAGTGAATATTGAAGTTACATCCATCAGGTGGACACAAACACAACTCCTAATGAATGATAATGTTGTTCTGTGTCTGCTATTATGTGAAAATAGACTACTAACATGTTAGCCATATCAACTTTACAAGGCCATAATATGTCAAACGTGTGTGAGGTTAGCCTTATCAACAGCTTTGGGGATGCCTCATTTACACTGGAAAAAAAAGTTTAACAAAAAACAAAAGAGAAATGAGTTGGCTGGACATATCAGATCAATTTCCCGGCTGTAGCTCCAGTGGGTAGAGTGGTCGTCCTTTAACCACAATGTTAGCGGTTTGATACCCGGGACCTGCTGTCTGCATGTCAAAGTGTCCTTGAGCGAGACGCTGAACCCCAAGTCGCTCCCTGGGCGCTTCACAGCATTTCACTGCTCCTAAGGACGGGGTTAAATGCAGAGGTTTTGAAAACTCTTGAAACAAGTTGAGATGCTTTGAAACGGAGCGCAAGTCTGCACTGGAATGTTCTCTCCTTGTCAAAGAAAAGATTTGAAGATTGAATAAAGGATTAAAAAATAACGTGAGGGTTTTGGCACTGACGGAACCAAAGGCGTTGGAAATCCGGGGGAAAAACGCTGCGAGATAGACCTCACAATAAGATGAGACTTTGTAATTCTAAAGGTTATTCATTGTGTCAGACCACAGTGTTATGAATAGCCAGATCATACCAAATAACCTTCCCTTTGAAGCCCTAAAAAAACATTGCCTTGAAGCTGCATGGATACCGATATTTATGTTCAGCAAGTTGTGTGGTAGGTTTATGTCAGACATTGTTCCAAGTTTTGGATTTGAACTTTTGTTTTGACTTTATTTTGAAGCCAGCAGTGAACACCCTCCAGCATGAGGGTGTTTTGGATTACCTTCAAGAGAAACCACTGTAAGCATGCACTGGGAATATCTACTGTTCACCACTATCTTCAACTAAACACCAGTGGTGAGCACAGAGATGGAGGCCAGGGGGCGTAATTATCTCTTTGTCTTCCTCTTTTTCTTCCTTTCACCACCAACAGCAGCTGCTCCGTTAGCACATATCTATTGATATTAGTGTCAGAGTAACATTAGCTCTGATCCAGGATTCTCATTCTAACGGTACGACCCTGAAACTGAATGTAGAGTTAACATTGTGCTGCGGGAGCATGAAACCTCTGGTGGTTAATGTTAGGCTGTCTGCATGAAATTTTGTGATGTGGCTAAAGGTATGTTACTGTTGTTTCAGCCAATTGGTGTGCTGTTGCTGCTAAATCACAATTTTATCACATTTATCAGGCTACTGGGGAGTGGTCCTTATCAAAAGTGAAATTAAAGAAGTAAATATATAGTCTGGGGGCTGCACGGTCCGTGCAGTGGTTAGCACTGTTCGATCCGGCTTGGGGCCCTTCTGTGTGAAGTTTGCATGTTCTCCCCGTGGGTGGGTTTTCTCCGGGTGCTCAGGTTTCCTCCCACAGTCCAAAGACATGCAGGTTATGTTCATTGTTGGCTCTAAATTGCCCATAGGGGTGAATGTGAGTGTGAATGGTTGTAAGCGGTTACAGATAATGGATGGATTTAAAGTATAGTCTGTAACTATGGCTGGATCACCTAGAAACAAAATACATAGTGTGCTATAAAACAGAGGTTCTCACTCTTTTTTCAGCCATGGACCCCTTACAAGATAGAGAATATGCCGGTGACCCCCTCATGTATGTCCCTTGAAATAATTTGATGTATATAGCATGTCTATTGTCTTAAGTTATGTGAAAGAACAACGCAAGAGAAATGTATTCGAACGATATTAGACATGTATTCAAATATGTGTAGATTCTAACAGTTATAGATTTGTTAGATTAGAATGTAATTTATGAACTATTATAGATAAAAAAAAATCGAAATATTATTTGTTGAATTATGACACCCCTGGCAGAGTGCCCCACTATGAGAATCACTGCTATAAAAAGCTAGATTCAGGAATAACACCATTACAATGGGCAGGTCACTTCACTGGTCACTTCATGGGATTACGTTTGTTCTGTCATTTTGGTTTCTTCCTGTCATACTGTAAAGTAACATTAGTATTGTGATCACTCCACTCCCTATTAAAAACATGCTTCTCCTTCATTATACATCAAATGTATCTGCAGTTGTACATGACTGGCCCCGATAAAACATCACAGTATAATGTAACACTGAATCTGCCTTGTTTTACAGGTCATCTGAGTGACCTGATGCTCGGTCCTGAAGCTGCTGTTTGATGATGGTGTCCCTGAACCCACCAGACTCTCCTCACAGTATGAGAAACCAACACAGCGGCCAGCAGCATCAGGAACGTCTCAGTATCCACATGAAGACGCGCCAGGATGACCACTGTGACCTGAGAGCTCCATTACCAGCTGACACAACTTCAGTATACAAGGATCCTTTACTCTGATGGAGGACATGAGCTGGACAGTTTACATAAAAGTTATGACTTTACTACTTTGTACAGTGGGTATACCAAACTCTTTATGTGATTACACTGTTTAAACAGGTGATATGAAACAAATATATATATTTCATGCATGCAGAAGGGGGAAGAAACTGTTCCATTTAACACCCTGACTATGAAGATGTGAATGTGAGTTTTGCTAGTAATCATTTACTGCACAACATTTCTCTGTTTCACAGTCAAACTTTGTGTTGACAGATCACAATAAATAGCTTACACTATTCTCCACAGTTTTTTGAAATGGTATCAAACAGATAATCTGAAGCTCTGACAAACATCTTAAAGCATAGATATGGCAATAACTGTCTGACAAGTACAAATGGATCAAATGAAAGGACCAAAGTTACTCTGTGAGACATGGACACAGTAGTACAGTCTGTACAGTAGCTGCTGATACTTTAGTTACTGAGAAAGTACATAAGTAAGTTACTTTATAAGATCAGTTATTCCACCTTCAGTTATGTTGACATGGTACAGGATAAAATTGATTCCAGCAAGTTACTGCCTCATTATGCTAAGTATCACTGATCTGACGTAACTAATGTGTAGTCAGGATAACACACGGGGACAGTTGCTACAGTAATCCTTACACGTTACCTCTGTATGTCTTTCACAGCAAATGCTCTCTTCTTCTCTGGGCTCTGGAGGTTACTTCTTACAAATGTACCTGTAAAGACAACCTTCATCAGATTCCTGCTGGAACGTTGGTGATATTTAACGAATATAACGTAGGCGGCAGAGCAACCTGTTATCACTCCCAATTCATCTAATACCGCTGCTTAGTCAGTGGCCTTTGGCGTATGATACCGACACACCGAGACACCCTTTAGCGTCCGTATAAGACACACCAGGCTTTCAACTAACTCTAATGTAAACCCATCTGCATCATTATTAGACACTCAGAGCAACTGACGTGGTATAAAGAGCGAGATGGGTCTTTTACTGTGTTTACAGTGCAATAAAATCACCTGGCACGTGGATGGATATAGTGTCATCATTCAGCGTGTGGGTAACATACACATGGGCAGGACAAAGACTTGAGACAGGGAGAGTACTGCTGTGACAGAAGAGACGATTTTGACATTTCTATTCAAAATCACTTCATCCAAATTCTGATTACAACTGAAAGTGAAATAAGTCACTTTCAGCTTCTGACTGCTTTACTATTTGTAAAATTCAGACACTTTCTTGCTGTTAGAAAAAAATATGCTGTCAAAAAACAAAAGAAAAGAAAAAATCAGGGGTTAGGGGAGAAATCCATAGTAATATTATCCAGATTACAGTGCATGTAAACGTGATGTCTGATTGCCTGTGATTACCTGACTAACCTGGTTTCTCGTGCGTAAACACAGTGAATGTTCTGTATATTGTTGTCATCCTCGGTTGTTGGCATTAGCCGTCCCTCCATTAACATATTTTTATGCACATTTTAGAAAAAGCTGTATGGAAACGGCACAATTCAGCTGCTCAAAAGAAAATCGCTTGCTTGAGGTGGTCAACTGTTTCTGCCGTCGGCGTCTTCCCCGGATATTCCCATAATGTGTGAATGCTTGTCTTCGTCTCCGGACAGCATGAAACATGGCTGATACTAGCTGACACGAAAGAACAATTAAAACTTGCTCAAATGAAACAAATTCCAGAAGTTTCCTGTTCGCAACCTCTACTTCTTCTTCTTCTACTCTGTTTACTGGCACATTACAGCCATGCGTAGCCTATAACGCCAACTTCTGACCAAACTACGCTGTAGTACGCCGAGTTTATTCGCTCCGAAGCAGTTAATGGAAATGCGGCTATTTCACATATATTTTTTGCAACTTTTAAAAATTAAAATTTGCTTGACAATTGAAACACGGCTATTGACACTAGGAGCAAAGTAAGAGAGAGATTATCCTCTAAAGTAGTTGTCTTTGTGCATGGACTTTTAAAGTTTCACTTTTTGTCTCTTGTAAATTTCTGTCTTTGTCAGACAATATTGAAAAGTGAAGTCAATTTTCCAATCATATGGTCCATGGCAACTCAAAAGCCCTTGAACTGATGGATACTGAGCAGGAACTGACACTGTTAGTCTATCGTTCTAACATCTATGGGAGATGCTGTGTACATCTCTTTTGTTCAGTGCTTCATGTTCTTTCTTTCAGAGTGTGAAGAAATGTGAAAAGCATGTTACAAGCCAGCGAGAACGTCTCCTGCTGGGTCGCCCTCACACTTGCCTTATAACAAGTTGTTGGAGAGGTGCTGTTGTCACGCTTGACAAGAGCACATACACTGAACCGATGGATTCCTGCAGCTACAGCTGCACGCTAAACAACCCACTTACTGTCTGTCGACATCATGCTCTGGATGAAATTGTATTCTTATCTGTTACACGGAGAGACACGATGAGTTGTGGCTAAATATTCATTGTTCCTCTTTCAAAAATGCACGTCTGACTCCAAATGAAACCTAGATACGCCATGAAGTTCCCATTTGTCACGCAAAAGATGTCATCTGTTGGCGGGAGCCGAGTCTACAAGAGAAGACAGCTGTGTGATTAAAATTCTCACACGCTCTTCGCAGTCTAAAATACTTTAGGGCAGACGGCTTATTATGGCATTCCCTTTCATGTCTTTGGAATAAACTTATCACAGTAATACTCTCCCCCAGATCTCACAATGATTCACATCCCCGTAGGCATGTCAGGAAACTTCAGATGGAGATGAAACGAGAAGGGGAATAAATAGTCTTTCAGATATGCAAGTCTCCCTAATCAGCTGTGAGACAAACAGTGAGGGTTCAAAAAGAGGTCATCCGTCAGCACAGCTGTTCTAGAGTAATCTAGACCAGTGGTTAACAAGCTTTTTCTCACACATAACCCTACCGACCTGTCACAGGAAGTAACCCTTCATAGATACCACCTGTCATGTTCCAAATGTGCTCATTTGAATTTAAACTGGGTGTTATTTAACACTATGAAACACAATAAAAGTGGATATAAACAAACGTCCATTGTTCCGAAGGCCCATTGCTCCAAAATTACACACTCTCCATGCAAAAAGTTAGCACATGGCTAATTATTATCCGGAATGATGTCATTGGCGAAGGCATGACCCGCCACTCTGTCTCTTATTACTCCCTTGTTACTGCCTTTGTTGTTTAGGTGGGTTAGGTTTATGCTTGAGGAGTGAGATAAGTTAAGTTTAGGGTAAGAATATCAGGGTAAGCTGATATTGTGGTAGGAAAAAAATATTGCGACCGGGAAGGTCTGATGACATAATTTTGCATAATAATCAGCTATATACTTCTGGTCGTTGCACAGAGAGTATGTGTTTTTGGAGCAATGGGCCTTCGGAACAATGGTTGTTTTCGGTCCAATGGGACATTTTTCGTACTATTGGGTATTCGGAATGATCGACCGTTGGAACAATGGCATGGCAGCATTTATCCAGTGCTTTTAGCTAACTATGTAAACTGCTACTTTTAATCTATCTATCTATTTCAACTACTTATCCATTACTTGTACATATATCTTTCTACCCTTTATCTTTTACTTTTTGCAACTGTTAGGGTGGCTCGCTGTCTGTCTGTTAACAGGATTACTCCAAAAGTTTGTGATGGATTTGAATGATATTTTTTGGAGGGGTGGGGTGTGGCACAATGAACAATACATTAGATTTTGGTGGCGTTCCGGATCATAATACGGATTCAGGAATTAAAAAAAAAAATTCCAATAAGCCAGAACATTAAGACCTCTGGGTATGATACATGCAGTGTAAATGATGAAGCGTTGATGATGCATGACCCCATGACGCATGAAAGAGCGGGTGGGGGGAGTATAACAACTGTAGATTTGGCGTTTTTTCACATTAAACTCGGTGAAATTACAGTTGAGTTTGACCAAAGCACACTTGGTGATTGTTGGAAAGAGTAACGACGACGGTTTAAGTGAGTTTTATTTTAGCCATTTTAGTTTTTAATCAAATCCTAATTTACATTTTTTTTTCTCCAATTATTTGAGACACTCCACAATCTTTCTACATACCCCCTTGAACCTTGGTTGGGAATCACTCATCTAGACTGTGTTTGTGCAGCTTCTTAGCAGGAAAGGATCTCATAGGATACCTTATGATTGATCCACTCCATCTGGAAAACCCCAGACAAGCTCCCCTAAACCCTAAAAAGAGTGTGAACCTCTACGATGGGAAGTGACAGGTGAATGATGATAAAAAAGAATTCATCCATTGCCGCTTTGGAAAAAGTGCATTTGAATGGCTGGTGTCCATTTACTTGTCAGCATGCGGCTGGTTTCATGGTAAGAGCGGGTTTCTGTGAAGTCAAGTCCTGCACATAAGACGCCAAACGGCAACCTCACGCTTTGATCTCTTTACCCGCTGTGTATATTTGATCTTCATCCTCACTTTGTTGAAGTCTGACTACTGTCTGGCTCACAAGGTGGCAAACAATGGCCTCATGCTGACATGAACATGGTGGATGATTGACATGGAAAACAAGATTTCCACACATGTCCAGGGTTTTCCATTCAGGCGGTGTAATGTCATAAAGATTTCTAGCGTTACGGTGATCTCTTGTGGGGCGTCACGCACCTCTGATAGTTCCTGTTCTGCTACATCAAGGCCTGCCGTCCAGGTGGGAAACAGCATGCCTCCCATTAATCCTAACAACAGGACGCACAGTGGTCCTCTAGTCGGCCCCCCGATCAGCTCCTGACGCTGCATCAAGTCACCTCCACAGGCACAGCAATGCTCTGGTTACCTTCGCGCTGGGAATTAACAGCAACCCACGTGTGTCCGGGAAGAAATGGGCCCAATTAGTCAGTTGAACCACCTCCAAAATGTGAAAGGAAAGGTCTCTGTTAGTAGAGCAACGCAGTGAATACATGTACTGCGAAAAAAAACGTGAGATGAGTATCAAGGACAGCTCCCCAGCCCTACTTTCTCAGGCTATTTCTCAGTACTATACCTGCCTATCAGTATAATTACCACTGGGGTCAGTGTACACCCATCGGCCCTCAGCAGTAATAAATGTTACATTCCAGGCGTGTTGGAAGGAAACTCCCACTTGATTGAAGGAAAATGCAATGGAACAGTTCCCTGGAAAGATTTCCCCAACTCTTGGCTTCCTGAGATGCAGTTATGTGGTGTCAACATCGCAACTTACAGTGTGCATGACATAACACAGCATTACATCGAACACACTGCAATCCTAAAAATACAGTTATGTACAACATACAGTATTGCCTAAGGGTGTAAGGTTGGTTTCCTGTATTTCTTTCATTTATATCCATTTATATCCATCAAGCACATAAACTTTAGCATTAGCAATATATATTTATTTTTCCAAGAAAAGCATGACTAGGGTTTTTCTCAGCCCTGAGTATTGTCTCCTCCCAGGCTGGTTCAAACAATCAGAGGCTATATCCGAAACCGCCTACTACATACTACTGATGAACGCAGTATGTACCGTATACTGCATATTGCGTTCCTCAGTAGTATGGAACGTAAATAGATTTCTTTTGTAGTACGTTAGGCCGGGTTTCCGGTTTTGGAAAGCGGAAATAAACAGTACGGACAATAGAAAACCTATGCTACTTTACATTACAAAAATGACTGAAAGTGACCATTCCAGCGCTTTGCATTGTGGGATACAGTAGGCGAGGTAATCTTTTTTTTTTTTTTTTTTCGAATCAGTACGACATCCGGATATTTTTGGCATACTGTAGATTTTGCTTTTGTTCGCATACTGCATAATACATGCTACATTTGGCCAAATCAGTACATACTACTAGTATAGTATACGTTTTTTTGATACAGCCAGAGGTTTAGGGTAAACTGTATGTAGCCTGAGAGGTGAAACCCAAGGGAAAACAAAGCCCTCAGATGCTTTTGCTTATGATAACAATTGAAGGTGTTCTTTTTTTCTTTTCTATGTATTTCAAATCAAATACAAATTTAAATGTAATAATTTTTATGATTTTCTCTTATATTTCTGATTTATTTTATTTTTGCTTTATTTAAATGTGAAAAGACTACTCTCTCCTCTAAGTGCAAACCAGCTGATCCTGGATTTTGGAAAGACCAAATCTTTAGTAGAATCTACACCCTCAGTATTGTCTGAAAAATTAACCCTGATGATGTCCTAGTGATGTCATCAGAGTTATTTTCTTTCTACTTTTCTTTTTATGGGCTGATTGTTTGGCTCCCAGGAGAGCTGCTTGCAGCATTGTCGAAAACCGCTCATCGCTCGTTGACTCCAGGGAAGTGAAGAAGAGTTTGGTGGTAACGTTGGTATATCCTGCACCCAGCAGCAAAAATGAACTGCAGTCAATGAGCCGCATCCTGTAAAAGCCTGCTGTGGACGACATGCTCGACTCAGTCCACAGAGACCTGAAGCCCCGCCTTGTACAAAGCGCAGTTGTGCCAGAAGCCAGAAGTGACACGACAGGGTGGAACTAAGTACAACAGAACGCTTTCATGAACTGAAAACACACTGTGAAAGGGTTAAAGTTCCAAGATGAAAACTGGGACAACTACCAAACCGGACAACGCCGTGGTAGCGACCCGTCAATCCCAAGGTAGCGACGCCCTAAAGCCTCCCCTGCTTTATGGTCTATTTGACTCTAAATGGGACCATAATTTACTAAATGAACATCATGCTGTATTGAAGGAGACTTGAAACTAGCGATTGAGACCATAAACTCATGTTTACAATGTTTACTGAGGTAATAAATCAAGTGAGAAGTAGGCTCATTTTCTCATTGACTTCTATACAATCAGACTTCTTTTTGCAACCAGAGGAGTCGCCCCCTGCTGGCTGTTAGAAATAATGCAAGTTTAAGGCACTTAAGCATTGGCTTCACTGTTCAGAACCAGAGGTTGCCGCTTCATACAGACAGATAGACAGACAGACAGAGATTCCTTGCTTTATAGTTAGGGAGTTAGATATGGGTCTTTACCAGATGAAACACATTATCAAATGGAAAATGTAGGATTCAGTGTTTCCAGAGATTGCCCCATAAGGACCTGCTTCGATTTTGACCATTCTTTTTCAATTTTATGGCTTGCATCTAGTCCATCCCTATGGATAATCAACAAAAAATATGGATTAATAAAATGCTGGATTTCATTGAGAAAACCATTGGCTGTAAGATGGAGAATGGAGTGTTATACAATGTGTAATTTAGTCTCACAGACCTTTATGTTTCACTTGTGGATTTTGTGAGTCGGACCATTTTAATAGACACATAGGTTATAATTATCACCCGCCAGCTGTGAATATTATATAACATATACAACCTCTGACTTTTAATGTAAATTGAATGCAGATTAATATGAATGCCCACCTCCGCATGACTACTAGACTACCAGCTATGGTAATATAAGACATAACACACAACAGCCACTGTTAATATTAAAGCAGAGCGCCATCTGTGTTTGAACAAGCACAATAATTTATAAGCTCAAATGTCCTCCTTTTGATAAGTGCAGCAGCCGTGTTAAATAGTGACATGGCTTCTTCACCTCCTAAGCAGACCAGCCACAGGCAAATCAATATTTACAGTGTACACACTCAGGTAGAAATAAGGTGATGTGGTGTTCACTGCTTCCTGAAATGTATTTGTTATTGTCAAATTGGGGGGGCTGAGGGCCAGTTTTGTCAGAAAAGCAATATTTACCTGCAAAGAAATGATTGTTTTCTATAATAGTCATCAATTTCAAGGGTTAGGTTAAAGTTTTAGACACGTTTGTCTTTGCGATATTATTAATTTGCAGCCCTGGGCGAAGGCTTGTCTACAAAAATCAATACGGCGCACACAGGTTACAATTAGGTGTAAATTAATCAGCGCCACCGGCTTGTTCACCCTGTAAATAATCAAGGGGACAAATCCTGCTACCGCCTGGAAACCAAACGGGAGTAAAACACCCGAAGTCTGGCGCAATTCAAGGATCAATCAAAAGGCTTTTATGGAAATGGTTGGAAAAGAGAAAGATTCTGAAATCGAGCTGTGATGAATACGCTGGCGGAGGAGAGTGTGCAGGAATCAATAGCAGATGATTCATTTCTGGCGGCGTAATGGTAGCAAGCTGAGTCCCCCAGGAAGTCTGAGCTATTTCCAACATCGTGTGTGTGTGTGTGTGTGTGTGTGTGTGTGTTCCTGTATGAGTAGAAAGGTGGGTGCATGGAGAGATCTGTGTGTGTGCCCCCTTTTGTGTGTGTGTGTGGGTGTTTGGATTTGGGCATTTCTGCATGTGTGTAACCCTCAACAATATCAAGAAAGAGGCACCTTTACACTGAATAGAAGCTCCCAACAAAAGATGTATTGGGTGTAGTTTTGACATTATATCTTCATCAGGTAATACTCAACATGGGACCAAGAAGGTTCTGATACAACATCAATATGTCAACATTTAAAACACAAAACTCAAAATAGTTTAAGTACGGTTATCTGTGTGGGGAAAAAAACAAAACCGTGTTACTGTGGAAGTACTGATCTGCCTCAGAGCTTTTCAGATTGTTCATCACTTCACCATCTGTAGCAACGGAGTCAATAATGTAGCTGAAATATGCTAGTGGAGGTTATCTGAGGCCATTTCTTCAGGTCGTCCTCCCATCCCTCTATATTAGAAGGTAGAGCTATGATCACATTATCCGGTTTGAGCTGTACTAGCTGGTGTTCCCACATGTTTTACTGTTTTTATTTAATACAATCGCTCTAGGAGAGACGATTAGCGTATAGCGTTACCATGGAAAACGCCAGTTCCGGTTCAGTGACGTACTAGAAGTTGTGACCATAATTCATGCAAGGCTTTATGGGGGGCTAGGAATAAGGTGGATACGGTGCAATCAACTGCTAAACAATCCATGAAAGCAAGATCTTGTGAATATAGTGACATATATAATGTACAAAATAAATATAGTTTTGGAAAAGTTAATGATAAAAATACAAAAAAAGTAACAAATGTAGGCAAGCTGTGGACTGGAGTCACATGACTTGGACTTGTGTCAGACTTGAGAATTCAAATCTGATGACTTTAGACTTAATAAAATCAAAAAAGACTTGCGCCTCAATTGTGAATTTAATGCCAATGACACTTGTGACTTCACTCAGACTTTAGCCTTTTGATTTAGAATTCCCAATCAAGACAATTATGTAAAAGTGTGCAGCAAATCAACTCTTGATTTTCCTGATATACTCTGAATCAATCCAAGATAAGCAGACCCACGGCGGATCCAGACGGCGACACGTCCTCAAAAAACACCAGTGTTGCCAGAAATCCTCGCCTTTTAAGTGAATCAATGAGTTCAAAAGGCAAAGATGTGTGTTTTAAAGGTTTAACAACCTGCCTTTTCAGAGAAAACTGCTGCATCATAGCTGAGGCGGGTGTTGAGAGATAATCTTTAGGTCAGGCTACAGACCGGAGGGCTTCACGGGGCCAAAGACAAATAGAGAGGGGAATAGTAGATCTGTTCATTCTGCAGAGATTCATTGCTGCTGCCATGCCATAATTATCTCCACTCTGGGGCTTGTCGGCCAACCATTCTACAAAGCACTCATTATACACTGTATATAGTGAACGCGCTTTGTCTCTGTCGCTTCCCTCTCACCCCGTCCTGCTCTCTCTGTTCCTGCCTCTCTCCTTCCTCCTCCGTCTGCAGGCTCGTGTGAGTGTCGGATGTGTTGTCACTTCTCACCCGGTGGGCCCGAGCTGCGTAATTGAACGACTCTGCGCTCCAGACTTCATTTCTATCAAAGTGAAATGAGGACGGCCTCCCAGGATGTCTTTCAAAAAACGAGACGGGGAGGATCGCGGCGGCCCGCTATAGTACAGGTGTGGAACACGTGTCTCGAGTCTGTTTCTTTAACCTCCTCAGGGTGTTAATGTGAACTTGTTATAGTGAAACAGGTAAATAGTGTAGCCTTTATTTGTCTGAACTGCAGAGAGAAGCAGCAGTATGTACAAACTAAGTGAATTATGCATCATTAAAGCTTCAGTAGGTAACAATTTTTTGATATTATTGTGCAAAACTTTCACAGTAATATAATATATATATTGTAATTCAAGTGTTCTGTGAGAAAACTAGACTTCTGCACCTCCTCTGTTTTCAGGCTTTAAAAAATCAAGCACGTGATGGGAGACTTTGACCAATCACAGGTCATTTCAGAGAGAGAGCGTTCTTATTGGCTGTGCCCCGGCTGGTAGGCGGTGCTTGGTATTTCTTCAACTTGATCTCAACATGGCTGCCGGGTCACAAACTTTCTCATTTTACAGCTAAACCGTACACTACAAGATGTTTCTGAAAACATCTGAGGAGAGAAATAGGCATTACAGTAACTGACTAAATCAGCGCTGCCTAGTTTGACCATTCAATCGGAGTTCACGAGTGATTGACAGCCGGCTCTCATAGACAGCAGCTGGACGGCAGACTCCAGATCGGCTCTGATTGGTTGTTTTCCTCCGGTCTGTAAAATCTCGCAGATGCCATTTTCAGATTACCTGTCAGGATGTAGTGACCGTTTTATAAAAATAACTTTTTTTATTTATCATATCATATCATATTTGCTCCATATCGACATCCACGCTCTCTCTCTGAAATCACCTGTGATTGGTCAAAGTCTCCCGTCACGGTCTAGATTTCTGAAAGCCTGAAAACAGAGCCATGAGGAGGTAGAAGTCTAGTTTTGAGGGTGTTGCGTGTCGGCTCCTTTGCAAGCTCTTGGTTACCTATAACACCCATCGATGCATAAGTTCACAGAGACTTTAACTTGTATCCTCACCAAGTATAATTCCAGTTTAAGTCAATTTATAACAACCTGTGCCCTTTGTCAATCTCATCCACACTTAACGCCATTTTTCTGTTGCTAAATTCATGGATTTTTCGAGGGGCCCTGGCACAAGCAGATGATGTCCCAATTCTTCATCCAAACAAAGCTCGGATTGGTCGAATGCCCTTTCAACTCTTAAACAAATCAGAGATTTGGGTGCTTTGTTCTCATTCACTTATTAATTTCCAGTATGTCCTCAACTTTCAGTCAACACTTCCTTGCAGTGTCGTGTGGTGAGTCTTTAGAGTGAACCCAAACGCAGAGTACAAGCAGGACAGGAAGATTTAAATAAGAGCGAGCTTTAATAAAGCTGACAAAATCCAAAAATCACAAAACAAGGAGGGGAACAAAGTACAAATGAAAACACACCAAAACCAAACTGAGAACAAAAACAAAACTACAAACCAGAGGGTGCGAGAGTCACGGGCAGGAGGAACACTAGGAACACTAGGAACACTAGGAACACGGAGGACAAGGGACTGGGAAGACAAGAACGAACCAACAAGGACAGAGGGGAAACACAGGCTTAAATAACAGACAAGATTACACACAGGTGAAACAAATCAGGGCGGGGCAGACAATCAACCAAAAGGTGGGAAAACAGACAAAGGAAGGAAGTAAACCCAGACAAGACACAGGAGGAGTGAATCACCAAAATAAAACAGGAAACACCGGAAATATATACAAATAAACCACATCCAAAATTACAACAGTTCATAACAATAAGCTGGCACAGCCAGAACATAACATAGCCCCCCCCTCAAGGGACGGATCCCAGACGTTCCACAACCAGAACCGGGTGGGCGGAGGGGGGTCCGGAGGAGGGACTCCAGGAACCTTGGGCACCGATTATCTCAGGCGGACGGCCCGAGGGCAAAACCGGGACAGAGCCTGGGAACTCGGGCGGACGGCCTGAGGGCAGGGCAGAGACAGAGCCGGGAAACTCCGGCGGATGACCCGGGGGCCTGGCAGAGACAGAGCCGGGAAACTCCGGCGGACGACCCGGGGGCAGAACCGGGACAGAGTCTGGGAACTCAGGCGGACGACCCGGAGGCAGGACAGAGTCCGAACCGAGAAACTCCGGCAGATAACCCGGGGGCAAGGCAGAGTCAGATCCGGGAAACTCAGGCGGACGGCCCGGGGACAGAACCGGGACAGAGTCTGGGAACTCGGGCGGACGGCCCGGAGGCAGGGCAGAGTCCGAACCGAGAAACTCCGGCAGATGACCCGGGGGCAAGGCAGAGCCAGAGCCGGGAAACTCGGGCGGACGGCCCGGGGGCAAGGCAGAGTTAGAGCCGGGGAACTCGGGGTCTTGGAACTGTGGCCCAGCAGTCACAGGAACAAGGTTTTTGGGCTGAAACCCAGGCGAAACAGGAGGTGACGGTTGCGACCCAACCGGCGAACCAGACGGAACAGCAGGTGGCGGTTGCGGACCAACCGGCGAATCAGCCGGTGGCGGTGGCGGTTGCGGACCAACCGGCGAATCAGACGGTGGAGGTTGCGGCCCAACCGGAACAGCAGGTGACGGTTGCGGCCCAACCGGAACAGCAGGTGACGGTTGCGGCCCAACCGGAACAGCAGGTGGAGGTTGCGGCCCAACCGGAACAGCAGGTGGAGGTTGCGACCCAACCGGAAAAGCAGGTGGAGGTTGCGGCCCAACCGGAAAAGCAGGTGGAGGTTGCGGCCCAACCGGAAAAACAGGTGAAGGTTGCGGCCCAACCGGAACAGGTGGCGGGTGCGACCCAACCGGAACAGCAGGTGGCGGTTGCGACCCAACCGGAACAGCAGATGGCGATTGCGGCCCAACCGGTAAAGCAGGTGGCGGTTGCGACCCAACCGGAACAGCAGGTGGAGGTTGCGACCCAACCGGAACAGCAGGTGACGGTTGCGACCCAACCGGAACAGCAGGTGACGGTTGCGACCCAACCGGAACAGCAGGTGGCGGTTGCGGCCCAACCAGAACAGCAGGTGACGGTTGCGACCCAACCGGAACAGCAGGTGACGGTTGCGGCCCAACCGAAACAGAGGTCGACCCGACCCCCGACAGGAGACGTGGAACGGAGGTCGACCTGACCCCCGACAGGAGACGTGGAGCGGAGGTCAGCCGGACCCCCGACAGGAGACTTGGAACAGTAGTCGGCCGGACCACCGACAGGATACTTGGAACAGAAGTCGGCCGGACCACCGACAGGATACTTGGAACCGGAGTCAGCCGGACCGCCGACAGGACACGTGGAACAGGAGTCGGCCGGACCGCCGACAGGACACGTGGAACAGGAGTCGACCGGACACGTGGAGTAGGAGTCGGCCGGACCGCCGACCGGACACGTGGAACAGGAGTCGACCGGACACGTGGAGTAGGAGTCGGCCGGACCGCCGACCGGACACGTGGAACAGGAATCTGCCGGACCGCCGGCAGGACACGTGGAACAGGAGTCGACCGGACCGCCGACAGGACACGTGGAACAGAAGTCGACCGGACCGCCGACAGGACACGTGGAACAGGAGTCGGCCGGACCGCCGACAGGACACGTGGAGCAGGAGTCGGCCGGACCGCCGACAGGACACGTGGAGCAGGAGTCGGCCGGACCGCCGACAGGACACGTGGAACAGGAGTCGGCCGGACCGCCGACCGGACACTTGGAGCAGAGGTCGGCCGGGCCTCCGACAGGACGCTTGGAGCAGAGGTCGGCCGGACCTCCGACAGGACGCTTGAAGCAGAGGTCGCCCGGACCTCCGACAGGACGCTTGGAGCAGAGGTCTGCCGGACCTCCGACAGGACGCTTGGAGCAGAGGTCGGCCTGACCTCCGACAGGACGCGTGGAGCAGGGGTCGATTTGACCTCCGACAGGAAACTTGGAGCAGAGGTCGGCCGGACCTCCGACACAGGAGTAGGCTTGGTTTTGGATGGAACACTGAGCAACTTAGGAGAACGCCGCCTCTGAGACCCACGCTTCCTTCTAGGGGCTCCAACCCCTAGCAGGTCCAAGCTAGTGTCCTGTATATTAGCATGGCGAGCAGCAGACTGTAAACTTAGTGGGCCTCCCAGGGCAAGGCGGGTTCCCAAGAACAGATCCGGGGCTGATGCTAGCCTAGAGCTAACTGACTGCTGGGGCATGGGCCGGAAGCTCAGGAAGCCAACGCCAACTGCCTGGAGTGGAGAATGGTGACCCGTAGGCAGGGAGACCTGATGGGTGAGCATGAACTGGTTTAGTCTTCTTGTCACAATGTCTAATTGGGGCACAAAATGGCTCACCCATGGCTTCTCCTTAAAATATAGTCTCTGTACAGCAAGCTGTTCTAAGATGGGACTCCAAGCCTTAGAACCAGCAGAAAAGAGTTTCTCCACAGTCTTTTCAAAAATTCCAACCTTCAAAACAAACATTTGCAGCTCTGCTGGGTCCATTTTAAAAGGGTTGGTTCGTTCTGTCGTGTGGTGAGTCTTTAGAGTGAACCCAAACGCAGAGTACAAGCAGGACAGGAAGATTTAAATAAGAGCGAGCTTTAATAAAGCTGACAAAATCCAAAAATCACAAAACAAGGAGGGGAACAAAGTACAAATGAAAACACACCAAAACCAAACTGAGAACAAAAACAAAACTACAAACCAGAGGGTGCGAGAGTCACGGGCAGGAGGAACACTAGGAACACTAGGAACACTAGGAACACGGAGGACAAGGGACTGGGAAGACAAGAACGAACCAACAAGGACAGAGGGGAAACACAGGCTTAAATAACAGACAAGATTACACACAGGTGAAACAAATCAGGGCGGGGCAGACAATCAACCAAAAGGCGGGAAAACAGACAAAGGAAGGAAGTAAACCCAGACAAGACACAGGAGGAGTGAATCACCAAAATAAAACAGGAAACACCGGAAATATATACAAATAAACCACATCCAAAATTACAACAGTTCATAACAATAAGCTGGCACAGCCAGAACATAACATGCAGATGTAAATCTTTGCAGATTTGTCACATCATTTATTTATTCATTCTTTCAAAATATTATTTAGTGCAGCTTTAAAATTAAACAAAAACTAACAAAGTATAAGTTATTGGAATAGATAGCACAAGTCCTTTCATGCCCCCCTGTTTTTTTTTTTTAATTAAGATCTTTAGGGACCATTTTTATTTGTGTGTTCTGGCCATAAATTCATGGTAGATGCAGATGATAAGATTTCCTATCTCATTACACTGAGATTTAGACGCAGTAGAGATTCTATATATTGTAATATTGCTGCGTTGAAATCTCATTCACTGTGCCAGATGCCTTCTGCCCTTGTTTGTGATCGCTGAAATTGGGGTTTAAATGGATTTCTGTGCCGAAGGAGGGTCCAATGGAATTCTATATCCTGACAAAACATTTGTCCTTTCTTCAGTGCCAAAGCTGATCTGACAGGCTTTACTGTAGCTCTCTGAACACCTGAGCAGGGCCCTGTGAATACAAATACATCACTACACCTCGTCTGTTTCATCCCAGTTCAGCCTGCCTGCAAGCCTCGCTATCTGCTTAATCTGGGGAGCCTGAAGTTGTAAATTCAATAAAGTAACCTCTCCTCAAAATTCATACGGCTGTCTGCTGTTATTACCACATTTGTGCCTCGATAATCTGGCAATGCCAGAAAAAATAGGCATCCCGAAACTTTTTCCATGTAAATGTGATCAGTCCACAGAAAGAAGGAATGATTGTTTTCCTGTGTCAAAAGGCAACCATGAGGGTCCAGTTTTCTGGCTTACTATCATTCAATGATATGATTGAAGCAGCAGCTGTCAGATTACAGCTGTGCAGAGCATGTCATACTTGCCAACCCTCCCGGGAGACTCCCGTTTTTCATCGCCCTCTCCAGGTTTCCTCCCGGGGTCACAATTCTCTTGACAGAGAGAGGGGAAAAGAAGGTGGACTATTGCATGCAATGTTTCTGTAAATTGTGATTCACTATGCATGTACATTTCAGGATCACTAGCCTCCGCTTTAAAAGAATGCGAGCATGATGATGATCATCATAGAGAAACGTGCCTATCTGTCTGTATGAGTTCCGTTCCCACATGCTCTGTATAAATGTGTGTGTGCACTGAGAGGTTGTGTCGCTGCCAAGTTCAGAGCATTTGACAAATATTAGCAAAATAATGCATGCCAAAATACATTAAGAATTGCATTGATTGCGCAGACAGGGGGGACATCCTCATTAGACGGGCTACTGTACTTCGGTAAACACCGGTGGCGGCAACGTGACGATTGTGCAGTAAGCATTTTCAATATACACCACACAGACCTTTATGGGCATAACCCCCTGAGACCCGCCCGCGATCCCGACCGACTTAACTGACTTTCAGAGGCTGTAGCAGGTTCAGTTTTAGAGCTAGAGTGAAGGTACAGATATCAAATGAAAATAAAAAAACGTATAAATCCATTGGTAACCATGTCATGTTAGCTTGTTGGAAGCTTGTCTTAAAGGAAGGTAATTCAATTTTGGCGAGGAAAAACTGGCATGACCATTTTCAAAAGAGTCCCTTGACCTCTGACCTCAAGATATGTGAATGTAAATGGGTTCTATGGGTACCCACGAGTCTCCCCTTTACAGACATGCCCACTTTATGATAATCACATGCAGTTCGGGACAAAAACCATGCAGTCTTTTACATGCACTACAAATGTGTTATTATTGCCTATTCTAAAAATGCTGTGTTTGAATATTTCTGCATACTGGGGTCCCTAAACAGTCTTGAATTATATAAATTGGGTATCACTGTGAAGCTGAGACTCTTGTGGATCCAATGAGCCCAACTGTATTCATGTGTGATGTTGTTAGTCCCCATAGGAGCCTTTTCATTGCAGTGAGACCATTTTATGAAACTTGATCTCACTGTATAAAACGACAGTAATAACAGTACTGTATGATATCTTACGAAAAAGTTATTCCTCCTTTTCCGTTTGTTTTCCTACAAATTTCCAGCAACACGTGTCATCTTCCGTTTGTTACACGCATATAGTTTTTTCAAAATAAACTTCCGTCTTTCCAACGTTGCTTTTTTTTCTAAACTTTGGGTATCTCTCTTTTGTTTCAACATACATGTGTTTGCATCCCTAGAGTTTGTTGTGTGAAAGCAAAACAAAATTAGTTCCACGTTTAATGTAATATTTCTAATATCAGTTCTCGATTACAATATTACATATGATAGGTGTACAGCCTTTAAAGTATTGTTTATTGTCTGGCTTTGGTGAAGCCATTTGACCCCTCTCCCAGACATTCCTGGCTCAAACACTGATATATTTCTATTGCTTCATTCTCCTCTTTAGTATTTGTCACCACCGTCTAGACTCATAATAGCTGATATGCGGCGAGCCTGATGGCCTTCGCCGGAGGTGAGGCCCCTCTGCTACGCACCTGCGACACACCGTTGCCCCAGATGCTCCTGGCTAGCAGCGTGTCCCCCCAAGTCACATTTCAACAGCAGGAAAGAGACTTCCCCCACCGAGGACACACATTCCCCAGCAGCGACGGGAGCGACAGCCGGTGCCTAGAAGATGTACAGCACCGCCAGCTTGTCGAGCTGCTAAATCACAGCCCCTTGATGCCACATGGGCTTGATTGGCATGGTGCTCTGAATGAACAAAGAGATCATGGAGCAGAGATCATAACATTTGAGAAACAAAAGGGCCTGCGCTTTTGAAAAAGGATGTTTACTTCACACACACACACACGAGCCGGTGGGGTTTCTTTAATGCAGTGGCAGGCTAATTGTGGAGACAACACTTAAATCTGTGATAATTACAAGTGATTTGGGGTGAAATATAATAACTAGGAATTGTGCCCCAGAGGAAAGTGGATGAAGCTGTATTTCATGAGCAAACCCAATATGGCTGTCGGTCGGCCGCTGCGCCGTAGCATCACAACGGTGATCTTAATAAGGGAGCATTAAGCAAATTACCTGTGAAAATGGACAGTCATTTCCCTGCCCCAGGCAGCCCTTTTTTCATCTGATTAGACCACTGCAGTCATTAATCTGAAAGGAGGCCATTCTTCAACAGCCGCACCGTCAGTGGAGCTTTTCAGGAATCAGGTTGTTTATTCATAACGTCATGTTGTAAAGTGACGGGGGTTATGAGCCCAGGTCGGACACAGATGGATATCATAATCCACCTCAAGTGGCTGAGCTCTGGCCTCTGTTACTCACACCGTTCAACACACACACACACACACACACACACACACACACACACACACAGTGAAACATTCACATTTCTGCAAACATACAAAACAAAGTAAATACTGGACATACAAAGTTGAAAGTGCCCAAACACTCATGCACATACTGTTTGCTTGTATATGCAGACATACTGTAACATGAAATACACTTAACCTGCACAAATACAGGCAAATACACACATTTATACAGTGTATGCACATATACAGTATTATAATACACTACATGGTCACAATTAAATAATATAGAATGGTATGTAATTAGGCTTGTGCAAATAGAATTACATAATAGAAGTATACAGCTTTAATGGACTGAACTTTTAACTCATGGGCTAAATGATGATGATTACAGTAGTATGATTATATATTATAATAATTATTTCCCGTTTTCTTTTTGGTAATACCTCAGCATAGGCAGTATGTGTTTTTTTTACATTAGTAGGATTTTTCTTTTCTTTTCCTGAAATTAAAAAAATAAATTAAATAAAATAAAAAATAAAAAATAAATTAAATAAATTAAATAAATTAAATAAATAAATAAAATAAATAAAATAAAATATATATATATATATATGTATATATATATATATATATATATACACACACACACACATACACACAGAGAGTAATATTGTAAGAATGCAGAAATGGTGCAGTGTAATTACTTGGAGACTCTCTTGCACCAAAGTATGAAAACATTCTGGACTCTGGCTGCAGGGATTTGCTCCTAGAGCATGAAACAGGTCAACCACTGATGTGGGTGATGAGGTCTGGCTCACAGTTGGTGTTCCAGTTCATCCCAAAGGTGTTGGACGGGGTCGAGGTCTGGACTCTGTGCAGGCAAGTCAAGATCTTCCACAGCAAACTGGGAGAACCGTTTATTTATAGAGCAGGATTCCTGAAGTAAAGGGCATTTGTCAAACAGCTTTAATTGTATGCTGTAGCATTGAGATGTATCTTCATTAAAAAAACAGAACAAAAGTAAGGAACACCCCTGTCAACATCCTGTTGGCCTTACAGACCCCCTTTACACCTGGCATTAAAATGTGTCTCATATCCAGATTGCATCTAGATATGATTTAACCTGATTACATTTACACCTGGTATTAATATGTGTCTCCAGTGTCCACAATGAGATCCGATCGCTCTGTCCAGCTCAAACAACCAAACGGGTCGAGTGAGTGAATACGAATTTCTGCCCAGACCTGCTCGCACCCGATCCGTTATGCTAAAATATGCATTAATCAACCACCCGAACCTGACCCCCGCAAACCGCCAACTTTATGCATTATAGGACAGAGACAAGGACTGACTGCACACAATGGCTATGTAAGTTATTAATGGTCAATGGTCACAATGCGTCCCTGACTAGGTGGATGTTTGTCCGACCCAATCACAATCCGTCCTCAATGCGTTTTGAGTACATTTACTTTCATGTGGTCGAGCACTAACTGATTGCAATCCAATCACCCGAAATACATTTTAATGTCAGGTGTAAAAGGGGTCATAGAAAACAAGCTCACATATACAGTGTGCAAAACTCACAGACAGAAATACAATACCATCGTTAGCAGCTGCCATTGCCATCCATTCTACCTCCTCTGACCAATCATGTAACGGGATGACCTGGTCTACAGACTGACACCTGCTTTTTACTGTCACCACTGCACACCTCTGACTGTACGTATAAATCAACAGAGAGGTGAGTCTGAACACACGGGGCTTCCTCTTTTATCTCCGAGCTCTGTTGTTTACCCTCTCCTAATCTTGCTTGTTCACATTGTGCCCCCCATTGGGAAGCTGCTGAATTGCATTTACCAATGTGCAGCCACTATAATCATCATCATGAAGTCGGAAATGAAGTTTCTTTTTTTACTTCAAAATGTTGAAAAAGCATTCTTGTTTGAGAAAATTTCTCAAATTACATATAATTCCCTCCTCTTTTTGAAGTAGCAAGATGAGATTGGTTGTTAAAATGTATTACATTTGTCAGTGAGTGCCACCTCATGCTGTCAGTTATTTTAAAAGAGCATGGATAACTCAATGTGGAGTCATATCAGTCTCATATAGTGGAGATCGTAAATGCCGTCAGTTTGAAAATAACGATATAAGGATTTGCCTTTTAATTCACTCTTGGGAGAAGTGTCCGACAGGAACAATGAATCCGTCAGATTACAGGACTGCAGGCAATACCTTAACATGTCTCAGAATTTAAGTGGCACAATAGAAAACAGTGCACATGATGTAACTGAGTATATAATGAGTCGGGGCACATTTTCTTCTGCATGTCGCACTGAATGAAAATTGTGTCTCTCTCCAGTCTCACAGTAACTATAAGAACTGCAAAATAATTTCTGCTTACCCAGCAAGGACCTGAACAGTTGACAATATAATTTCTTTATTCATTATTTATTTATTTGCCTTTTTTTTTCTCGCCACTGTGGAAATAACGAGACATGCCCTGAGAGAACGTCCCGGCTCTCCCTGGTGTAATTGGTGCAGCCTTCATTGTGATGTGTCAGTCACCCGCTGCAGTAGATTTACAACTTCATCTGGTGTGGGTGAAACCCCATAAGAGCACTTTCCCCTGACAGCTTCTGTTTCACAGCAATACAGTGGTTCCTCCACCGCCAGCAAGAGATGCTTTTCTTGCTATATTCGGTACATTTCTGTGTGTTTTTAGCCCTTAAAAACACCCGTAATATTTGGAGATTATCCATTAAAAATGTAGTATATTCTAATCCATTAACCAAACACAATTTTGGGGTGAACCCCTAAATTTGCAAATTAATTGGGAAATTAATGTCTCTTTAATATCCATATTAAAGGCCACATATAATGTTATTTAGTAAATTTCAAGGCGTTTCAATCCGGAAAAGCTCCCAAACCCCCCTCCTGGTTCCTGTCTACACTGTGAATACACATTATCAACATTACCCGCCAGTGATTGTGCTGCATTTGGGTCCAAACCACACCACATTCCAGTATGTTATTTCCATGGCCGAGGAAAGTTCAATACATTTTTGTGAACATGAACTACTCTCTCTCTCAAAGCCAGAGACCAGAGAAGTAAGTCTCAAACATGTCATGAGGTCTAAAGTCTGGAGCTGCTCTATAGACGATGAATGGGAGACCCACAGAATGTTTGTTTTCTTTTTATACCCAATGAGCTTTATTCTATTGCAGTGTTGTCAGTTGTGAAACAGAAAATGTTCCCATATACTCAGAACATTTCCCTGGATGCTCTCAGTGCCATCTATTAAAAAAAATTCCCAATTCATTGTCAATGGAGCAGCTCCACACTTTAAACCCTATGACATCCCAAATTTGAGTTTTAGCACTCTGGTTTTTGGATTTGGGAGAGAGTTGTTCATGTTCACTAATATTTTTGGACTGTCTTAGACTATAGGAATAACATGTATGAATTCTGAAAATGGGCGTAGTAGTGAAAATAACACTAAAGTAAAACACAGAGTAGCCCTAGATATCTGCACTAGATCTCTGCATTGCTATATGGGCATGTCTGTCATTGGCTTATCCAGCAAATTTATGGTACTTCATCCCATTGATGCAAAAATCATGTTAAAGTCAAATACTGCTATAAAGTAGTCCTGTTTATTGGTTTGCAATATTTCCTACAGTTGCCTAATACAACCAGATATACAGTATTTAAATGACAGGTAACAGTATAAATAGGACGTTTACAAGCTCCTGAAATTCCCACTTGTTCTGGTGATGCACTGGATGTGGGTGGCCAGTACTACTTACAGAGAAAAGGGCTGTCTGACGGCAAGATAAAGCAGTGAAAATATTCCCAATATAGCGTACACTTAAACTGATATTTTTAGGTGAGCCTTTTCTTTTAGGTGCCCTTGTCCTCGGCAGTACATTGCTTTGCTCCTGTGCATGGGTGTGTAAAGAGAACTGGATACAGCGTTGTTGGCGGGCTCCCGTTCATTCCTATGAGAGTTGCTCAGTGGCACATGAAGCCGCAATGGTTCGATAAAGTACCCAGATCTTCCGACGATCTTCCGCATCCATTGGGGAATAATTCAAATGGACTACCATGGACAAATATTAGTGTCCCTGTAACACAGAGTAGCATGCAGGATTAGTGGTAAAAGTTGTGAAAGTATAGGCAGTTGATTGGATGAAAGATTTAGATGTGGTGTCTCACTTTAATCCAACTAAACGGGAAAACTCATTTTCCTGAGTGCATTCGTCTCATATGTAGCTCTCTTCAGGAAGTGATACTTCACACTTTGACCATATCTGTATAATTAAAGTCATTGACAACACTCAATCCATCATGTAGTCCATTTATACGTATAGCCTATACATTAGTCCCACAGAGTGTGTGCTAGCATGCAGTGAGCCCACAAAGTAAAAAAAATACCCTTAACATGACAGGATCAACGGTTCACAGAGTAATAACTGCAAAGAGTGTTGTGCAGGGAACATCCCAAATATTATACGATATAATGTCTTTGGGTGCTCCCAAAGAGTTGTAGATTAAATTGAGCTCAGCAGCTCAAGGATTCTGGGCTTTTGGGCCCCTTGTCAAGATAAAATAGGTAATATACATGAGAGAGTATATGTGGCTACATGAGATCCTCTCTCTTTTTTTTAAAAATAATCGCTTCTGTCAATTTCACTTTCTGGGCAGCTAGTGTGCCCCATGCAGTCAAGATTCCTCTTTCAATTATTTCCAGTATGGAGAAACTGTGGTTTGAATAGCCCTGAACTGTGCAGAATAGCCACAGCAGGCTCTCCAGTATTCTGCCATCCAAATGAGAGCCACTTGTCAAGGTCACACCACAATCCGTTATTAATTTGTCCCCCGACAATAACTTCCTGGGGTCTGCCCCGTCATCTTTCATTGGAACAACTCAATCTCTTGCCATTTGTGTTTACAGAAATCAGCGGCATCAGTCGCCTGCAGACAGCCAATTGAATATTTCGCCCCCCTGCGTCTTTTCAAATGACCATGTAATGCCACCGCTGTTGCTTAGATCTGATCAGGAAGATATTTCTTAGAGGCAGTTAATGGGGACAACGATGCCTGCAGATGAGATTGCCTCATCACATTTGGCTCCAGTCTGCAGTACTTTGTATTAAAGAAAGGCCACAAAAGCTTTACTGTCACTGAGTATATAATGAAACCGCAAAGCATAGACCGACGCTGTGGAAATGTTTACCATTTCCTTCAGTTTTCTACAGCACATGCCAGATTAAACCAATACATCACCAAAAAAAAAAAAGACTAACGCCTCATCCACACTGGGAACGTCAGGAACGTGTGGTGGCTGCGTGGCGTGGCGGCTGCGTGGCGTGGCGGCTGCGTTGCGTTGCGTGGCGTGGCGTGGCGGCTGCGTGGCGTGGCGTGGCGGCTTCGTGATTCACACGTTGGGTGTTCACATCAGCTGCTGCTGTCAGCCTTTTCTTTCTACATAGAGTTTGCCTTTCATAATGGCCATTTCATTTCATTATAAATATCATTTATATTTATTTTATACAGAGAAAGGTTAAGAAACATGTGATAATTTGTAAATAATAGTAATAATCCACAATTAAAATCCTGTACTATATTCATTCATGGAGCTCTCCAAGTCGCTGCATGTTCTACAACACTGTCCGGCACATATTTCAGAATAAAAGCCTTGTGTTAACAAATGAAGGAATTCTGTCCACAGAAAAAACACTTGAGGGTTTTTATTTTGAAATGAAAGCAGGAGGTGTCGATTTAAGAATACGTCTTTACTTTTTTTTCATCTCCGTAACATATCCTATAGATAGAGACATCGAAACTGTGGTAATGTTGCTGATATGATCTCAATATGCAGTCAATAGATCACCTTCACTGTTCCAGTGTGGACGAGGCTTGATTGTGTAATGCCCTGCTAACAGCCTTTAGAGGTTGCAACTTTCATTACACCCCGTAGAGAGGCGAAGTCCCTCCCCTTCCAGTGGAGCACCACGGGATCTTAGTTCGAAAAAAATATGAACGGTAGTCAACGGCATGAGACAAATACTTTTTTGATCCCGTTTGAATTGCTCCATTAATCAAACATACGATGTTTGTCAAGTCCAGAAAGTCTCAGTTTGTTGTAAAACTGTTGAAGTATCAGACTGTAAAAATACGTCATTAGAAAGACGACATACCCAAAAATGTGGTAGTGACGTCTCTCTGTCTGAAGGTACGGTGCCAAACTGACCACAGAGACAAAAAAACCTGGATATTCAACAGTAATAAGTGACATAATGATTGTTGTCCTCTACTTGTGCACTCCCTTACGATCACTATCGTAATCCCTGCTGACTGTCAAAACCAATACAGACACTTAGCACATTTATCCAGCCTGACATCCTGGCGAAGCACCATGAAATACTGAGGTCCAGCTTTGGCTGCTGGAATATAGCCAGAGGCAAGAAGTCAGAGTGTGGGAGAGAGAGGGAGAGGGAGAGGGAAGGAAGTGGAAGTTCTTCAGTGTGTGTGTGTGTGTGTGTGTGTGCGTGTGTGTGTGTGTGTGTGTGTGTGTGTGTGTGTGTGTGTGTGTGTGTGTGTGTGTGTGCGTGTGCGTGTGCGTGTGCGTGTGCGTGTGCGTGTGAGGTTCTCCCTTCACTTCAGAGGAGGCATCCAAAGGCATCCAAAGTATACAGGCATTATGGGAACTATTCACCCTGGTCAAAGGAAGCCTGTGGAGAACCATAGCAGACAGTCCAGAACAACAGAGACACTGTCTCCCCTCATTTCCTACAGAGGAACTATCGGACAGGAGATTTCTGAGCAGCTTCTTTTTTAACAATAACTATATCGATGTCTGTCAAGGTGTTAGGAATATCGTACTCATGTATGAGGAAGCTCATCCTGATATTTGCACCCAGGAAACATTTCAGTATATTTCACTCACCGGTTAAAGCAGCAGTGGATAGAAAATGGAGCAAATATGATTTAAACAAGTTATTTTTTATAAAACGGTCACTATATCCTGACAGTAGTGCATGAGACAGGTAATCTGGAAAAAATCATGTGCCTCTCTGTCCTCCGGTGTCCTCCAGTGCTCCTAATGGCATCTGCAAGATTTCACAGACCGGAGGAAAACAACCAATCAGAGCCGAGCTGGAGCCTTGCCGTCTCTGAGCAGCTGTCAATCACTCGCAAACTCCGACCAAACGGTCAAACTAGGCAGCGCTGATCAAATATGAATCAATATTCTGTTACTGTAATGCCTATTTCTCGCCTCAAATGTCTTCAGAAACATCTTGTAGTGTACTGTTTAGCTGTAAAATGAGAAAGTTTGTGACCCGGCAGCCATGTTGAGATCTGTCGAGTAAATACCAAGCAACGCCCACCAGCCGGAGCACAGCCAATAGGAACGCTCTCTCTCTGAAATGACCTCTGATTGGCCAAAGTCTCCCGTCACGGGGGATAGATATTTTAAAGCCTGAAAACAGAGCTATGAGGAGGTGCAGAAGTCTAGTTTTCTCTCTGAATACTTGAATTACAATATGCTGAAAGATTATTATGGACTTTTTGCTAAATGATGCCAAAAACTTGTTGCCTACTGAAGCTTTAAGAAGAGCTAAATGAAACAACACACTAAAAAATGTGGATGATGCCATGCATGTAATTATTATCCTTGAAAAAACTAAAATGTGACTCTTGTAATAAATATGTTTTACCATTTAGCATAGGCTGCTTGGTTTGTATTTCTTGTTTTTAACTTCAATATGTATCTTCAAATCTGCAGAGCAACATGGTCTAAAGCTGTTGATTTCTTTCTTTTTTTCCTGAGTGATTTAGAATAGGCCTTGTAATATTTCACTTTCAAAAATGTTTACAAATGTTTTACAAGCCACTACAACAGCGTACAGTTGGCATTGTGTTTTGTGTTTGAACTTTGAGAATTGCTCGGGCAGTTAATTAATCTAAATAAATTGATCGGTGTTCCTGAAGTGTAGTATTGAAAGATTCACCCAGACGAGTGGGCGGTGTAAACACTAGTTTGTTTTGTTCATTGATTACCATTTGGACCCTCCGGCTAAAACCAAACCTGATACCAATCTGCCACCGTGCTCGTCTCCTCCGATGTGTGCCGCTGCTACACTACTGAAGCCAAAACCAGATATCTGGATCTGTCAATGGCTGTATGTCCATCTTTAATCATACTTTTTTTAATGACAAATAAAATAATTTTCCATTCACTCAGCTAGGGAATTAGGCTTTTAGGGTGGGACTGGATTTAAAGGTCCCATATCATGCTAATTTTCAGGTTCATACTTGTATTTTGTGTTTCTACTAGAACATGTTTACATGCTGTAATGTTCAAAAAACACTTTATTTTCCTCATACTGTCAGCCTGAATATGCCTGTATTTACCCTCGGTCTGAAATGCTCCGTTTTAGTGCATTTTGACGGAATTGCATCAGATTTGCGTTGCTAGGCAACAGCTTGGGTCCATGTGTACTTCCTGTCAGCTGATGACATTCACATACACTGCAACGAGCAATAAACTGGGACATATTTAAAATGTTTACGTTTAAAATTGTGTCAAGGGTCTAAATATTGTATATTCGTGACATCACAAATGAGCAGAAATCCTGACGGCTTGTTTCAAATACAGAGTTGCTGAATACGGGCTGTGTGTGTTTCCATTTGGATTGAGTGTTTCGATACTTTCACAGTATTTATATAGGACTTAGGCCTGCTTTATAATAAAAAAACATGAAAATCTTACTTTTTTATAATATGTGACCTTTAAAAGATCAAACGTTGTTATCCTAAACAAAATCACAACACATGTCAAGTGATAAATGAATCCCATAATTAGTACCAGTTGCTTTCAGATGGTTTCCATTGCCTGTGTGTAGTAATCAGGTGAAGTGTGATGCACTAAAGACTCTCAGGGGAATATAAACTGATGAGTGCAACAAACAGAGTAAATATATTTCCTCCTGCCACCTGGGGACCAGCCCTGGAATATCTAACCACTTTTTAAAATGATAGCTCAGCAAAACGCAACTTCAGGATGACTTTCATTTCATTTAGTTTCAAACCCTCTTTTTTTTTTTTGACAAGTGTGACACAATGAGGGCACGCTCTCTTCTGCTGGAACACACGGTTTGACAATGGCAGATTAAAAGATAGATAAAGGGAATAGATAACAGCATGCACGACACTGAACAGATGTATATGAGATGTGGATATGACAGGACAATACAGAAAGAAAATATGAAATAGTATCAATGTAAACAGCAAAAAGCTGCACAGAGTCACAGTTTTTCATCTCTGATATGGATATGAGCTGTCAACCCGTTCTCACTGCCAACTTGTCAAATACCGGCGCTTGGTCAGTAGCCCTCGGTGTCTGATACCGACGCACCCTTTAACGTCTGTATGAGACGCATCAGGCTTTCAACTAACTCCACTGTAAACTCATCTGCATCAGTATTAGACGGTCAGAGCAACTGACGTGGTATAACACGCAAGATATAACTCTTCACAGTCACTGTATTGTCAGGGTTAATTAACAAAAGGATTAAGCTTTTACATGCAACATACATGATATAATAAAGTCTAGCCAAGGTTCTCAGATACTGTGATTTGCTTCATACAAAATCACTGAAATCACCATTAACTATTCACCTGAACAGTTTATGATGTTGTGTATGGTATCATTGTAAACGTTGGGCATCAAAATATAGAGGTAGACATCACCTTTTCTGTGTTATCATGTTTGGTTCAGGAGATATGATGCAAAATACATAATTTGGTTATGGTGGAAAGTAAAATGGCCGCCATGGCTGCCACGAGGCATTTTTGCGATGGTTCCATATCTGAAAATGTTCAGGGCTCCAAACTGTTCAAGTGTACCAAGTTTCATGTGGTTGTGAAAAAGTGAACATCATTTTCACATATCACCTGGATTATAACCCATTGCTACTGAATCAGGGGCCTCATCAGTTGTAACATGTTTATATTGACAACGGGGTAAGAGTGGGAAAACATAAAATAATGGATAAACCTGGTAGAGAATACATTTCTTAGGAACGTTTTTTGAGTTCTTGTATTATTTTGTGTTTCTGCTGCTAAGAAAGCCATTTACAAACTTCCCCAATAACAGAATCCAATGCAAAATTCTGAACATTCTATCTGATACAAATTGCACAAAGTTACGTTTCTTCTGATAAGAAATGTTGTTATTGTTGTTATTCATGTAATATATCATTTTAAAACTCTTTTTGTACTCTTTATGCTGGAACTATCCATGTGCACATCAGATCAATATGAGGTTAGTTATAAGGGCATTTGCAGTGGCATTCAGAACTTGCCCGATTACAGCATTTGAGGTCAAAGGTCAAACTCTCTTGACCTCAGTGTCATAACAATGTGACCGATGGATAGATTATAGTCTAAGCTTTACAGCGATATATGACTTCATGATATTGTGTGTTGGTTTCCCTCTTTTATACTGGATACTGAAGCTACCATTGCTGCAAGTCTATCATGCATTTCCCAACACTAAGGACATAGACCTTTAAAAAAATCCCCATGAGACTTGGTCCCTCCAAAGTGGCACGACCAACCCCCTGGCTCATGGACTAATAGAGCATGTAGGGCGGGTTGGTAGAGGTTGAACGGGTCAATCAAACCCAGGACTTTCACCCAGGAGACTGCTGTTCATGTCCCGTGTGAAACCAAGTTAACGTTGACTTATTTTACTTTACTTTTGTTACGAAACTTATGTACCTAACTAATGCCACATACATAACAAACGGACTTATTTTAACCCAAATCAAATTTTTGTCCTAAGCCTAACCAAGTAAAACTAAAAACTAATCCTACTAGTTTTGTGTGTACTGAAAAATGTTTTTGGAGAGAGTCATTTATATATAAATCACAAAATACATTTGTGAATCCTTCTGTGTGCATTCATTAATATTGAGACTGATCTGACTCCATACCTGAATTGTCCAAAACTGACTCTAGAGGGTTACCTAGAGCGTCATACTTTGAAGCTTAGGGCCACTGACCAAGTGTCGATATTTGATGGGTTGAAAGTGAGAATGTGTTGGAGCTGTCCTATAAAAGGTGATCCCCCTGCGTGCAGCCTCCAAGCATCTGGGATGTGAAGCTTTAAATCATCATTTTTCAGCATTGTCATGACATGTCGATCTTTCTCATAAGTCACCTGAGAAAACGTTAAAGCTGCATTCAGGTTTTTGGCCACAGAACTCTGCAACAAGTTAATAATGAAACACTTTTGTCGTCAAAGTTAATATGTCTAACATTTTAGCTAACTATTGTCTATTTACATCCAGCAAATATGGAGAGTCATGGTGTCATGTTACTGACGACCTGATGAATGGAAGTCTTCACTCTCCTTTTAGTTCTGTTTTTGGTTTCCACCAGCTCCTGAGAAACAACACCTGGCTCTTTAGCTGCTAATTGCTCCTCTGTCTTCACCAGCTAGTCGCTACCTGATTCACTGAAAACAGCTGTCTGCTGCAACTGGAAATGGAGTTGTGAGAGCTCAGAGGCTGAACAACAACACACAAATAAATTCAAAACAATGAGCTACAATAGGCTAAAAAGCTCTTTAGAGCTGAGGGCAATGACAGAGCTCTACGATTTATCCGTGGTATATTATCAATATATTAATTAGTATCATATCATAAGCACCTTAATTGGTACAAAAGATGAAAGAGAATGATTGCACTCAATTATAGGCTATCAGAAATAATAAGTATTTATACTAAATAACATCATTTGACTTAAATTCACCTCTAATTAATTAAGTCTCATTTCTAGAGGTTGCTATTAAGTTCTTGGCTCATAAACAGTGACATAAATAAAAGTGACCTCTATAAATGAAATGTTTATTAAACTATTAAATACACACACATCTAGGGAAAAGTTTGTAACCCAGCAGCCATGTTGAGATCAGTTGAGGAAATACCAAGCACCGCCCACCAGCTGGAGTACACTTTCTCATTTTACAGCTAAACAGTACACTACAAGATGATTCTGAAAACATCTGAGGAGAGAAATAGGCATTAACGTAACAGAATATTGATTCATATTTGATTGACAGCTGCCTCAGCCAATAGGAACGCTCTCTCTCTCAATGAAATTACCTATGATTGGTCAAAGTCTCCCGTCACGGGCTAGGGCTAGATTTTGAAAGCCTGAAAGCAGAGCCATGAGGAGCTGCAGAAATTTAGTTTTCTCTCAGGTCACTTGAATTACAATATGCTGAAAGGTTATTATGGAATTTTTGCCCAATGATGCCAAAAAACATTCTGCCTACTGCAGATTTAAGTCCGTCTTTTTTTCTTCTTGACGTTCCAATAACATCAAACATGTTTAATACCATAAGTTTTTAGTCTTGGCTCATACAAATAGTGAAGTTCAATGGCGTGATCATTGTCAACCAATAGGTGCGCTCTCTACAGACCTTTACAAGAATGAAAGGTGTGTGTATTATATTGTATTAACTCCCACTCCTGTGGCGAGCGGCGTCCTATTGCCTGCCTGTTGGCAGAAGAGTCGGCACTGTGATTACTCTGAGCACCATACAATGGGAATGAATTACAATATAATATATTTGAATATATTTCTCGCTTTTTCCATGATGGTCTGAAGAAGTTGCTAAATTTGCCGCTAGTCACTTTTTTAGAAAAAGAGGGTCTGAAAGACTGGATAGACAGTTCACTCTGTCTGTGAACAAGAGTGTGACACTACACACACCAGGGCAGCTGCTTCTGTTTCTGCTCCATTGTTCAATAGTTTTTCTTCTTTTAAAATGCCACCAGGAGCATGGGAGGATGGGAAATAATGTCAAAAGGAATCTAGTTGTAGTCCTGCAAACAGTGACCCTGCAAGATTCCCATTCTTTGCAAAATATTATAGTCTGTGACTAAAAACATCTTTAGATGTGAGAGGTTGTCTGACTTCTGTATAGTTCTGTATAGTAGGCATTAGTTGTTGTTGTTGCAATACTCACTCCCAACTCGTCAAATACCGACGCTTGGTCAGTGGCCCTACGCTTCGAACTATGACGCTCTAGGTACCCCTCTAGAGTCAGTTTTGGACGTGTAGTGACGGCGTGTCAGTTTCCGATTGTTGCATGCATAGTGTCTCTTTTCAAAATAAATCTCCAACATAGGTTTACTTAGTTTTTAGGTTAATGTACGCAACAACAGTACTTGGTTAGGTTTAGGCAACAAAAATACTTGGCTAGGCGATAAGTACGTAAGTTACATAACAAAACTACATTAAATTAAGCCGACGTTGACTTGGTTTCACGGCTTGGTTCTTTTAAATGTATATTGACATCATATAGCAACATTATAGTTTCAATGTCCATGTCTGTATATGTCATAGACTTGAAAAAAGTAAAGATTTAATTTCAACACTTCCTTTTTCCATTTCAAAATAAAAGTGTTTTTTCTGTGGACAGAATCCCTTCATTTGTTAACATAAGGCTTTTATTATGAAATATTTATGTGTGAAGTGTTGTGAAAAATGCAGTCACTTAATAAATGAATAGAGTACCTGCTTTTAATTGTGGCATATTTTTATTATTTATTACACGGCTGAGTTGAATACTCAATTCTTATTGGTCAATCACGGCGTTCTGCGGTCTGTAATTTCTTTATAACAGACCGTTGCTATGTATAACAGACCGTTGCTATGGACGCAGCTCTGATGTCGGACTCCGGCGGACCATTTTTTATGTCAAAATATTGATTTCTTCAGTAAGTAGCCGTGTAATAAGCGGGATAATGTACAGCCAGCGGGTCATTGTTGTGAAAGAATCCCCTTCAGGGCGATGAGAGACCCCTCCGCTTCGCGTCGGGCAGCATCGCCCTGTCGGGGATTCTTTCACAACAATGACCCGCTCGTTGTACATTATCCCTTACTTATAAATGAGCACACGCTTCTTAACATTTTTCTGTCTAAAATAAATAAAAATGACATTTATTATGAAATGAAAGGTCCATTATGAATGGCAAACTCTATGTAGAAAGAAAGGGCTGGCAGCAGCAGCGCTGCACCAGAAACACTGTCAGTGTGGACGCCACACGCGTGAGAGACGCAGCCATTCAGCCTGCCGTCAGACAACCTATAACTGCTGCATTTACTTGTAAACACCATGGCCGAATTAACCCCCCAAGACCGCGATGGAGATTTGTTATTGACATTTTATTGACCGACTGCTAAGACATGACTATAATCAGAATAATTGATAATGAAAACAATTGTTAGCTGCAGCTTTAATCCTAACTTTTACCTACTGTTTATACTTCCTACCTCTTTATTCTCTAATGTATTATGTATGGTTTCTTTTTCAAGCTTGATGGGCATTTGGGATCACTTGATGTAATACTGACAACAACACTGTCAGTTTAAGATACGGGTCACATCTGAAAATATATGTTAACAGCCGTTAAAAAAAACAAAATCAAGCAGCTGAGCACGGAGGCCTGTGGTGTGAACACAGCCTCGTCTTCAGTCCCCCAATCAACATGTTTCCTATTTGCTGCTTGATAGCTGCAACAGTTCAACAGGTTCTTTTCAGCATATGGTGTGACTGTGTGATTCCCAGCAGGTGGTAAATCCTGCAGTGAGAATACATCTACGCAGTACAGCAGCTGTGGACACAAGAAATGTTTTTACATTTCACTGCAAAGCATCGACACTTGCGACATTCTCCGTCTTCTTTTTGTTACAAAAGGTGACTGTTGTTAGTCAATCACTCTTCACAAAGAAAGCATTCCAATCCTCTCCCGTCATGTGAAAAACAGGCACGCTGACATTGACTTGCCTCGCTAAAACTTCCCTGTCATCACTGAGCATTTAACGCGCCGGCTCGAGTGTTGCCGTCTTGACACGTAAACAAAATGCTCGAGATGACGACGGGATTGCTCTTTTGAAAAGTTTGACTGACGTGTCTTTTCAAGCGCTCATCAGCGGCGCGTAACCCGCGTCTGCCGAGCAGAATGACAAATCATGTCGCCATCATCGCCCCGATACATCACTAATGTGCAGAAACATTAGCATGAAAGAGCAGTTAGTTTTTGTTGTGATCCCTGACGCGTCTTCATGCGGAAGCCTCACATTTTACAGAGCACATTACAGGTCCATATATAAAGACCTGACAACGGTGTAACTGCCCTCCAGAGAGACGCACTGCGGTGGTTGATGGCCCATTCTCTGCATACGCCACTCCTTTTATTGGAGGTGACTTCTGAATGGCAGCCTGTCTCTCTCACAAGAATCTGAAGACTCAGTCTTCCTGTCAGCGGGCGCTACAGGCGCTGCCTACTCTGGCATGTATTAGACCTCCACTGAATTAATAAGTTCCCAGGCAAGACAAACCCATGTCCTGTATGGATGTAGCTCAGAGATAAAACACAGAAGCCAAATGATAACGACACAACAGTAAAAACACAATGATAAGAGCTCAGAAAGAGGAGAAACAAATACATTTGTCCAGGCGTGATGAAGCATCCTCGGGGGGCTTTTACATAATATTTCAGAGCAAACAAATAAAAAGAAGCACTTCATTATCTGTTATCTAACACTATACGCTGCGCATGGAGGTAAAATACAGCACAGCGGAATCTGGGTCACACTTGATTTGAATAGCCCAATGCTGATACTTAACTTATATCATCAAGTGGTATTAAAAAAAGGCAGAGTTTCAGGTGAGACAGAAGTGGGGGAAGTAGAAATAGAAGATAATACAGTGAGGTTGGATAAGGGTTCATCTTCAGGTCAGATTGGGAGTTACATGGTTGGGATGTTTCAGAATCTGAATCATCAGCAAAGCATAAACTTTTTTATATCCTAATACTTATTTCTTTGTAAAGATGTTCATTGGCATCCAGAAGGCTAAAAATCATAGCTATAAACCACAGAACAACACTTTTTTTAATTTTAAGGATAGTAAAAAAAAACACAGAAATCCTTTTGTTCTTTTTCTTTACAAGAATGAGATGAGAAGATCAATATCAATTTCGGGTTTGTTAAATACAGCTGGAGTCGGGATATGGTTGGTCTATCTTAGCATGAAGGCTGGAAGCAGGGGGAACAGGAATCAAAAATACACCTATACCAACACCTCTAAATTCACCTGTTCACATGTTGTATCTTGTTTGTTTCATTCACACACAAACAACATGTAAAAAATAAAAGTCCCTTTCGAGGGATTTATATGCTGGACCGCAGCTTCTTGTCATCACAGTGAGGTCGCCAGGTTTGGGTACCATCATACCTGTACAGAGACCAAAACCAAAAACTAGGCGAACCACTTCCTGATCCAACGCATAGGCTATATAAATGAAATGTTTGTAGCCACCATTGACATCACCCTTTGGTTTGTGGACTGTCGTTTTGAAACCTCGAGTTCGGCTTTTTTTTTCTTTTTTTCCAGACTATATTTGGATGAGAGGGTGGGGATGGGGAGGGATACGCATTTCTACACTCCTATCACAAGTTTAAGCCACACCCTATAAAGCATCCCCTACTTTATGGTCTATTTGACTCTAAATGGAACCATAATTTACTAAATGAACATCATGCTGTATTGATGAAGACTTGAAACTAGCGATTGACAATAAACTCATGTTTAAAATAATTTTCTCATAGACTTCTATACAAACAGACTTCTTTTTGCAACCAGAGGAGTCGCCCCCTGCTGGCTCGTGGAAAGAGTGTAGGTTTAAGGCACTTCGGCATTGGCTTCATTTTTCAGACCTGAAGGCTACATCCACTTCTTTTATACCGTCTATGATTGAACTACACCTTTTAAAAGCGTGTGTTGGTTTTACATACTATATAGTGTCTTGCAATAACTGATTTTTTTGGCCACATGGGGGCAGCAGAATCAAGTAGTGAACATAGCATTGATATATTTTCACGTTTTAAGTTGATACAGGTAGTTTCTTATTTTCACATCCAATGGAGTAATATTTCCATTCATTTAGAGTTGTGTTTGTGTCCCGCTGATGAATCTAAGGGCGTTTTTCACAATTGTAGTTCATTTGCTCTGGTACAATGTAGCATATTGCCTTTACAGCATTTACAAGTGGACCAAAATTTTGGTGCGCAAAGAAACTGCTCTCTAATTGGTCAGAATTTCCATGCTGGAAAACTCAGAAATAAACAAAGAAAAGCAGACTTCCAGAACGCAACAATGGAGGGACAACTACAAGGCTTGATCTTGGCCCTGTTCATCTTTTTTGGACTGGAAAACAATGTAATGATGCAGCGGAGTCGCCAAAGGCTCATATCAAGACAGTTCAGGAGGAGGCGTGCATTAACCTCCTAAACTGTGACACTGGCCGAAAATATTTCCGAAGATCCATCAGGTACGCCCGTGGTCTCCAACACAGCCTGACGTTACACCTGTTTAGTACTGATGTGAATAGCGAGGGCAAGCGTAGGCTCTTCTGTTGTCTGGTGTCTGGTGTTGACATGCACAGCGCAGCTTGCTACCAGAGCTGGTTTAATTCCAAAAAGGCGCAATGATTTCTCCAGTTGGGCCGGATCGAGGACGGATCATGTTCTCACCGCAAATGAAGCGTACCGAACCGTACCACAGTTTGTTTGGAACCGAACCAAGACCACCCCTTCAAGGAGGTCTCAGTTCGCTTGTTTTGGTGCGCAGCGGGGTGCGATTGCTGTGAACCGAACTATATAAGGCAGGTGTGAAAACGCCCTAAGTCTTTTCTTTTAATTCTGTTTTTGGTCTCTACCAGCTCCTGAGAGAAATATCTTTAATTGCTAAATGCTCCGCTATGTTCAGTAGATAGTCTCTAGCGGTGCCTGTCTGCTGTTTGCTGCTGAGCAGGTAGTGTACAATGGGTTTTTACAGTTTTTTCTCTAAAAACAGTTGCCTGCTGCTGAAAACAACGCTGTGAGAGCTGTGAGAGTGAACCAAAACAGTGAAGTTGTGGGTCAGACAGCTAAACAATGAGCTGATAATCAGTATAAAGCTCTGTAAAGCCGAGGGGAGCTGCAGAGTCAGGTGGTAATTTTTCTGTGTGGGTTCATATCTTCAAGAGACCTCTTTCACATTGTCAAAATGCTTTCACATTGTTATAAAAATATGGATTGTAGCGGCTTTAATCACAATGATTAGCGTAAAGTATAATTGCAGTTTGCTGAGTTAATGTGTTTGTTAGTTTCCTTTCATTTCAGTTCACTATCGAGGTCAACCTGAAGGTCGCATTACAGAGAAGATTCTGTTTTATGTTTATCACTATCATTGTATGCTAATGCAGTGAACTAATTCAATGCAAAGTCTATAGAGCTTTAGAGCTCAAGCTATATTATATTAAAAGAAATCAAAACCGAGAAGACAAATCATAAGCACACATGGATTTGAATTTGACAGCTGCTTATATTAAAGTGTGGCTGTGTAGTTGCCAGCTGTCATTGCATTGTTGGTATACTTAATTATCATAATAGGCAATTCAGAACCTGACTTTGATTAATTATTGACTCAACAATCAGTGTCGGTGACAAATAAAAACATGCACATTTATGGTTATATCTGAATACAAGCACAATTCATTTTACTGCCACTATCGCTATAGCGAGCTAATCTGCTAGCTCTCCCGCTCACACCTGTTGGCTGTGCTAGCTGATATGACAGTTTTATCTCGTGTGAGTTTGACAATGCTGCTTCATCAGTTTTAATTTATAAATGTTACAATTTTAGTAGGAAATGTTTCAAACTGAAGTAACTGGAAGATTGATTGATATTAAGGACAATTATTTAGCTTTCTGTCTTTCATAATTAAATGAATGAAAAACAAAATTTGACAAGAATTCTCTATGTGTCATTGAAATTGAATCGCAACGCAGGAAACAACGTGACATATAGCAAACTGTCAATAGATAAATAATCAAAATAAATAAATATTTCATGTCCGAAAAGGAGTAGGAAGAAGTATATGGTCCTACCCCTTCTCCATAACTCCAACAATTAACTCAATATTTATCATATATTCCTTTTTTATTTCAATTCCAACCTGTGTGATATTTCTCACCGGTTGTCCACGTTAGGTCAGATAATGATTTATTATATATTGATGTAAAGTGTTCCCGCAGCAGAAGGACCTGCAGTATCTCTCTTTAACACACCGCTGGTGAAGCAGCCTGTCACTGAAAGAGCTGTTTAAGAACGCATGGGGGGGGAGCAGCGCCTTTTGTAGTCCATCTTCAAAACATTGTAGTTTTACCTCGTCACTAACATCCGCCGCCATCGCACCATAATCACGTAGCCTAGTGAAAGTGACTTTGACCTCATGACGTTTTTCATCAAGGTCAAAGGAAAAGTGGTAAGGAAAAGATGTTAGGACACAATTTTTTGACTTTTTTTTCCGACCGAAGCCCTCGGTGTCAGCGCTGATAAACTCCGCCCGTGGCCCCTCCCCCAAGCTGTGATTGGACAGTTGATTGGTTTTCATTTTGGCATGCATGATGCGTTTCCATTTCAAAAAACGGAAAAAGCTGCCTCACACCTCTTCATGAAAACAAGTGCTTTGTATTTCGTGTTAGCAGCAGGTCTATGCTGCTCTCTGCTGGACAGCACTGAAATGCAATACACCACTTTGTTTTCTGTCATTTAAACGAGGCAATTATAATTCATGGCATTTTAAATCTTCCATAGAAATTTACATTTGCCTTTTTATTAACCAAAACTATGACCTTTTCCTAGCTTAACCATATCGTAAGCAAGAATTACATCAACATTGGTAGGGGATGTATAAAAAACATGTTTTGCAGATTGGTCTACCTTCTCAGGTGATATGGTTGCAGGGTGCTACCTGACATGATTGGATTGAATATAATTCAGACCTGGACCTGTGAAGATCTCTGGTAAAACAAATCCGCAAAGTGACACTGCTTTCTGTCACCTGGTACTAAGTCGAGCATCAACACTGCACCATCCAAAATGAGCACAGCCTCCCTCACACAGCATGATGTAAATTGAAATTGCTAAATCTGATAGGGAATCCATGTAAAAGCCGATGTGGCATTAATGGGACCACTGTTGCTGTTACTGAGTTTGATTTAATAAGGGAATTGTGACGGCGATTGAGGTCATCTTCCTCGTCCGCTTCTTTCAAAAATAGTCTAGCATCTGAGCTCATGAGACTGCGCGCACTCCCACTTACACACACTGCTGCTGCTGACATCTTAATTTGCTTCTGCCGGGCAGGTTTACTCCTCTGCAATCCTTTCGGAGAGGATTATACACATGCCTATTTTATTCACCTCCAATTCCAATAGAAATATTTTTTGCTCGTGGCAAAAAAGAAAAGAGAAATCTTATTTGATTCAGTTTACCTCCCACATAAGGCTGTGTGCTCATCCAGGAAAAAATAGAGAGCACTCACAGGTGAAATCTGCTTGATAATTGCTATTTTTCCACATTCATTCATTCCACTTCTGCCGTATTTACACACAGGCCACAGGAAAGAGAAAAGGCTCCGCAAGTGAAGTTATTACACAGGGGTCACACCCGCTGACTTCCAACCATGACAGGAACTCTGTCTCATCATTCTTTTTATACAGCCGCACGCCGCTCAAGCTTTCTGCAGACGCATTCAGCCGGCAAGCGCCTGCTGCAGCGGTGCATTCATAAGGTGAAGTACCTGACTGCTCTCCCAGGGGTGGGCCGTGATTGAGCAACTTTCCCAGAGTTCTCTAGAAACAACAGCACTCCGGCGTGGGGGAGCGTGGATGGGCCGGACTCCGGCTTCCTGTCTAATCACAAAGAGACGCTGCTCCTAAAGTGATGAGCGAGCGTTCCCGGCTCATTATTTTTTCAGCTAGACACAGGTTGTCACTTTGGCTCTGCAGAGTCAAAAATAAAATTCCAGACTTTTTTTTTTCCTCCAGACTCTCATAGTTTGAGCTCTCAGTAGACATCTTTATTACCTTGCCAGTGGAGGCTTTTGCCGCACACAGTGTTCTTGTTTTTGACAGTAGAAAGACGTCTTTGTTCTTTTGTGTGGATTTGAAAAACAGAAAGAGATGCAACTAGTAGTTTGGACCAAAGAAATTAAAGATTTCCATTGCTATAATGCATTATAAACATCTTATAGTGCGTTATAATCTGCTTATAGCACTGTATAATCATTGTTATAAGCACTCATAAATCTTCATAATGTTTTATAACAATAATCATAACACATTATAAAGCATAATCATCATAATACTTTATAATTTCTGCTCACTCACTGACATTTTTTTACAAGCCCATGTCAATAATGCATTATAAACATACTGATAATGTGTTATAGTTTGCTTATAGCATTGTATAATTATACTGGAAAAGTAGAATTATTTCAGATATTATCTATAATTTGTGTCAATTTGAGCGTTTAGAATTATTTTGGGGGAAAATTACATTAGTGAAATGTAAATGTACTTTACCAATACTCAGTTTATTGTCTGTCATGACCCGTAATATACTGCTACAAGTAAAATAGAAATTGTTTTATGCATTATCTATATGTTGAGTGTTTTGGGGGAACATTAAATTAGTCAAATGTAAATGTCCATCATTCAGTTATGTCAAATTTATGTTATGACCCATTAAATAAATTAATAGATTTTTTACGTTTTGTATCTTGTTCTTGCATAGATTTAATGATATTTTTTCACTTTTACTTAAAACAAACAATGCTCTCCAGCAAATTGGTTCGCAAAAAGGGTTCATTTCACGAGGCGTCGTCTCTCGGGCTTCGTGTGCACACGAAACCGCCTGTTGGTTTAAATAGTGTAAAACAGGCAGATATCTTCCAGATGTGTGGCAGGGGTTTAAGTTCTCAACTGTATATCAGCTTCGGGCGTCTTCAATGACGTCATTGGACTAAAACGATACAAGCCTCGATACGTGCCTCGCAGAAAACGTCCTCGACACGCGCTCCAAAGCCTGGGCAAAGCACGTAACATCACTATTGTTCAACTCGTTTTCTGTAAGCAGTGTGGCATTGAAGCATCGTGGAAGTGGCAAGATAGATAGCTAGCTAGAGGACAGCTGGCTTTGGGGTTCCGCCAGGCTTTGTTGCTGCACAGATTACGGAAAATGAGCCGAACAGCGGTCTGGTGACCAGCGGATTGGTGACAACGATGTCCATTTTCTGTTATACTAGTTAAATTACCACAGCAAGCAGTTCAATGACCCTTCTACTCCTGATTTTATTTCTACGGTACGAGCTATGTCCTTCTAAATAGCTTCTAAATAGGATTCTCTCATGTTTATCTGCTGGATTGAATGCTTTTCTGCAGGTGAGCAAGCTGAGGGAGGATCTGCAGTAGGTCCCCTGACGGAGGAGAAATTTTAATTAGCATGCTTGCAGTTTGGGTCACCAACATAGACATCCATCTGAGACTGTTCAATATTTAATTAAATGGCTCTTGCTTTACACCTTTGTTCACCTCAGAACACAATTCCCAGCAACACCTTTTATTCAGCTTCCCAATTAATAAGTGCAAAACACTTAATGAGAAACAGCTGTCAAAGCAAACACTCAATAAATCCCAAAAGCATCAGTTCGCTGTCGTTCTAGGTAATATCGGGTATTTAAAGTGTTACGCGGAGACTTAAGAGCAACAGTTTTTATATCATGTTCTACAGACAATGCAGCGTATTTGTCAAATGCTAAAATTTCTTTTGCAGGTGTCTAAAGAGGGGATTGGGGGTGGGGGGGGTAAACTCATCACTCACTACCACCCACAAGCTCATTTATAATCCACCTGCCGACAGAATAGCAGGTCAACTGTTTGTCTTCGTCACCTGTCATGTCCTGCATTCACAAAGCTAAAAGTAATATCAGGAAGTAAGTGACACAAGTGTAATGGGAGCTCTGAATTTGATGTTACTGTATTACACAAGAATCACATACAGTACCTCAACACTGCTCAGCATGTTTTAGCTCTTTAGTAACAATAAATTGTACATGACTCAAACACACGTTTCTTGCTCAGCCCAGTCGACAGGAAAAAATGTTGGCTAGGCCTACCTTGAATGTTGATGTTTTTGCATACTGTCAGAGAAAGTGACGTACAGTAGTACAGCGAGTGACCGTTATCGAAAGTTACGTGGTTTAATAACGAGTATAACGAGCGAGAAAAGAAACACTAAGGGTGGATGGGTCAAACAAACACAGGACTTTCACCCAGGAGGCCGCTGTTCGACCAAAAGTAAACGTTGACTTTACGCATGTAACACTGTGTAACGTAACGTTACGAAATAAATATTTACGCTAGGTACCTTGTTACATTATTACACGGCTTTGTTGAATGCTCGATTCTGATTGGTCTATCACAGCGTCCTATGGTCTGTTATTTCTTTATAACAGACCGTTGCTATGTATAACAGACCGTTGCTATGGGCGCAGTTCTGATGATCGACTCTGGCGGACCGTTGTGTCAAATTTTTGATTTCTTCAGTAAGTAGCCGTGTAATAAGCGGGATAATGTACAGCGAGCTGGTCATTGTTGTGAAATAAACCCCTTCAGGGCGATGTAAGACCCCTCGGCTTTGCGGCATCACCATATCTGGGTTTATTTCATAACAATGACCCGCTCGCTGTACATTATCCCTTACCTGTGACGGTTATTATGTTACATTGTTACGTTATTATTTTAACACGAACCTTGATCTTTTTTCTAACCATAACCAAGTAGTTTTGTTGCCTAAACCTAACCAATCGTTTCACAACGTTAACCACATGGCATTGTGTGTTTTGCAAGATATAGAACGTATTTATGAAATGTTTTTTGGTTCAGAAATGTTGACATTCAACGTATCCCGTAGTTTGCAGAAACAGACAATGCGAACATTTTTCCTGCCATCTGGGTTGTCTTGCTCGGACAACAGGACACATAGTGGTCGCCACATCATATTGAATCATTTCTGAGGCATTTTTCTCTCCCAGATGAAACTTCAAAACCCTCTGAAGGCATCTATACTGTATCGTCATTTGAAATGTTTTGTGCGTGTCCCTCTTTGTTTAGTGTGATTTGAGTGTGTGTCCTCTCTCCTGTTTGATCGCAGGGATTATTTGGAGGTTTAGTCTTTTAAGTCCTGTTTCGTTTTGCCCATCTAGCTTGTTAGCATTTAAATGGCTTTTTGTAATTGCCTAGGCGAATCTTGAAATAACATGAGGCGAAAAGCTTTTTTTTTTCGCTCCTCCTCTGCACTCCCTCCTTGTTGTTAACCTCCCCATTCAGTCTCAATAAACAAACAGAGTCCTTGGGATCCCTGTCATGAATTTGGTTCACTTCATATTATTCACGTTGCTGCTGCTAGTCGGGCTTTGATGCTTGTCTTTACAACACAGAACACTTTTGAGTTCTTCTAGTCCCCTATATGGAGGAAATATTCACCAATTATTTGCAAAAAACCCTGGGAATGAGCCATAAGAGACACTAAAGTGCAGCATGCTGCTGGTGAGCACACAGAGCAGTTGCAAGAGCTTCTTTGAATGTGTGTGTGTGTGTGTGTGTGTGTGTGTGTGTGTGTGTGTGTGTGTGTGTGTGTATATAAGGATGCCTGACATGTCCTGCGGTGAAAGCCGTTATCTTGTATTTACACATAAGGACTTTGGGCAGGGCATGACTTCATATTTAATCTTTAAGCCTCTATTCCAGTATGATTAAAATCCAAAACAGGAACCTATAGAAGGAAATGTGGCCAGAACATCCAGCAGCACTAACCCCTGGCCGTCCACAGCTGCAGTTAACTCCAGTGAACATATCAAGGAAGCCGCGAACCGAGTTGGAGCTAATCCTGCAAGGATGTTTACTTTAAAGGCCATGTAAAGCAAAAATAAATATGCATTCTGGATTTGTCACACCACAGAAACATGTGTTACTAACCACCATGCCAAATTTGAATGATTAAAATAATCGGCAAGTATATAAAATGAGCTTTCAAAATCATGGAAAAATCAGCAGTATTCTCAGCTCTGAAGCGCTGAAACCACGCCCACAAGCGGGGAAGGTGCATTCTCTCATGGTACGTGTCCACAGCCTCCGTCCTTTCCACGCTTCCCATTCATTGTCTATGTAAGCTGCCATGCAATGCATTCTGCATTCGAGAAACGGAGTGTCACGACGCCCGCTCCATATTTGCATAAAGTTGAGGACTAGTCTACTTTATGTAAATCACGGGCGTCCGACACGACTCGCCGCCTCTCGAAACTCCCGAGAATCTTTTAAAATAAACGTTGTTGATCCAAAATATAGACACATTTCTGTGAACTATTTTCGTGAAATAAGAGAAGAAACTTTCCAAACGAGCCTCCATACTGTTTCCGGTTTGAAAGCTGGGAGCAACAGCCCACGGAGGGAAAGCATTCGTCCAATCAGATGGGGAACAGCCTTGTGGCTAGTGACAAAAAAGCGATAAAAAATGCCCCTATGGACACGTACCATCAGTAGCGGCAAGGGAAGAGGGAAGAGCCCAGCGGCGAAGCCCCGTCCGACGGGGGCCTGAGTCCTTCTGATCGAAGCTCGGCCTGTGGACGGTGTGAGGCCGGTAACGGCCCCCTGTCGCGCCGGGGTCCGGTCTTCTCGGAGTCGGGTTGTTTGGGAATGCAGCCCAAAGCGGGTGGTAAACTCCATCTAAGGCTAAATACCGACACGAGACCGATAGTCGACAAGTACCTTAAAGAAAAGTTGAAAAGAACTGTGAAGAGAGAGTTCAAGAGGGAGTGAAACCGTTGAGAGGTAAACGGGTGGGGTCCGCGCAATCTGCCCGGGGGATTCAACTCGGCGGGTTAGGGACGGCCGCTCAGTGTGGGAGGATCCCCTCGTGGGGCCTAACCGTCGGGCGCATTTCCTCCGAGGCGGTGCGCCGCGACTGGCTCTAGGTCGGCTTGGAAAGAATCGGGGCCGCTTCCCGGGGCCGTGGGCAAAGTGCTTGCTTTTGTGGTATAGTCTCAAAGACATTCGTGACCCTGGTACTCCATACTCTGACACTGTGCCATGTTCCTGGGCTTCTATTTTGCCTTTCAAAGAACCAGGTTTCTGTAGACGGGTGGGGTTATGCTAAAGATTGGCTCCACTGCGTCATCGAGCCATGGTTTCAGCCCCGCACAAAAAATCAAAAAACTGGCGAAAAAAACAGTTTAAGGGTCTAACTCCACAATCCAGTACTACAATGTTCACAGTCTTTTCACATGTTTTCAGTCATTATTTTTCCAATATTTATAATGCGTTTAGAAACCAATCTCTGAACTTCCTTTACACGGCCTTTAATATAGTTGCACTGTTTCATCCATTGGGATATATTAGCAGAGGAAACAGCTTTGACTTTCAGACTGTTAACACGCCTGTGGGCACACTTTACCTTAAGTAGGAACTTTCCTTTCAAAATGGGAAGATATTTTTTTATTACACTGTCCCACAGTCGAGATAAGTCTGTGGATTAACGTAGAATCAAGCACTTTTAAAAAATGTGTCTGCATCATACTGATAAGCAGGCAGTATGTAAATAAAGTTAATATCAGCAATGCAGCATCCGCCATTGGAAGGAAACAGCTTGGTGACAAAAATGATAGACTGAAAAAATGTAGGTCAGACAGCTGAGACACATGTAATGTGATCTGGGACATGGCTATAATGCTAACACTTGGTATAGCTGCTGTATCATTAACAGAATTACATCACAGGTTAAAGCTATAGGCACTTGTAGGATTACAGAGCAACACATTGGACATGAGAGGAGCATTTTGGTTCTTTTGAGGGTATTAAATTGCAGCAGTGAAGCGTGATAACAACACATGAAATGAATGGAAATAATCAAGAAACCAAGAAGAAAGTAGGGTAACCAAAATCCAAATGCTCAATTCAATGCACCCATCTACTTTGTTTATTTCATTATTGTTAATTGCGTGTGCAAATGTAAACGCAGTAGGCTGCACAATTACTAGGATAATAGGAGGTGGATGAATCAGTGCTGTCATGGAAGTGTTCTCAAAAGATCTCCCACGTACCACCAGTTGACATGAACTATTATTACCATGGTAGCTGATTTACATTTCTAGATGAGAATGATAGTTAATGAACTAAACAAAGGAAACACTTTCCTCTTGTTTGACTCACAGAGCATGTGTTTAAAGCAGAGAGGCAACTAGCTGATGTAGACTCGAGACATGGACTCAAAGTCAGAAATAGATATATATAGAAAACCACTATTAATAAAGCTTTGAACATTTTAATGGCCAGCATTCAAAGATACCTGAAACCCGAAGACTTGACTTGGACAGGCCATGAAGAACAACAGACTTGAAATAGATGTCTTTTGACTGACTTGATTTGCAGGTTTGTCGGTTGACTTGAGACTTGATATAAACTTCTCTCGATTGACTTGAAGCGTGACTTTGATTTGTCTCAATGGACACGAGATATAGCTTTAACTTGACTCGACTGATTTGAGACTTGATTAGGACTTGTCACAACTGACTTAAGACATGACTTGTACTTGTCTCAGCTGTCGCCTACTGGACTGGGGACATGACTAGGACTCGTCTCGATTGACTCAAGACTCAACTTGAACGTGTCTCAATGGATTTCAGGCAGGAGTTGAAATTGTCAAAAAGTGACTTGAGACTTGACGTGAACTTGTCTTCATTTGACTTGAGACTTGATATGAAATTATCCTGACTGACTTGACACTCGATTTAGACTTCTCTCGATTGACTTGAGGCATGACTTTGATTTGTCTCAACGGACACGAGATATAGCTTGAACTTGACTCGACTGATTTGAGACTTAATTAGGACTTGTTTGCTTGACTTAAGACTTGATATAAACTGATTTGACTTGAGACTCGACTTGGACTTGTCACAACTGACTTGTACTTGTCTCAGCTGTCGCCTACTGGACTGGGGACATGACTGGGACTCGTCTCGATTGACTCAAGACTTCAGGCAGGACTTGAACTTGTCTCAAGTGACATGAACTTGTTTTGATTTGACTCGAGACTCGATTTAGACTTGTCCCGATTGACTTGAGGCATGACTTTGATTTGGCTCAACGGACACGAGATATAGCTTGAACTTGACTCGACTGATTTGAGACTCGATTTAGACTTGTTTCGATTGACTTAAGACTTGACTTGAATGTTTTACTGTAATGTCCGAATGTTTGGTCACTCTAACTGGGAGTACTCCAGCTGGTTTCCACCCTATACTGTCACCATTCATTCATAATGAATGATTTTGCTCCATGAAATGAAGAAATATAAATGTGTGAAAGTGGAAAGAGATGCCAGAATCTTAGTTCATTATCACTGTCATCATCTCCACTATGAGATTTAATAAAACCGTAGGCCTCAGTGGATTTAATCAATCCGCTGCCTTCATCTTGTACAACTATTGCCATCAAATGAATCCAGCCTGTCCTCATTTGCTGATTCCCCCAGTGATTCATTGGGGCTTCACTATATGTTGGCTGTCTACAGTATTGTCTGTGTCTCCGATGTCTACCCTTGTTCTCCCGAGCAGTTCGCTCACCTTCCAGTGAATTAAATAGTTTCAAATGAAGAGCTGCCAGCAGCTATTCACTGTGAGTGCCTCCTCCTCCTCCTCCTCCTCCTCCTCCTCCTCCTCCCTTTTCAACATCTCTCACGAAACACAAAGGTGACCTCAGAGCTTTGTGCATACTTCAAATCAAAAGGAGAAGAGCTGCAAGAAACAAAAAAAACTGTCAAGGACTTTCAGATGTTTCAAGTATCCCATGTTTGGCAAAAAAAAGAAGAAGAAAGAAACGTAGATGTATTCTGTACTTTTGCTCTGTGGCTCTCTATAATTCACCATCAGTATCATACTGTCTGACCCATAACGGATGGGTTTGCATTAGAGTTACTTGAAAGCCCGGTGCGTCTCCAACAGATGCTAAAGGGTGCCTTTTGCGTCGGTATCAAGATACCGATGGGCTGCGACAAAATATTGGGATTTGACACCCTGGGAATGAGACCGGTCTTTCGGTGAGCTTCCCTGTACCACTTTTTTGGTGTGACCAGGCCTTTAGATTTTCCCTTTGAAAAACTGGAACATATAATCAAAATAATGAAAGAAAAAAAAATCTTCCATCTTGGACCTTTTTTTTGGCCAAACAAAACAGTAGGCTATTGATTGATATTAGGTCAATCAGCAATGTTTCTCCGGCCGACATAGGAGCAACCAAAACTACTTTTTTTTCTTTTAAATCTTGGCTATGTACAAAATATAGAGTCCCTCGGGAAATTGGGTTCATTTTCCTCAACTTCTATACACAATGGAAATAATAACATCAAATGAACATTGCTGCTCACATTGTTTTAAATAAAGCTAAGTTGGTTGTTGTTTTGCGTTGTCCTCCCATAAAAGAATGTAGCACAAAATCAAGTCAATCCATTTGCACTCACAAATTACTTAAAGCTGCATTATTCATTATTAAAAATGGATCATATAAACCCACCACCAATTATCACCAGCTGTGCAGTTCCCCTCAGTTCTTTTAGCCTCTTTTATCTCTCTGCTTTGGTTTTGCGGCCCCATTTCCAGCAGCAGTTTTTGTTTGTTTGTTGTTTAGCAAAAAAATCTCTGTTAAACTCACTATACTCTACCTGCCCCACACCAAACAGCAGACAGACACAGTTAGAGACTAGCTGGAGAACATAGTGGAGCATTAGCAGCTAAAGAGGGATGCTTTAGGGCGGGGCTACCTTGTGATTGACAGGTCGCTACCACGCCGTTGTCCGGTCTTGGTGTTGTCTGCGTTTTCGTCCTAGAACTTTAACCCTTTAACCGTTCTTAGGTCGCCTAAAAATGTTTTATTCAGCATGTACTTAGCTCCGCCCTCTCGTATCACTTCTGGCTCCAAAATACCAATATGGCGACGGCCAAAATGCCGAACTTCAGGCTTCAAAACCGTAGTCCACAAACCAATTGGTAACGTTACAGTGACTACGTCCACTTCTTATATACAGTCTATGATTTTTTAGGAAGAGAAATATTTATCTTGCAAGCATATAGCATCACTGTGTTTTAGTCATATGGCGTTCATCAGGAGACAATACTTGTTTTGAGCTGTTCAGTAGCTTACTGTTAACTAGCCATCCATTGCCTATTAAATCATAAATAATAAGCAATATTATTATTTTATTATTATTATTACGTAGCAGAAAATTGTATATTAGTTTATTAGTGGTAGGTGTAACAGTTATGGTATTAGGAACTATTCAGTCTGTAAGTAATGCAGTTTAATTTGTATCTAAGTCACATAATCGTAAACCAGAACAGGTGGCATAGTATAATATAAATAGTATAAAGAGGGGTATGCTATGTTAGTATAAAACCAGTGTGGTATAAAACCAAAGTATAAATAGCGACAAAGTCTGTATAGGCAAGATGTCGGGTTGGATGGGTGGGTCTAAAAACACAAGATTTTCACCTAGGAGACCGCTGTTTATTACTCATGATTCATTATCCTTGAATTATTTATTTAACTTCCATAGTTAAGTGACGCCACTTCCGAACATATTTTAACCCAAACCACGATCGTTTCCTAAACCTAACCAAGTGGTTTTGTTTCCTAAACACCGCAGGGGCACTGGTTGCTCGTGTTGCTGGACATTCGTAGGAAAATGCACGAAAAATAACAAAATAACTTTTTGTAAGATGTACGAATTGTTGTTTGAGAATACTTTGAACTATTGAACAAGGTGAATCAGTCATTTAGTATTTCAATATGACTTTAAAACAAACCCAATACTAGCGCACCATATCAAAAACATGTTTATCAGTCAAATGAAAAAAATATTTTTTTTCAAAGATCCATATTTTACCCCTATAAGTCTACCGCCTAGGTCCACTTGTGAGTGATGCAGCTGGTCATACAGCAGGACAGGGCCCTTCAGCTCTCTCCTCTGCAATGACGTCCTTCAGTATTTGCGGTGGAGCCGAGCTGGATGGTACAAGGTAGGGCAATAAGGAGTGACGGCGACAAGGAGAGGAGTGCTGTCGCCTCGTACTCAATCACTGTGAATTCATTTGGGGGAGATGGAGGAAGTCTAATCAGTCTCGCAGGATCACCCGTGGATCCTGTTCTATTCACAACAGCGGCATCTGCTCCAGCTGCATGAAGCATGGCACTCTCTACAGCGTCGCTCCGCGCTCTCGGGGCGGAATGACGAACGCTGTACTGTGCCCTCTTTTCCTCTCGATCCTGTCAAACCACTATGTAATTATGTTGAAAGTTCCAATTTCAGGGAAGAGGCCCATGTTTCTTTCTGTCTTTCAAGTCCCAGCTGCTCCGCTAATGCCTTGTAAAACTCGTGAATTACCACCATAAATAATCCTTTAAATGATGCTTAAAGTACACAAGAATAAAACCTTAGAAAACAGTTGCAGGCTCAAGTCCTTTTTTGGTCTCTAATCGGTCTGCTATTCAACATATTCAAGGTCAAAAGAAATGATGTATAAAGCAAGCGTTCTCTCCATGTTTGTCTTTGCATAATCAGTGGTGGAAGTGGAATGTACTGTATAACAATGCATCATATATGTTCATTATAATTTATGAAAATCTGTATCTGTAAAGTAGCTAGTAACGATAAATGTTAAAGGAACAGTGGGAAACATTTAGGGGGATCTGTTAGCAGAAATTGAATATGATATTAATATGTTTTCTTTAGTGTATAATCACCTGAAAATGAGAATCCTTGAGTTTTAGTTACCTTAAAAGGAGATGTTTATAGGGAGCAGGTCCTCTTCATGGAGTCTACTGTGTCTACATCCATGCAGTTGACACAGAGCAACATTAGCATTCCAAGACATGTTTCTTGGCATGATTTCTGAGCATGCTAAATATCTGGACCTGTCGGGGACTCCGGCCTCGAGCTATACAGCCAATGAGAGCTTGAAACACGGGTTGAATGGAAAATCTGGGGCAGGATGGGTCGCCTGTAACAAAAGGAACTGGGAACTGTTTGCAAAACAGAGCAAAGATTTTGTTGCACCTAGAGGAATAAATAGTAAAAAAAAAGAGCATAGAAACATGCTAATTTGTAAACACAGGTGCCAACAACATAACCAATGTGTCTCACGTATGGTATTATGTCATTTACCGTGTATCTCTCGTGTGTGTGTGTTTTCGTGACAAAACATAGTTTATCTTAGATAACGTAGTTATCTTTTCATAACATATAAACCTACATCTGTGCCAAATGTTTTGCTTTTGTTACAAAATGCACAATTGTTATGAATATTTCAGCTTAGCTGCCCCATAGTGCTGTTTTAAGTTTAGTCTAATTGGGTGGAGGCCATGAATAATAAAGTTGTATGTATCATAACTCTAGGTAAGATGTATTAAAATGTCTCAGTAATGTTGAGTATTTATGAAAAATGAAAAAATATCTATGCATATATATATATAACAAGAAGCAGCTCAGAACAGCTGGTATTTTAGATGGTGATCCGCAAAATAATTATAATTTTTAAATTAATGTAGTGTTATAGAGCAGCAATTCTCAACCACTGGTATTGCCAAACGGTTAGATTAAATTTAAAAAAATGTTTTGCGGTAATTTACAACGCTAGTTATTGTTTATCTACATGTGCTAAAGAATTCACATGAATAAAAAAATGTCAAATCAAAATGCATTTCAATGACGTTTGAATGTCACCACGCCAATCATGACACATCATCATGTAGAGACAAACGTGTTTTGCTACTGTTTCCTCGAATGCAGTGACCCGTTTTTGAAATGAAAATGTGATGTGGAAGACAACCGTGCACCAGTAAAAGCTCCAAAGCGTGTGTTGAAGAACTATGACCCTGAAAACATTACATTTGGATTGATAATAGCAGGCGGTGATGGGTGACGATAAGCAGAATATTTTTTTTGGTCATTACAGCTGACAGAGACATAACACATATTTACAGTTTATTTTTTTCGCCTTTTTTCTGTCATGTTATGACTTTTTTACTTATTTATTTGATATTTTTTAACAATCAGAAGTGGGCCTTCAGTTACAAAAGGTTGACAACCCCTGGTATAGAGGTATAGAGTAGCATAAAATGATAATACTCAGATAAAATACCTCAGAATTGCACTTTAGCACAGTGCTTAAGGAAAAGTTTCTTTCCACCTGTGCACCATTCATGACATGTTATGTCCTAGATTAAATCAAAACTCACTTCCCTCCATGTGCTTATGGTCTTTGCAGCAGTCATTTTGGCACAATGCTTTGCAGACACAATTTATTTTAAACTTGATTAAATAAATCTCTAAATCAAACTCATATCAAAAAGTATTGCCTTTTATAAGATCCGCACTGCAGCACTGAAGCGTTCCCTTTGAGCATCTCATCTAAAAACAACTTCTTTCCAGTTGTTTGCTGGGAAATGGATGTCGGGAGAAAGTTTGTCAGAGTCTGCCACTACCACCCAAGTTGGGTGAGTAGAATTCCGCACAGAAAAAAAAAAAAAAGGGGGCAATCATCTGGATGCGTGCCCATGTTATTTTTCACAGAGATAGTGTTTTGATTGCCTGGGGGGAGGAAATGGTATTATTTACTCCAAAATTGCCTCGCTTGATCCGCATTGGGGTGAACTAGCAAGCTGAGACTAAATATTTCTTCTCTCTTCTGCGTCTCATGTCCTCGATACACAAGCTCCTTTTTTCTGCAGTGTTCAGGAGTGAGACGGCAGTGTTTACAGCTGAAGTCTACCAGTTCTCAGCTAGATGGCTGTGTCAAAGGGCTTAGTGGGAATACTTGAACACAGCATGTCTCTTAAGAGGAGTTCTTCATATCAGGATGAGCTTGATTTCAGTGGATCATGGCCTCTTGTGACAGACCACCAATAAGAAAAAAGGACAAATCTGTCTACTTTGAAACTCTCCTCCACTTTTTTCAGCACGGTATCCACCAGCAAAAACACTAATGGACTTTCTGTTTTAGCTTTTTTTTTTTTCCACACACTTCTGTGGCCATCACTGGCACCGATAAGCGGCGCACGCTCGTGTCTAGTGTGGGCAACGTGTATTAGAATGAAGCAGTCAGATAGCAGGTGCGAGATGAATCACGAACGGCTTGTAAACGCATTGAGGGAAGATAAAATTAACGCATCACACGTTTCCTGGAATACATACTCGGGCATATGCAGCAGTCTGGATGAAAAACCAAACACAGCAAAAGGCCTTCAGGCAAGTTTCTGGTTTGTGCAGCACAGCTCGCCATCGCAGCAACCGTGGCGAGTAGTCTACATCCAGTGAATGGATTTGACATGCCGCATTGTGTTCGGATTTCAACTGAAGTTCACTTAAAATGTCATCCGCACGGAGCTGGGAAACAGCACTATAATCAAGCAGTAAAACACGCTCTATAAAACGCAGTGCAGACACAGGTTGAGCCTTCTCCATCAGCTAAATCACTGCGCTAATCAATGCCAATAAGTTAGGGGCAACACGGGCACATCCCTCCTCCTTAACACTCTACCCTTACATATCAAATGGCAATTAATTCCTAATATGTGTTAGAAATTGTCTAATTACCACATATGCCCGATACTCTCCGTTGCCATTTGGTTTGAACAGGGGCTGAGTGAGCTGTTAATGATGCTCAGTTCAGTTCAGTGCAGCGCACTGCCGCAGTCTGTGCGACCCAGACACTGTTCCTAATTACAAGCCTGCATACTGTATGCGCCATCATCATTACCGCTGGGAGAGTGAGGACTCGTCTGCTCCAACTGCAGACATCATCAGCACCGCTTTGTCCTTCTGGTGTTCTAGAATTACCGCCTTGCAGTCATGTGCCTCCGCCAACCAGTCAAGTTGCAGATTACATCTGTGTTGTAGCATGTACAGGGCCAGATTTAACCTGCTGGGGGCCCCGGTGGCCAAAATTATCATCGGGTACCACTTTGTAATAAGTCACCCTTAATAAAAGTTTATAAATCGCAATTATATTCGCAGCTTACAAATTAGACTTGTTGTTAAGATTCAGAATCAGCCCAACATCAACATCATCCATCAAGAACTCACTGACACCAGGAACTGATAAGGACTAAATATGATATTATTCATGAGGATTTGCTTCCCTGTGATATTATTTACACTATGAGTAAAAAGAGATGCTCATTCTTGATTGCCCTCTACGATACAGCCAAAAGATTACCCTAGAACGTGAGCTGCAGGAGGGTTTCCCTTAGAGGTGTCGCCAGGGGCGCCACCAGGGATTTTGAGCCCTACTGTATGAAAAGATACCTGCCACACCAACCCGGCACAATTGCTGTAACCACACCTCCCACACCTCCCCAGTCGACCCATTGAAGGCTTTAAATAGCTCTTGCCTTTACAGGCTTGCAACTCTCTTGTACTCCAATACTTACTGTACGATACACACTGTGCAGACATGCATCCGACATTCTGAACACAGACTGATACCCTCTATCAGAAATGTGCTAAAGGCCATCTTTTACAGTCTAAATATCATTTCAATGGAAAAATTCTCTAATGGATAACTATATAACTTAAATATATATTGACATCTTCAATGAGAACCTTTCTTTGTGAAAAAGTCACTGACATACTGTCACCCTTTCTGTCTTTCAAATGTTATTATAGTGATTAAAGTGGCAGTAGGCAGTATATTGTTGGCATCATTGGGCAAAAATTATATAATAACCTTTCAGCATATTGTAATTCAAGTGTTCTGAGAGATAACTAGACCTCTTCACCTCCTCATGGCTCTGTTTTCAGGCAAAAAATCTAGTCCCGTGACGGGACTCTTTGGCCAATCACAGGTCATTTCATTGAGAGAGAGCGTTCCTATTGGCTGTGCTCCGGCTGGTGGGTGTGCTTGGTATTTCCTCGACTGATCTCAACATGGCTGCCGGGTCACAAACTTTGGAGTTTGCGAGTGATTGACAGCCGGCTCTCATAGACAGCAGATGGACAGCAGACCTCAGATCAGCTCTTACTGCTTGTTTTCCTCCGATCTGTTAAATCTTGCAGTTGCTGTTAGGAGCACCAGAGGACACCGGAGGAACATGAGTTTTTTCAGATTACCTGTCTCATGCTCTACTGTCAGGATATAGTGACATATAGTATAAAAATGACTTTTTTAAATCATATTTGCTCCATTTCTACCCACTGCAGCTTTAATAAGGGCAAAATGCTGAGTAGATAACAGACTAGGAACAACTGGAACAACTTGACCACTTCTCAATAGCCAAACCCGAGACCAAGACCAAGTGGGAGACTTCAAAAAAGTGGAATTGAGACGGGACTTAAGTACTACAGCCCTGCATGATCTGCATATGTTTGCGCCTGGATTGTGGGTGGGCCGGAGGGAGGAGGATCTCTGGATGATCTTTTTTGCCAAAAAACAAGAAAAGAGTAGTGCATTGTCAATAAAATACTCTATTAATGATGATAGGTTAATCATTTTCTATTGAAAAGAGATTCCCTAAAGACAGCCACAGGCCCTTAGAGTGGTCCTAACTTTCCCCCCCACGCTGTCACTCACTGATGTTCTCATTAAAATAAAAAATGGATTTTGAGCATGACATTGCATGCAGGTGGCATCATAGGGCCGTTTCAAGTGAATGTGAGGTCATGTTTGTGTTCCTTTCATGTCCTGATGGCAGAGGAGTGGATAGAACACTCCGTCTCCATCTCCGCTGCTCTCCTTTTTCTGCTGCCTTTGTAGCTGCATAATGAAGTCTCTCCATACTGTGAAATCTGAAACCTCTCCTCTTCTTGGTGTACTGTTTCTGCCAGCTGAAAGGCAAAACAAAGGATAGATTACCTTTTATTTTAACAACAATTCAAACAGCTGTGCTCTCAGTTATTTCATCGAAATCCTTCGTTTGAGTTTCTGTCTCGGCCGCAAGAAAGCGATTCTCTTCATGCAAACAGGAAGATGCTCTGATTTTATCTCGCCTCCTGGCTCGTCCCGACTCCAGCTAATGCGTTTTGTTTTTTTCCTCTGTTCAAAAAGCAGCTCAGGGTTGTTAGCTTTTGATAGAATGTCAGAAGTGGTTAAAATCCTAATAACAGCATATGTCATTTTGTAGGCGCACGTACCCATCACCGAGAATGCTTACATACTTAGAATGAGTGTCTCCAATGACATGGCAATGACAATCAGTTTCCTTATGAGTCGCTCGGTGTTTGTTACACGCTCTGTGCATTTATCCATGTGGGGCCACACATTTAAATACAATCTGAAGACATGGGAAATCACAAGGAGAGGCTGATTTAGTTTAACCCGCGAGTAATACATTCACAGTGTGAAGCGGAGAGATAAATGAAGTGAGTCTGAGGTTCAAAGTCTTGGCTCCGGTACCAGTGGGAGATCTCTGCTATTGCTTATCAGTGAAGGAATCACAATTCTTTTTCAAGTGATACGGTGTTTATTATAGTCATACACAGCAGACACGAGACTGGCTGTGGGTATGGCGTGTTTCGCGTAGAGATAAGCACTTGTGGGTCATACCTATCTGCACTCATGATCACGTTATCAAGTAAACGCACGCGCTGACATGATATGCTAACTTCCATCGTCGGCCTCGGCGACAGACAGCCCGCTGGGACCCTGTAAATTTAACAGGCAAATCCAAACCCCTCCATGCTCTGAGAAAACAAAACACAGGCAGTGAGGCAACTCCACGTCAGCTTACACATGCCTGCATGTGGCATTCACTGATTTATGTGCTCTCTACGTTCCTCTACACGAGCCCTGGAATAATTAGAGGAAATATTTCCTGTGCACGCCCACTCTGAAACTTGAAAACGCAAGCGGCCTGAGATGGCGATGCACCCTGCGAACGCCCATGCATGAGGGAATAATTGGACCCAGCTAGCTGTGAATTTTGCTTTGGCAAACTATGTGCAAATGTGTTGAATTTTGAGTGACTGGTGATTGATAGATATACTGTGTGCCTTGGGCCCTTGAATATATTCTATATACGGTGTGTCAAGCTCCAGTAGCTATGGTTCACAACAATATATATTGCGATGCCACAGTGGAGCCGGTGGGTGCACTGGCAGATAAAGGGAAATTGTGTTGCGTCAGCAGGAAATCCCCAAATGCATGGTTGTCCCGCTGACCAGAGGCTTTGTTTGAATCTCAGTTATAAAGTGGTATATTAAAAGAATGCTTGCACATTTTGGGAATTGTTTTTATTTGCTTTGTGTCCAAGAGCAAGATGAAAAGATCAATATCATTTTCCCAACCGGTTTGACAGTTATCAGGCCATTAAATAGGCGTTATCAGTCGCTATAAGCACCATAGATGTGGGTCAGTAGGGGCCTACTACGTTGTAAAAGTGAAAGTGAAACTTCACACATATTCTAACATGTTGTAAAACTGAATAAATCGTCACCTTTTGAACACAAACAAAAAGGCTTCTTTAGGTTAAGGCAACATAACTACAACTTCTTTAGGTTAAGGCAAAAAAAAAAAACACGTAGTTAAGTTTAGGGAAAAACATCATGTTTTGCGTTAAAATAACTACGAACACAAACACAACTACACATTGTTGGTTTCACACAGGATACAAACTCCGGTATTTTGTGATCTTTCTGTGATCAACCATGTGAATAGATGATAAAAACTAGTATACGCTCATAGTGTCATAGCACATTGTGTCTTTCTAAATTAAAATTAAAACTTCCGTCTTCACAGGAAGTTAGGGTTATGCAACCACTTAGGTAGGGTTAGGGAAAGATCCTGGTTGACGTTAACTTGACTGAATAACGACTCAAGTGACTACCCAAGTGACTTTAGCGGCTAACGGGACATTACTAACGAGTCACGTGACTAAAGACTGACATGACAAAATAAGTTTTACTTTTAGTTTCACACGTGACACGAACAGCAGTCTCTTGGGTGAAGGACCTGTGTTTGTTTGACCCAGTCTAATCTAGTCTAGTTTAGTCGTCTCCTTGCATTGTGCATTTAAAACGTTTATTGTCGTAGCTCCTTGGGCTCTTCACTACAGCGTGACCATTCAGAAGCTATATTCACTCACTTGTTCACCAAAATTCCATTCTTAGCTTGAGATTACAGCTAACACACTGGATATTAAGCAAAACTATTCCTTCTGCGATCATCCAGCGGAAAATTTAAATTGTTGACATCTTATTAAGAGCTGTTTTGTTACCAGGTTGTTTTCTGTGTCGTTGCAGATAAAGTGAGTCTGTAGACCAGTTAACTTTTTCCTTCCAAGAATAGCTAATGTTAGCTAATATTACAGGCAGACAGCTGCTTGCAACATGTTGGACGGCAGAGGATATTGATTCATTCAGGGTAATGCAGGTTGTTGGATAGGAAAGGACTTTTTCATAGAGTGATGAAAATTGTAATACATTTTGTCACACTTTTTAGTTTTATCTCATGTTCATTATGGGAAAACCAACAATATTTTTTTCATCATAGTTTCATTAACAAAATTAACATTTTTCCAGTTTCAAAAAAGTGAGCTTGGAAAAAAGGCTTCCAAGGATAACAACCCTAGAGGTCAGGTGATGTAACCACTAACTATGAACAAAATTACACCAAAATGTAGCTCCAAAGTGCAATGTCACTTCAACAAAGACTTTACCTTCATTCAAAGTTCAGCTCAGATGGCTAGTTTAGTATTTTCAATGGGCAGAGCATGACAGAACTGTGAGCTGTGTAGCTCCAATTCACATACTGATAATTCACTCAGATGAGGTCAGATCAGACCTTACATGTGAAAAGAAACATTGCTGAAAAATGTCTGTTTGAGCGAAGGTCAGCATCATAATGTTCACATGGATATTTTTTGTACCTGCACTCTGCAACTCTTGTTGTTGCAAAGTAGATTCATATTTTCAATAATACTGTAAAACTGCTTTTGGGGTTTTTTTTAGCAACGTATTCAATTTATGGAAACAAGCAACAAAATCTTAATGCAGTCGGCCATGTTCTCCAGATCACTTTAACGTTGCCCACCAGCTCCACTTACGTGTGATTGAATCTGACGAAGTGAAAAATTAGATTAAAGCTGTGCAGAATTCAGGTAAAGTACAGTATAAGGCAAAAGTTTTCATTTCATTCTTCATAGTATAGCGAGACACGCAGGAAATGAAAAAGGAGAATGAAAAAAACGCTGACTGGAACGTTGGAGAGAAAATACAAAGGAAAGCTGTAACTCAGTTATGTTCATCCTGTGGAGTATGAAATATACATTGAATTGGATTGAAAGAGTTCTGTGTTTAATAATATGTGAATCATATGAGACAGACTTTGGCAGCAAACTGAGATGTGGATAAGACACAATGATAGTTGTGTCCAATGACCCAAGAGGGAGTCGCTCTGAAGAGCAAATTAAGCTCATCAGGGAGGAAAGGACGGATAGTCGGTGTTGGGGAAATTACTTCAAAATCTGTAATTTACCAAATAATTAACACCTTCACCAGGAAAGAAATCAAATTATTGCCAACTAAACTAACATTTTTACTACTTAGGGGTGTGATATGACCATAACTTGGTGTGTGAATTTCTAGCATAAACTAATATTAATCAGTGTTTATTCATTTTTTGCCCATGCTTGAGTTTTCTCTCTCCGTCTCTCACTCACTGAAAGTCCTTTCAGACACAACGCGACAACGGCACCGCTGTGATCTGAACCCCATTATTTCATTGAGCGAAGCCCGACTTCGGGTGCTGCATGCTGTGATGTGCTCTGCAAACAAGCTCTTAAACATGAGCTCAAACTGCGCTGTGTTTTGCGAGCATAGACTGCTCAACATAGACATTCGGTGTAGCTCTATTGTCTTGGTAACTGTATAGGGATTTTACACACGCTGTACAGTGCCAGAAATGGGTTGAGATAAAAATAAATTTCATAAATCGGGAGAAATACGGGAGAGTTGGCAAGTTTGGTTCTCGTTCCCAACTTTCCGCTTTTTTGCTCTTTATACTACGTCACCTATGCGGATTGGTTTGCATTGGAGTTACTTGAAAGTCCAGTGTGTCTCATACAGACACTAAAGGGTGCCTTATGCGTCGGTATCAGACGGCGAGGGCCGTGACATCGGTAGAAAGCCCTGGGAATGAGGCCTGCTGGGATATCTGTGAAAAACAACAGATTCCAGCTGGCCTAGCAGAGTGATGTTTGATTGATGTCCTGTGCACTATCAGAGTGATGTTTCTATGTTTGACCGTAGCATATCAGCTCTTTCACTAAACTCCACAGAAGCGAACCCTGACAAGCTCGGTTAAAAGCGCTGATCTATTGCTTTTACCTATAGGAGTAGATGTCTGCTGCTGGCCACAGAGAGAAGACTACATCCTGTTGGAGCTGGAAAATAAGCAATTTTCTCCTTGGCATAGGGCCTCCCTTCATAGGAAGCATGGATATACAGTATGTGACCTCTGCTTGACAGTTTTGCTGATGTGCCTGCTGAGGCCGGCATGTATAAATGAATCTCAATTTCCTTTATTAATTTCAAACGTCACTATAAATTTGCCTCTAAGTGGACCTGACCCAACGTTTCAGCTCAGTAACACACAAGAGGAGGGTGACTCGCATCACATTCACATTCACATTCACACACTACAGTTTACAGATGACATTGGAAGTTACCTTTGACTCCTTACAGTGGAAGAAAAGACAGGGTTTTTTTTAACTGCCCTGAATGTCACAGCAGTGGAGTTAAGGTCAAACAAGTCACTTTATGGCTCGGAGGTACAGGATTTCTTCTCTAGGCCTTATTCATAAAGCACCATTCATACACCGGGGAATACACAATGTGCTTCATGTGAAAATGTTAAAGGAAAGCGAGATGTTGGGGAAGTACTGAACACACACACTCACACATTTTAGTAATTAAGATACAATGTTGGTTATTGAGAGGCAACAGAATAAAGGTTTTAGGCAGTCACTGTTCAGGATTCAGTGATTAGGAGAATAAAGACTAAAGGCTGCTTCACCAGATCCCCATTTGACCCTCGCTACAGCCAGAAGAAGATCTGAGAGGTCTGGTTGGCTCAATGCGGAACAATTGTGGAACAAGGCCATTCTGTGCTTTATAGGCAAGCAAGAGAGACTTGGAAGTGTGATGTATTTGGGGTGATGTGCTTTCTTTTCTATGCCAGAGTATTATTAGGGCCACTGTTATTCAGTGATGGACGAAGTCTCAGATCCTTCATTTAAGTAGAAGTACCAGTAAGTCCTGCATTAAAGGGTTAAAAGTGTTATCAGCAAAATCTTAAAGAATTTAAAGTGGCAATAATAGATTTTTTTTTTTTTTTTAATGCACCTACACATAATACGTGTATGAATGCTAGGACGGGTCTGACAAAAGATGCTGCTGAATTGCATTATGGGAAGTGTAGGATGCAGGGTTTTTGGAGCTTGACCATACAACTATAGGGGCTAAAAGCCGGGATATCTCAGCCTCTGCTGCATCGATTTTGATGATTCTTTTTTTTAAATGTGTCTCATGAGTTCTCTAACTTTATGGAAGTGCAATGCTAAATAGCTGGAGTACCCCTTTAAATTGTAACTTCTGTCATAAATCCTGAACAAGTAACGGGTCTGTTGTGGAGTGATGTTCAGAAACTTGTTTAGCTAACTGTGATACAACTGGGGTGTATGCTTACATTTGAATGCAGTATGGAGAGTGTCTCCAACCACAAAAAAAGATCTTATTTGTGAGTTTTATACAGATGGATACATTAATGATGCACTAATTAATTTGTGCTAGCTTTAACATAGCTAAGTAACCTTCAAACCAGCGGGAAATGTAACGTTTCAATTAGGACTCCAAGTACAACGTCAGCCAAGACCGATTCCTATTGTTGTCTAAATAAAAACACAGTCTGTCTTTGAGTCTCGCTTTGGCCCGTTTCATCCACAGGCAGCTGGCCAAAGCCAGACTGAAGGCCAGATTCTGCGTTTCTCTATGAAGCTATATGTGTAGAGCCACATTTCCACACGTGTAGGTATAGGGCCAAGATATTTGCTTCTCCCCCCTCTGCTCAGATAGAGTGATCTCAGAATAACCCACCACCACCACCACCACGTGACAGCCACCGGCGCATCGAGCCTGCCAGAGCCGGTACGGCCGCGGCAGAGCAGGGGAATAACTTTATCTGAAATATGATGGCATCTGTCTCTCAAGCAGCAGACTCCTCATTACAGGCAGTTTCTTTGACTGGTTGTTCAGACATCGGCTGTCACAGTTCATCAGCCATGCCAAGGTAGGGGCAAAATAAGCAGCTGCCACAAGTCTCCTCTGCTGCAAAAGGAGCCATGTGGAGATAAATGCCGGGCCACAGAGCTCTGGAAACACTCCAAACCCCTCAGTCACTCTGATGTCTGTGCAGTGCATAACCTCACATTTCATTTGAATTCATGTCGGCAAGATTAGACGGTAATTGTTATATAAGAAGATGAGAGAAGTGATGCACATGAAGAGTTTAGTGTTAAGTCATTCTTAAAGCTGCAGTGTGGATCTGTCGGGATGTAGCGGTGAGTTTGCAGATTGAACTGAAACTTCTTCCGTGTGCAGAGCGTGTCGGAGAACTACAGTGGCCGACGGGAAAACACACAAAAACACGAATGTCTCTCTAGAGCCAGTGTTTGGTTTGTCCGTTTTGGGCTACTGTAGAAACATGGCGGCCGGCTCCCTATATAGAAATAAACGGCTCATTCTAAGGTAACGAAAACACTACGATTCTTATTTTTAGGTGATTACACATTAAAGAAAATTTGTAATATTATATTCCATTTCTGCTGATAGATCGAAATAGATAGAGACCTAAATGTCTCTTTAACTTAATTTAATGCTCTGTGTTATTACAGAGGATATTCATTGTAATAAGAGGCGCACATTGTATGTTGTTTTTTTGTTGTTGTTTTTTAAACCAAAAAGCACATTGGGTGTGGTAGTTCAATTCTCTCCTTGACATTTTTATGTTTTGTCCCTCAGACATGTTATCGTCAAAATTAGACACAGTTGTTCAGGATTTCAATAATTGACACTAATGGACACAACATAAACCTACACTATTGTTAAATTATTAACCACCATGAGCTAAATGCCACCCCATCACTACTATCATTTTCATATCCCCTTACCTTTACCCCGTCTTACACAGTTTAAAATTGTATTTTCTATGTCTCTGTTCTATGTTTGTCAGCTCGTTGTGCTCGTATGTGTCCACTCTTGAAAAATGTTTTGTCATGCTGTCTGTTTATTTGTTAATATGGCGTTAAGGTGGCCAACTTATTTGTTTTTTTAAGTAATATGGTTTGACTAAGACTATGATTATTATAAAAAAAAAAAGAAGAAGAAAAAAATGATTAACCATCAGTTTATTGGTTTTTAAACATCTTGCCAAAGGACTACAGCTGGCTAACACTGGCACATTTACAGAAATATTGATAAATGTGCGTTGTCCTTAATTAAAATAGATTAATAATTAAAAAAGAAATGTAATGGGATGTCCATCCAACGGCCAGTCATCTAACATTGTCTGTGCAGAAAATGAACTTTCTCCTTCATACCTGTTGCATGAACACTCCCTGGTGTTGCACAGATGCTGGAGTGAAAGTCTGTGGTCAGGCAGAGAGAGAGACGGTGCTAAGGGGGTGGCCATAATCCCCCCAAATCCCTGAAAGGTTGTACACCTGACCCAGTGGCACTGAAAAGAAATTAGTTCCTCGCACTGTAACGATTTCTTATGGGGCTTTCCGAGTTGAGACGGAGTGGCTCTGAAGCGCTGTCCACTTTTCCTTGCTGTTTCTTATCACCTTCAAAACGCAGTCCTGCAGATACTAGGAGGAATAATCACAAATAACAAGAACGCCCTTGATCCCTGTCTGACCCCCCCTCTGGAGACTGCCACACTCTGCTCCTCTGTGTTCTCACCCCCGATACTGTCCGCCCTGCTCAAGGGTACGGACATTACCTTATCCCACTCCCCCAGGCGTTTCGATGCACAACGCCGATGTGCCGCTGCACCGGCCGCTTTCTTTGGCAAAGGGCTGTGTCTTTATCACAGCTGCAGACTCTTGACTCGGTGAGCTGTCAGAGTACCAAAGGGAGAAGATGCCAGGAATAACTGATTGTATTAACTTGTCTCTGATGTGGAAAGCAGCTGTATATGTAAAGACTGCAAACTTCAAAAAAAAAAAGTTGAAGAATATCTTATCTTTCAACACGTCCCTTTAGATGCGCCGTCGAGGACACAGCCAGGTGAAAATAGGTTTGATAAATGAGTATTTATCAGGAACTCTGTGGGAGCAGTCGTAACTCCGTTTCAAGATTTGGCTACCAGACGTTCTCTGAGATGATGTCACGGGCGATGCGAGCCCTGTGATAACCTCTTGTGTTTCCAATAAAAACACCGAGCTTCTAAATGAGTGCAAAACCACTTTGGCTTTGAACCACAGTGTACCAGTGATTTGTTTCCATAATCATATACTCCAAAGCCAAAACAAATCCGCAGACAGGCCTGTCAAGCTGGTGGCTCCGGATGAAATGTAGTGTTTACCGAGATGGATCCCATGGGAGCTCTTTGGAGAATTAATCTACCACTGTTGATACTATCCAACAGTTTTGCAATTTGTTTAAATATGATTGATTCCCTCGGAAAATATATATATATATATATATATATATATATATACTGCTGCACTGAGCTAAATGCAAAAAAACAAACAAACAAAGCCTTTAAAGGAAGAATTGATTGATATGGCTGGTTATGCTCAATGTGGTCACAATGTTTTCAGCTTCAGACACATATAAAGTGAAATGAGAAACCCTCTGTTAGTTATCTAGGATGTTTGTTAGATAGTAGTCTGGGTGGAGGGAGAAAGACCCTGGGGAAAGTGGACTAGAATGTTGAGCTAGAAAGGCTAATATAATTGATGAGACAAGTTAACTGTTTTTGGTTTTTGGTTTTCAGCTACTAAATTGTACATAGTTTGAAGGTCTGGGAAGAATATTTAAAGATGAATGACAGATCTCCCAGAGTCACTTTGAACCAATCCTATTGCCAGACAAAAACATTTATGTGGGACCATTCTGTAAAACCCCAGAATAAGTTCAATGCCCCCTACCAGCGTTTTTAAAATGATTGCTTTCTAGGATATCTGCGCAGAGATACGGTATGGCTAAGGTTAGGGAAAGTTTGTGGTTTGGGCAAATGGGACAGTAAATGCAGTTCTGGGATGCAAACTCTGCCCAGTCTCCAGGAAAAAATGTTGGATACGCTGAACATTGACGTTTTTGCATTCGCGCAGAGCAAGTGATGTATAGGATCGACCATTATTGAAAGTTATGTGATACAATAATAAGTATAACAATCAAGAAAGTCCACTAAGGGCGGGTGGAATGGGTGGTGGATTGGTCAAACAAACACAGGACCTTCACCCAGAAGACCGCTGTGAAACCAAAAGTAAACGTTGGCTTTCCGTTTCTTTACACATCATCTTGTCACATCACATTACGTTACGTAAGAAAATCACTAAGGGCGGTTGTTATTTCCGCTAGTTTTTTTGTTGCGCTTGATACGTAATGTTGTTATTAGGGCTGTTAACGCGATAGTAACGCGTTAATGCAAATTTGTTTTAACGCCACTAATTTCTTTAACGCATTAATACAATCGATCTTTCGGAGGTTGTAGTGGGTTCAACAGTGAAACTAGAAAAGCTAAGATCCATTGGTACCAGCCATGTCATACTAGCTGGTCTTGTGTTTTTAATTGGTTTCCAATAATAAATACAAATATTTGCATTAAGCAGCATATTTGCCCACTCCCATGTTGATAAGAGTGTTAAATAATTGACAAATCTCCCTTTATGATACATTTTGAACAGATAAAAAATACTTTACGTTTAATTTTTACGTTACGGTGTTATGTTATTATTTCAACACAAACCATGATCTTTTTTCTAACAAGTAGTTTTGTTGCCTAAAGCTAACCAACCATTTCAGAACGTTAACCACGTGGCATTGTGCGTTTCTGCAAGTGTGATACGAAGCTGATTTGAAACGTATTCATGAAACCTTTTTTTCAGAAACGTCAACATTTGCAGAAACATACAATGCCAACATTTTTTCTGGCGACTGGGTTGTGCAAACTCTATTCTCCTGCATGAAAGTTGGATGTGCAGAAACAAACAGGCAACAACACAGCAGCAGAGAAAAACAAATCAACAAGCCCACTGGACACAAAACAGCCTGGCACGGAAAAGAAATAACAACATACACCTGCAGAGGCACATCCACTCCTACAGGGAGGCAGAAACAGCAGCATAACATCTGCACCCACATGAAACAGGCGACACAATGAAATAAAATGTAAATGGATTAGCTGTGATGATCGACGCTGAAGTCATTTCACTATAGTAGTCCGATTTAGTGTGTTCTGTTTCAAGTATGAAGAGAGCTCAGTCTGTGTGTCACCACTGACGCTCTGATGCCAGATTTGATCTGATTGACAGTTTAGAGGAGTGATGTCTGCTGTACAGACTGTAATGCAGGGTGACCAGGGCCTGTTCATGTCACTGAGGCTTAACTTTATGTCCAGTATGGTACTTCATCAAGTCCATCGCCGGAGGAAAGTGGCTGCTGGCAGGTTGGTTTGGGGGCTGCATTAGCATCCACGTCGTCCACTTACTGTCTGACAGGGAAATAGCGCAGGTCATGGTAAAGCGTTGAGAAGGATGGCAGAATTTGAACTTGTTCTATTCGTCACGTTCGCCGTGTGACAAACTGCTCTGAGCAGTGACCGAGTGCAGAGAGGAGGATTATAGACGGATGAGATCCTCCTGACAGTTTTACAAAACGCTGCTGCTGCCATTCAGAAACACAATCATCATTAACAAGACCAAACACACATTATATGTTTTATTTTCAGTATAGTCACATAATCTACAGAACATTAGAAAATAGTTACTGACTGGTATTCATTCATTCATTCAGATTTGACCCCATGTTTGTTTGAAGATCTGTGATTGGATGGGCCTGAGCTCCAAGGGGGCTACATGTGTGGTGGTTCCCTCAGAGGGCTAGAGATGTAGAACTACAACTACAACAGAGCCCCAGAGATCCAACATGGGTTTAAAGAAGTTTATTCAAGTGTGCTATTAGTATACTTCTTTTAAACTTAGAATAAGAGAGCATACTTTCAGCTTAATTTTTATGCACTTATCAGAGATATAACAAAAGTATATTTAAATATACTTGGCTCATACTGAGAAGAATACAGAAAAGTTTAAGTATACTTAGGTCATACTGGCAAGTATACAGACAAGTCTAAGTATACAGACAAGTCTAAGTACACTTAGACTTGTCTGTACACTTGTCAGTAAGAGCTAAGTATTCCTGCCTTACAGTATATGCCTACAGAAAGGTTTACTTGGCTTGTAGCTGTGCTTACTATTTGATAGAGTAGCCTATTAAAGTGTGTGAGAGTTTGTAAAGGAATGTTTTGATATGAATTTACTTTAATTCAGCAAGATTTTTTTTGAAGTTGTTGGATTATCCATTCAACGTAAAGGCATGCGAGAACAACACATTTTATTTATCTTCTTAATGTGATCACAAATCATCAAGTCAAATAGCAAAAGGAACAAGTCTCTTTGTGTAATACATAAATCATTTGCTAAGTATCATACGTTAAAGTATTTAAAAGTATATAAAGTACACTTTCATGAACTAAAAAGCAGAGATGCTCACAAGTCATTTTTTGCAAGTCCAAGTCAAGTCTCAAGTCTTTGAGCTCGAGTCCAAGTCAAGTCAAGTGCGACTCGAATCCAAGTTGCAGACTCGAGTCCCCATCTCTGCTAAAAAGTGGGCTACAAATATACAGTATACAAGTAGCATATACTTGCAGTATTCAAAATATTAAACTAGTGGTTTACTGAGAGTATACTTTAAAGTGTACTTTCATAAACTAAAAAGTGGGCTACAAGTATAAAACCAGTAAACTATCAGTACACTTATAGTATAGTTGCAGTACAAAATAAAACGTATCTGTAAACTAGTTGTGTACTCAAAGTTTACTGTTCTTATACTTCAAGTATACTTAAAAATATACCTTTATGAACTAAAAAGTGGGTCAATTTAGTACACTATTAGTACATTGATATTAGTATACTTATACATAAAGTGTACTTTACCTGAGCTTACTTAAGTATACGTCATAAAATAAACTTGAAGTATACTACTTTTTCGTTAGAGAATGTATTCTTTAAAGGGGACATATCATAAGAAACTCACTTTTTCAGTGCTTGTGCTCATCCATCTGAACATCTGGAGTTCCTACCAACCCACAAACTGTGAAATAAGACGTCCCAGTCAGTTTTTTTGTGGGCTGTCTAGATCAGAAAACATGTGATTCAACAAGCCATTCAGATGTGGCTCCCCTTTCTATGTCACATGCAGCCTCATTAGAATATACCGCCCACAGCTTGGGAACTATACCTTTGTAAAGGTGCACCATATTTTTCTCTCAAGCCAAACAGAGGGTGAATACAGGTATATTCAGACAGACAGGATGAGAAAAATAATGTGTTTTTTGAACATTAAAGCATGTAAACATGTTCTAGTAGAAACCCAAAATACAAGCATGAACCTGGAAATGAGCATGATATGTCCCCTTTAAGGTTCTGTGTTGCCAGGAATTAGACAAAGCTACCTTTGCATATAAAAACAATAAGTAACCACAACAATTTTGAACAGCAGGTCAAAGTATGGCTTTGTAAAAATTGTTTCTTCTACAGTTTGTATATAATTTAATTCATTCATTCATTAATTAATTAATAATTGTATATGTATATATTGTAAAATATATATATATAATTTATGTTTGCTATATGACTTGAAGTGATTTTGAAGTGAATCAATTTGAATTAATTTAATTTGTTCGTTGACAGTATGATGTTGCCTCATCTGCATCTACATCTACACTCTCTTTAAAGGGCCAGTGTGTAGGATCTGGTGGCATCTAGTGGTGAAGTTGCAGATTGCAACCAACTGAGACTTCTCCCATGTGTGCCAAGCGTGTAGGAGAACTACGGTGCAAAAACGTGAATGTTCCTATCTGGAGCCAGTGTTTGGTTTCTGGGCTACTGTAGAAACATGGCTCCGTGAAGAGGACCCGCTCCGTATGTATAGATATAAACGGCTCATTCTAAGGTAACGAAAACACAAGGATTCTTATTTTCAGGTGATTATACACTAAAGAAAACATACTTATTAATATCATATTCCATTTCTGTTCTAAATTCTACACACTGTACCTTTAAGTCAATGTAAATAGGTCTTGGACATTATTATCATCGTGTGTGATAGAATGTCTCCCCTCTTATAATGACAAAAAAAACTACAAAAATGTCTCCATAATCTCTTAGGAGGATACATTCAGTCACTGCCTGTTTTAAAAAAGCTTGAGAGCAGCATTAAAAAAAAAAAATGAAATATGTGACTTCAAAAATTTGCAGAATTTGCCACAAGACGTTTAACTTTTTATTATAATAAAAGTAAATTCCATAGAAAATAATAAAAGTAGAGGGCGACTGAGAGCAATATTTTTACCTCATTAAATATTAGATTAAAATATTACTACTATAACACCCAGCATTTCAGAGGCTAATCCACCACCCAGGTGTCTTGTCCAACACATCAACTCCGGCTCTAAAAAAATCACCCAAAAGGTAGCATTAGTGTTCAAGATGAAAAGGTCAGCCACTCCCCTCAGATCTGCCTGGATGGATAAATGATCCCACATGAGAAACAAGGGAGGGTTGGTGTTTGGAGGCTGGGTGGTGGCTTATAGGAAGGGACGGAGGGAAGGGGAAGGTTGCGTGCCCCCGCCCCCTCTCCTCTCTCAAGGCCACTTATCAAGTCTGATGCGTCTTGGTGGAACAATACAGAAAGGTCACTCTCAGCCGGTACCCCCCCACCCCTGCTGAGCAGTCAGCCTGTACAGTGGTACAGCCACCACCAGCTGTGATGGACCGGAGCTGCTTTGTCACTTGGTGAACGGGGAGGGAAAAGGAGGTTGGGGGTGGCAATCTGATTCAAATCAGCTCTTCAAGTGAGAACAGAGAGGCAAATAATGCATTCATTTCTACCTGGGCTTTGAACACGCCTTGGCTGTAATAGTCCCATTGCTACAGTCTTTGCAGAGCCCTTCTATAGGAATTTAAGCCACTCTTTCAGGTGCAGCTCTTTGATTCACACTGCGACTCTATTGGGTATTCAGCCGGGTGCACACTGCAGAAACAGTTCCTCAGACTAATACTAATTAGCCTGTGGGATTATTTTTTCAGGTGATGTATTTCATCTGTCGAACGAGTCCAGCGTAAGTGAACGGAGCATTTAGATAAAAGTTGAAATGATTTTGCAAAAATGACTTTGCAGCGGGTCCCCGGTGTGTACAGTGTTTACTTGTCGCTGGGGTGCAGCGGTGGGAGTTGCTCCACTTATGGAAAATGATTTGGGTGAATATTTGCAAACAGTGGTCTTTTTTTCCCCCCTCCACTCTAATTAAACAATGTAAGTCTTATCGGGGACAGGGATATCCATAACGCCAAACCCTGGAGCACTTAAAAGCCATAAACACAAGACAAATGTTCATCAGCTGCACGAGTGAGCCGTAATCAATCATACGACTTAGCGGAGGAAACAGATTATTTCCCGTGCAGGAGAGTGCTGATGCCGACATAAGAATATAAATGAATGCATTCTAATTGTGAGAAATTCCCGCGTATAGTGGCACACAAACAGATGAAATGTACTGGTCTTATATAAGTGTGGAAAAAGAGGGACCTGTGATTGATCACTATCAGACTCGTTTGAAGGAGAGAGCAGCTGTTGGAAGTACAACAGCAACACCCTGTGGCTTTGGGAACACATAACACACTGATTCCTCCTGTGCAGGAGACGTCAGAGGATTTATAGAAAATAGTGTGTTTGTTTAGATAGCAGAAATGTTGATATAAGAAACTAAATGCAGATGAAACAAAGGTATAGATCCTGAGCTGCTTTTTAACCCTTAGAAACCCACATAGACCCGTTTTTGTCTTTTTTAGGGGGGTGCAGGGGGTGTTTAGGGGGAGATAGCAGGTCAACAGTAGATGTCACATAGAAGTGGTGTACATCATCTGAAAACTGGGAACCTGAAGATTAATTTGAGATGCAGCTCTGCACTGTGTGTCACTGTTCTAGTCATAAATCTGTAATAGACCTTGTGTTTTGGTTAGGTGCCTGATAGTAGTATATGATGTCCATCCCCATGCTCTATTATGTCTCATAAGTTGTTGCAGCAATTGTTGAGTTAATGTCATTTGTTACACAGATTTGGTGATGAATTTAAGCATTTATTTACCACTCCAGAATTGATAAAAATGATCAATAATCCCTCCAAAATACCACATTAAGACACCAAGACCTTGAGGAACACCACAGAAAAAAAGCCTTGCTGTGATTTGGGATCAATAGCATTTGACATTTGGAGATGTCTGCGAGAATTGCATTTGGTGGCAATTGGATGGCGAGTATTTCTGTTGTGGAAACTGCTCAGAAACCATCTTGTTATCTGGGGGTTACAGTGATTATCCTAGAGGTCACAGCAGGTCATTTTGTACAGTGAGGTCAAGTTTCAAAAAATGGTCTCACTATATGAAATGGCTACGGAACTAACATCATCACACATGACAGTTGGACTCATTGGATCTACAAGAATTTTAGAATAGGAGAAAATAACACATTTAAACTGCATGCAAACGACCGTATGGTTTTTGTCCCAAACTGCATGTGATTATCATAAAGTGGGCATGTCTGACAACACCAGCAGCCAACAGGTCAATGAGAGATGGGGGTCCACAAGACCAGACAGGCTCCACAATCCCCCCCTCTTTCTTCTCCCACCCCTGATCCTCGTCATATGGTTCAGGCCTCCATGGAGATCGGCTCAGCTGCCCGCTTGGAACAGGATTGAGTCCCGGCAGGGGGGGCGGGCAAACAAAATCGACTCTTGACTTGTTGCCGAGGGTCTCGTCTTCTTGAGCATCTTGCTCCTGACCAGGTTGACTGATGTCTCACGTGTTTGACTGCACACCACCAGCCCACACAGAATGCATAGGCGCACAGCCGCAGGAGTATAAATCAGGCATCACTCATCCCCCACAGTCAGTGGGTGAACTACATAGTGGCCTGTTCCAAGCGGGCAGCTGAGCCGATCTTCTGGTGGCCTGAACCATATGACGAGGGTCAGGGGTGGGAGAAGAAAGAGGCGGGGGGGGGAATTCTGGAGCCTGTCTGGTCTTGTGGACCAATCTCTCATTGATCTGTTGGCTGCTGGTGTTGTCAGTGATGATGATGAGGGGGAGGAGGAGGATGATCTTTCATTTAGCTAGTATTATCAGATTGCCATCTGTGTCACTTAGAGTGATTGCCAGCCATTTAATAACCTTGGATTTGATATAACAGAAGTTTTATTTGGCTATTGCAGGAAGCTTTTGCGAAACAAAATAGCAAAAGTTATATAATTATGAGCCTAAAATGTGTTATTTGAGTGGTTAAGAGTGGTTGTACTATGTCAGTGACCTCTCTATTTGATTCCTGGTGTCCAGATTATATGAAAAATTGGGTTCATTTGTCTTTGTATGTTATCTGGTTCAGGATTTATGAAAGTCCGCGTTTTTTTTGTCACTCGCGTGGACATCAATTCAAGATGACGGCCAAACGAACCCCATGGGCCATTAGTTGACCTCGACAACATGAAATTTTTTTAAGTAGACATCATTAGGAGACTAAAACAAACAGTTTATCAAAAAAATGCCATGCGGGAACCTATTTCTCCTGCTAGACTATTTCATATGATTCTAATATCTTCATTCCAGCTTTAAAGGGGACATATCGTGCTCATTTTCAGGTTCATACTTGTATTTTGTGTTTCTACTAGAACACGTTTACATGCTGTAATGTTCAAAGAAACCTTTATTTTCGTCATACAGTCTGCCTGAATATGCCTGGATTTACCCTCTGTCTGAAACGCTCCGTTTTAGCGCATTTTGACGGAATTGCAACAGAATTGCGTTGCTAGGCAACAGCTTGGGTCCACTTCCTGTCAACTGATGACATTCACATACACTGCAACCAGGAATAAACTGGGACACATTTAGAATGTTTACGTTTAAAATTGTGTCAAGGGTCTAAATATTGTATATTCGTGACATCACGAATGGGCAGAAATCCTGACAGCTTGTTTCAAATGCAGAGTTTCTGAATACGGGCTGTGTGTATTTCCCTGTGGATTGAGTTTTTCAATATTTTCACAGTATTTATATAGGACTCAAACCTGCTTTATAATAAAAAAACATGAAAATCTCACTTTTTTATAATATGGGACCTTTAAAACCGAGCCCGCTATAGCCATAGTTATTAACAGTGACAGAAAAACTACCTCCTGACAGAGAGGTATATCGATATCAAATATCCAGTATCGGTTGGGCTATAGTACGAACTACTTCAAGAATACCTGGTCCGTTAGTCTCCCAGGTTACAGTGGTCCAAAGTGTCAAAAGCAACAATGAGACCCAGTAGTACCAGAACCTGAGAAGAGCTGTTTCTGTGGATTGTGACCAGCAGAAACCAGACTGAAACTTATCACGAATATTGGGCTTATCTAAGGCAAACGCAGGCTGCTTGGCAACCACCTTTTCTAAGACATTCACTATAAAAGGCATCTTATCAGTGTGATCCTTGTACACTCAATGTCGGGAATCTCCTGAATGCATTGAACGGCCTCGATGACAGCTGTATTTTGTCCTCTTAAAGATCATATTAAACTCAGCTGGTAAATGTCACTTTGTCATTGCAGGATATGACTCAATATCCTCATGTTGCTGTATGAGCACGAGGAGTGAAAGTCAGCTGTCCAGAAGGAGAGCAGTTCATCAGGTCTGGCTCTTCCAAGATTTTAGGCAGCTCAGAGAGTAAACAAACATGCAACTTCCTGTTGACCGCAGGTCCCAAACCATATGCCGGCGTAGGTAGTCCCAGAAAAACTGCCAGGTGAGAGCATTTTAATCACCTTTGAAATGAGTGATTAGAATAATTATTTCAGGGGAGAGGGATGGCTCCTGCTATTAACAACCCTCTGTTCAATATCACAACAAATTAGTTCATGCTCATTAGTATGAGTTGTGCTTGCCTAGTGGTTTGGAAAGCCTCCATTGGGAACTTGCTTTATTACTCCCTGTGAGTGGAGCATGTAATTAGCATTCATCAAGTGCCGTGTTTATATAACATCCCTCGTCACAAATGTAATTTTGACATTACATAAGTGTTACTTGCCCGATCAAGGAGGGTCTTGCTTGCAAGGCTAAATTGTTACATCGAAGGTCAGCAGAACTTCCTCTGAACTCAAAGTCCGTAGAGAGAGAGAGACTGACAGAGATGCTCCAAACAAACCAGTTGGATTTCACAAGCGTCAAGTCAAGAGTGAAGTTTATTAGCTTTTATCACATATTTACAGGCCCACTGAGACGTGCAACAATTGAAGATGAGCCAGCCTGGGAGATCAGGCAATCAAATCACTACAAATTGACAGAAAGTTGTACCAGTTAGTAGAAACACAAAATATAACAACTGGAATAGAATCAAACAGGGGCAAAGAAGTATTCAGATCTTTTAGTATTCAGAGTATCAAAAGTAAAAGTACTCATTACGCGGCGGAAAGGCCCTTGTCAGTGTTGTATTATTATATATTATCATACTGGATACTGATGCATTAAATACTGTAAGCAGCATTTAAAAGGAAAATATGTATTTTCCTTACATTGTTGATGCACTGTAGCTATATTGTATTAATATCAAGGCAACTTTAACTCCATCAGTCAGTTTTCCAGCCAACCAACACTTTTTTTTATTATAATAATTATGTTTGTATAAATCATAAATTAATCATTTGTTTGTTTGTTTTTTACTTTGACTCTTTGTTTGTTTGTTTTTTACTTTTTTTGTCCTTTCTTTTCTTTTGACATTTTGAATTTAGTTGAACTTTTTTTTGCAGATAAATAGGATGTTGAAAGATACACACACTCAGTTTTCAACCGCTTTTCATCTCCACTGTGAGTGGAGTGGGTGTCTCACAATGGACAGCTTTATTTATTTTAATTTTTTTTAAAGGATGAAAATCGATTTTGTGCAAATTTTACAATAAATTTCCCCAAAACCCTGCAAGAAAACACAAATTAATGCATGTGTCCATCCACTACTGTTATGTTAATGTCAGGGCTGTCAAACAATTAAATTATTTAATCACGATTGATCGCAAATTAATCACACATTTTTTATCTGTTCAAGGTGTGCCTTGGATGGAGATTTGTCATGTATTTGGTGCTCATATCAACATGGGAGTGGACAAATGTGCTGCTTTGTGCAGATGTGTGTATGTGTTTGTTATTGGAGATCAATTAAAGCCTGTGTGTGAGATGTGGTTGAAACATAAGTTAAGAATGTTTTGTGAAACATTCTTAACTTGTGTTTCAACCACATAAATTAAGAATTAAGAATAAATTCTTCTTCTGATTGAATGAAAACTATTGGATTTAGAGTTGTTGTATATGATTACAGTGGTGGAATATAACTAAATCAATTTACTCAAATACTGTAGGCTACTTTACTTAAACATTTAGCATTATTTTACACTTCAACTCCACTGTTACATTTGTTTTCTTCCTCACTACCTTTTATTAACAATTAGAATAGTTACATTTTTAATTACGACTTTCATACGAAACAAAAGTTGGAATGAGAGCTCCTGTTCAGTGTGCAGGGGACACATTTGTTTGTTTGTTTGTTTTTTTACTTTTTGTTTGTTTTGTTTGTTTTACTTTTTTTGTCCTTTCTTTTCTTTCGACATTTTGAATTTGGCTGAACTTTTTTTTGCAGATAAATAGGATGTTGAAAGATACACACTCAGTTTTCAACCGCTTTTCATCTCCACTGTGTGTGAGATGTGGTTGAAACATAAGTTAAGAATGATTTGTGAAACAAATTCTTCTTCTGATTGAATGAAAACTATTGGATTTAGAGTTGTTGTATATGATTACAGTGGTGGAAAATAACTAAATCAATTTACTGAAATACTGTAGGCTACTTTACTCAAACATGTGTATTATTTTACACTTCAACTCCACTGTTACATTTTTTTTTTCTCACTAACTTCTACTAATAATTACAATAGTATTTTTTTTAATTACAGTTTTAATACAAAACAAAAGTTGGAATGAGAGCTCCTGTTTGTTTGTTTTTTCTTTGATTTTTTGTTTGTTTGTTTTTGTTAAATTTTTTTTCCTCACTACCTTTTACTAATAATTACAATAGTAAAATTTTGAATTAACTATTTACTATATAATTAACTATCCAGCAGTACATAAAGTACTTCAGATTAGCCCCTCCACTTCAACAACAACAACAACATTAAAGAGAGCCTTAATTTCCTTGTGTAAAAAGTTGTAATGAGAGCTCCTGTTCAGTGTGCAGGTTAAGTTAAGAATGTTTTGTGAAACAAATTCTTCTTCTGATTGAATGAAAACTATTGGATTTAGAGTTGTTGTATTATAGGATTACAGTGGTGGAATATAACTAAGTCAATTTACTAAATTACTTAAACATTTTTGTATTATTTTACACTTCAACTCCACTGTTACATTTATTTTTCTCACTACCTTTTACTAATAATTACAATAATTAAATTTTTAATTACAGTTTTCATACAAAACAAAAGTTGGACTGAGAGAGCTCCTGTTCAGTGTGCAGGGGACACATTTGTTTGCTTGTTTTTTCTTTGACTTTTTGTTCTTTTGTTTGTTTGTTTTTTACTTTTTTTGGTCCTTTCTTTTCTTTCGACATTTTGAATTTGGCAGAACTTTTTTTTTGCACATAAATAGGATGTTGAAAGATACACACACTCAGTTTTCAACCGCTTTTCATCTCCACTGATTGAATAAAAACTATTAGATTTAGAGTTGTTTCATATGATTACAGAGGTGGAATATAACTAAATCAATTTACTCAAATAATGTAGGCTACTTTACAAAAACATTTTGTATTATTTTACACTTCAACTCCACTGTTACATTTGTTTTCTTCCTCACTACCTTTTACTAATAATTACAATAGTTAAATTGCCTTAATTTGCTTGTGTAACAAGTGTGACTGAGAGCTCCTGTTCGGTGTGCTGAGGGGACACATTTGCAGTGCGCACCCACTTCCTGCGGAGAATATAAATACACTCGTAGCTCCTAGCAGCCAGCTAGACGAGTTGTGGAAAACAAAGTTATGTCTGGCTGTCAAGTGGATAGAGAAAGACTCTTTTTAAAAATGGACGTTATTCCTCGGTTCTCCGTACATTAACAAGCAGAACAAACATCCCCCCATGTCCAGAGAGCCGCCGGCAGCTGGTGACAAGTCAACTGCGAACGGTCGGAGGATATTAAGCTCATAAAGTCCCGGTAGCTAACATAGCTAGCAGCGTTAGCATCCAGCTAGCTGACAGCTAATACACTGTAGGCCTTGAGTAGCAGGGCTTTCATTGCGACTGTGGTGTGGTAATGTTAAACTACGGCTAGCACTGGTATGTAGTGATGATATAAGCCTGTATTGCGTGTGATCAAAGTGAAGTTTGAGCACTCTTAAAGGTTTCAGTGACAGTTGTTGCTAACGTTATGTATAATGTTATTTAGCCATGATCCTGGCTAACCACTCTGTTGTCATATTGTGCAATATTGTGATCAGATGTCTTGATCACAAGTCTGCTGCATCCTTGTGATCAATCTAACTGTAACTTATGTAATTGTGTCTGCTCTCCTTTCACAGTAAGTTACTAGCTGACGTTTAGCTAGTAATGTCTCTAACGTTACCATCCGCCGACATACTTGAAACACCTCCTGGATATCCCTTTGAAGAAATCAACTATGAGGATATTGAAGTTGAGGAGGTAGGTTTGTGTTTATTTTGTCCCCTGACACTGATGAAGACTTAGATCTAATGCTCTTCTACACGAACAGACGTGCAGATGTTTTACCTGAGAGTGACTTTCTTGTCAACTGTCCATTTTCAGGTGGTGGGGAGAGGAGCTTTTGGGGTTGTTTGCAAAGCCAAATGGAAAGGCAAAGACGTCGCAATCAAGACCATTGAGAGTGAATCAGAGAGGAAAGCCTTTATTGTCGAGGTAATGTTGTATTGTTGTCTTTTTTTCTCACTGCTCTGTTAAGATCTAGCAGATATTACAGTTTAACTTGTTTCACTTCATATCAGTGCCATCAGCAGGACAGTGAGCACTTGTAATGACAGCCTGGGTGATATACAGTATGTATTTAATGTGGCAGTAGGCAATATATTTTTGGCCTCAATGGGCAAAAATTCCATAATAACCTTTCAGCATATTGTAATTCAAGTGTTCTGAGAGAAAACTAGACTTCTGCACCTCCTCATGGCTCTGTTTTCAGGCCGCCGGGTCACAAACTTTCTCATTTTACAGCTGAACAGTACACTACAAGATGTATCTGAAAACATTTGAGGTGAGAAATAGGCATTACAGTAACAGAATGCTGATTCATATTTGATCAGTGCTGCCTAGTTTGACCTTTTGGTCAGAGTTCACGAGTGATTGACAGCCGGCTCTCATAGACGGCAGCTGGACGGCAGACTCCAGATCAGCTCTGACTGGTTGTTTTCTTCCGGTCTGTGAACCGGAGGACACAGAGGAACATGATTTTTTTTAAGATTACCTGTCTCATGCACTACTGACCGTTTTATAAAAATAACTTTTTTAATCATATTTGCTCCATTTCTACCCACTGCAGCTTTATAGTATTGAATAGCATGCATGCAGATGGAATTGTGTGTGACGTCTCCTCTTTGTCTCCAGCTTCGGCAGCTTTCACGTGTGAATCACCCCAACATTGTGAAGTTGTATGGCTCTTGCAATAATCCAGTAAGTTAAATGGAATATTGTTATATGTTATGCTCTCTTGCTGATTCAACTCACCAGTAACGGTGTGTTTCAATATAGTCCTGTCGTCTGTCTGGTTGAGTTTCTGGTGATTTTTCTCTCCCACTCAGGTCTGCCTTGTGATGGAATATGCTGAAGGCGGGTCATTGTACAATGGTGAGTCTACATGTACAACTACTGAACAATACTGTTATATTACGGATGTCTACATTTGTTCTGCCTTGCTAGTAGTGAAATGAACACATCCTTGCACAGACATGAGAAGCAGCCCTGTTCAGTTGACCCTCCCACTGTTTGCATGTTCAGTCATTTTTCCCAATTCCTTAATAGACTAGCCTTTGCACAGTGACATGCAGCACAGCATTGTTTGTCCCTGCAGTAAATATTCAAATGGACCTGGGAAATAGTGAGGTGTAACGAACAACAATATGCACTAATACTATAATATCCTATTAAAGATACATATGTGCTAGTTTCAGTTGTTGAGATCTGAGAATGTGGCCACATTGCTAAAAAGAAGTCCCACCCACGGGGTCAAGAAATATGAGCAGTCAGACGGTTGACGGGTTTTAAGTAAGCCCCCAGGTTAGTTTAACCTGTTTTTTCAACGCAAACAGTAAAAATGAATACCCAAACTATTTTGTAGTAAACATCCACCACAGCCAACAGACAGACTTCCTGCTTTAACCTTGACCTACTGTACATACAGTAGTTGCGTGGATTATATCGACATTTTGGGTCATTTACCTCCAAATAAAGTGGGTTTTTTTTTAGATAATCTGGATAAACTGTTGGTTTTGTCTGATCATCCGACTTCTCACGTCTCTTGCCACATTGGACTTTGGCGTAGTGATGTCGCCGTGTTCCCAGATCGGAATTTATCATTTAAATGTTATACATGTAGTCAGAGGCCTCTCAGCTCTAAAAGAATCATTCATTCATTGCAGGTAATCAATGTATGAATGAATTTCATACTGTGTATATAGGCCTTTATCTGCTTTCCCTAGACATCAGTGGTTGGAACAGCTTTCATTCCCAAGAGGTTCAGATTGGCAAGTTTTTGTTTTTCTAGGATGTGAATCCCACAATATGGGACTCTGCCGTGCTTTACACTTCACAGTTACCCCCCCCAGCCCCCCCCTAGTTACTGAATGTCTATCAAAGTTACTCCTGGGAGCTACACTATGGCACCGTAACTTGGATGTCATTCAGTTGAGTTGTGAATACTGTTTTTGAAAAAGTGCATTCCCTCCTGGAATTAACTTGTTGAAGACGCCATAAGAAACAAAGGTAGTCAGCCTTGTGGATGTGGGTGTGTATGTGTGTATGACAGGGTCATGAAGCACTACTTTCTGTTTGGTTCCTTTGTAGGTTTATTGTCTGTGGTGGTGGTGGTTGTGACTGTGCTCTCTTGTCCACAGTGCTGCATGGTGCTGAACCCCTCCCCTATTACACTGCTTCCCATGCCATGAGCTGGTGTTTTCAGTGCTCCCAGGGCGTGGCCTATCTCCATGGCATGAAACCAAAGGCTCTCATTCACAGGGACCTCAAGCCACCCAAGTATGCTCCTCCTCACCTCACACTCTTTGTCTCCTGTTTCACCCTGCCAACAAAGTGCCCGGTGGTTTTCCTTTTTAAATGTGTTTTATTGAGTTCATGTTGTTCAGCAAATATTGTACTCAGAAACTGGTCAGACTGTCTCGATGTTGTGTGCCAGAAGAAGTGTACAAGTTTTTCTGCAGTATTTGCAAAGCCACTCAAAAATGTGGTAGTTTCTCATGCGTTGTTACGCAAGATCTTTATATCTTTACATGCAGGGTTATTGTGTCTTAACAGGTGTTGAACTTCTCTCTCAAGCTCTTTTTTAAAGTGTGTTTCCATGTTTATTTTTAACGTTTTAATACATTCAAAACTAGAACAACCACTTTTCCTTTGTTTTAGTACTAGACCAGTTTAGCAAGACTTATTAGTTTACTTAGACTATTTTTATGCAAAGTCATAGTACTGTATTACTCCACTCCACTCCCTGTAATACTTTACTTTTCTTTATTCAAATTGTTACTTGACAAAAATTTCTTTCACAATTCAGTGCACTACTACTTTTAAATTGTTAGAACAACATATAAAACCACAGATGACAGAAGAAGAAGTAGATCAGGCAGGGCAAAATTCAATGTATTAAAATGCTTTTAATGCCTTAAGACACCAGATTTGAGCCTATTTAGATGCAAAATCTTTGTTAGTAGCGTTGTAAAATGCTGCATGAAAACGTGCCTGAGAAACTACACAGTTTTGGCTGAGTGGCTTTTGATCACACAGTAGTCCTTTTAAGCAAAGCTACTGTAGCTCCCTTTTCCCATTTGTCACATATTTGTCAATATGTTTCATATTGACAAATACATTTTGAAGATGGTTCAGGCCAACATGAGCACTGGCTCAAAAAATTCAGCCCCCTCATTCATTTCAATGAGATCACTGCTGTGGCACAGTGGAGGTTCAGAAACGGGGCTCCTGCGGAAAAAAAGAAAAGTGAAAACTAAACGTGCTGCTACGACAGAGGAAAGTATAGTTATCGTAGTGTTCTAAAGTGCTCTGTTCTAACATCCGATGGATGAATCTGTTACTCAAACTGGACTCGGTGGATCGTATTCCATTGTTTTGATGCTGTGCTGTGTTGTTATCCGTTTGAACACCAAAGTGACATGGTGCTACTAAAGGATGTTAAGAGCCCACTGAGGTGGAAAGAATGCTACTGGCAGGACTCTCTGGGAACGACCAGCTGGTCTGTTTCCTAGAGAACTTGTTGTGGAGTTTCGAGGAATTGTTATTCATTGTCAACTTCGGGTTATTGTCCAGGAATTTATTTATATGCTCTTTTTAATGATTCTTCCCAGAGTTACTCCCTAGCCTATACTTGCACTTCCATTTCCTGTGATGAGATTGAGTCAATATGCTGATATATTGTGCAATTTGAAGTACATAGATGACACTATTAAGCTGGCATTTGATGTGTAATCACAGAATACACCGATCAGCCATAACATTATGACCACTGACAGGTGAAGTGAATAACATTGATTATCTCGTTACAATTGCTCCTAGCAGTGGGGGGGATACATTAGACAGCAAGTGAAGATTTTGAACTTTGAACTTTGCGTTGGAAGCAGAAAAAATGGGCCAGCGTAATGATGTGAGCGACTTTGACAAGGGCCAAATTGTGATGTCTAGACAACTGGGTCAGAGCATCTCCAGAACTGCAGCTCTTGTAGGATGTTCCCGGTCTGCAGTGGTCAGGACCTACCAAAAGTGGTCAAAGGAAAGAAAACCGGTGAACCGGCGACAGGGTCAGACCCGAGGCTCATTGATGCACGAGGGGAGCGAAGGCTTGCCTGTGTTGTCCGATCCAATAGAAGAGCTACTGGAGCTCAAATTGCTGAAAAAGTTAATGCTGGTTCCGATATAAAGGGGTCAAAACACACAGTGCATCCCAGTCTGCGTAGCTGCAGACCGGTCAGGGTACCCATGCTGTCCTAATGTTATGGCTTATCGGTGTATATATATTGTCTTAGTGATTCCCAACCTGGGAGATAATCCTCCCTCCATGGGGTCCCATTAAATCTGTGGGTTCACAAGACTTTTAGAGGAATAACAAAAAGAATCATATATTTATGTTAAACAAGGATTCTTGGCTTCTAAAAGTTCTTTTTAAATGAAAAAAATCTGGGAAAGAAAAATGGGCTGAACGATTTAGAAAAAAATGTTATTGCGATTATTTAGATTTTACATCATTTTCATTGAAAAAAAATATTAAAGACATGGTTTAATTTGGTGTAATTTTTGCGGGGATCTGTACCAAACAAAGTCTGTAGAATATGATCATCTGTGCAGCAAGACAGTATTTAATTCACAATTGTAATTTGACACATATTTCAGTTTAATAAATATTGCGCCTCCTGTGACTTGAAAATTGAAAAAGTATTCCCGATAGTTTGGAAACCACTGTTAACCCGTACGTTGTATCTGTAGCTGCTTTACAACACTCTTTTCTTTACTCAAACAAGTCAGAAAGTGTTTACTTTTTTATTGATTATTTCAAGTTCAAATTTGTCAACGTCTAATGGGGCTTATTTCTTGCTTTTTCTTTGTTTCAGTCTGCTTCTGGTGGCAGGTGGCACTGTGCTGAAGATATGTGACTTTGGAACAGCATGCGACATTCAGACCCACATGACCAACAACAAAGGAAGTGCAGCATGGATGGCCCCAGAGGTATTTGAAGGCAAGTACAGTATGAGTGGCATTCCAAGTAGTTGAAGATCTTTGGATACCCCTCCCTGTCAGTTAGTTTTCCAACTAAAAAAACAGTTTTGATTTTTATAAATGCTCACAGAATCGCCACAATCCAACGAAACAGCTCTTTCTTGCACCCACCTTTTGTTTTGTCACCTTAACGATATAGCTTAGCGCTCCCAGTGTGGAGGCATTCATTCTTGATTCATCATCAGCAGCTCTTACTCTACTGCTTTATTGATGGCAGTTTCCCAAGCAGAGTGAGAAGATGAATGGAGTGATGCTGGTGGCTTTATTTCCCTCGGGAGACAACAGTGTAGAATGTGTGCTCTCATTCAGCCAGGAGCCTAATGTATTTCTACATGATGAGACATGTTCTTGGCGAGGCAGAGGGGGGGCAGGAGGAAAGATGAATTGAGCCCTAGTCATTATCATGTTTTTGGAGGCAAGTTACAAGATTCCAGTGCGATTAAACAACTCACTTTTGCCCTCTCTGTGAACTCTTTACAGCTAATTTGCATCAGAGTGAGCAGTGCGCAGCGTCTTTAGAATAAGTGTGTGATGTGCACTTTAATTCAGCTATAATAGGCCCAGTAATTAAACAACACAGGAGCCATTCCTTGGTAAAAAAATTGCTCCCTTATTTTCCCCTCTCCCTCCCCCTGAAAGCAGAGATGAGATAAAAGCTGCTCTCATCTCAAATGTGCCGCAGAGAATTACCTTTATTCGTCAGGCAGCGATGTCAAACGCAGCCTATTTTACCTGTTTGAAAAGGACCTAAGTGTTGCTGTGGGTTTTCTTCTGTTTTCACAGGCAGCAATTACAGCGAGAAGTGTGATGTGTTCAGCTGGGGGATCATTCTCTGGGAGGTGATCACTCGCAGGAAGCCCTTTGATGAAATCGGAGGACCAGCTTTTCGCATTATGTGGGCTGTGCACAACGGTGAGTCACTTCGTGTGTGTGTGTGTTTGGGGGGGAGCTGGAGGATGCAAAGGCCATGTCCAGCAGTCAGCCCCTGTGAGTCCTCAGACGTGCCTACCTCGCTAGATCTACTGGGAGACTGAGAAAGGAAAGAGCCTGGCAGAAGAGTGCAGCTAAAAGGCATGTTCACCTGTGCTAGCACAGAGATGGATGGAGGAGAATACTAATGGGACACTAATAATACCTGGGGAATCTGCCTGCCTCAGTCATTACGGTTGGAGCAGCAGGAGACAGGGGATTTAGCATAAATTTGTGGGGATGCACCGATACCACTTTGTTTCAGACTAAGAACAAGTACACATACTTTACATCTGGGTACTTGCCGATACAGAGTACCGATATGAGTACTTAATAATACCATTACAGTTCTAACACTGACTTTGAAAACACGTTATATTTTCATCAAATGTTCCTCACTTTCTGACTGTAACAAATTAAACATACAACTTGATGCTGCTGCTGACATTTTAAAATTCAACTTTGTCTTTCCCTGATACAGATTATGGTTTGCTGTAGGGATGTTAATAATTAACCGTTTAACCATTAATCGACAATAAGAAGAACCGATTAATGCTATCAGTTAAACAGAAATATTAAAGATTTTAAAAAGCTGTGCAAAACTCAGGAATCTCACTAATCTTGTCGGTCAACGGTTAATGATCAGAGGGTCGGCTACGGTCAGACAACAACATCTAAATTAGCATCCTTAGATTGCAGTCTGCTTTAATTTTGTCATCATCGTTTATCATGAAATATATCTCCAAACTGCTGGCATTGCTGCTCCTCTGCCAACCTGCTCAACTGACGAGAGGTTAACGTCACGTTGCCGTAATGTGGTATCGGGTGCGGTTGTATCGGAGTAGTTTTACGAGTACGTGTACATAAGCACAGTATCGGACCAATACCTGACGCTGTTATCGGTATCAGTGCATCCCTATGAATTTGAAATATTTATACTTTGCTTGTCTGGTGTAATGCCAAACTTTATTTCCTCATTTGACTGTTTTCTTCTTTTTTTTTTTTTACACCCATTCAGGCACAAGACCTCCTTTAATCAAAAATTTGCCGAAGCCCATTGAAAGTCTGATGACTCGCTGCTGGTCTAAAGACCCCTCTCAGCGGCCTTCCATGGAGGAGATAGTGAAGATCATGACTCATCTAATGAAGGTAATCTGTTCTCTATACAGTATACACTGTATTGGCTTACACAGAGAGGTCTTTCTGTTGTTTTGCCTAATGTCGTTGATATAAATGGGGTGGACATACAGTAGCAAGAGCAACAACTGTCAGTATAATGCAATACAATTCAACAGCAACACAAACTGCATCCTCCAAAATGACCATACAGTTGAATCAACACATCTCAGATTCAACCAAAAACTGAACATTAGAACCTTCATGAAGGGAGGATTTGTTTGTTGTATTCGATTGCATTAGTCTTTAGCTAGGTGTACCTAATAAACTGGCTTTAAATGGATTTGAATTGGACTGAAACCGACCTTTTCCGAGCCATGTCTGCTCAATTATTTGGTCCACACCGAATGTAAAATCCTAAATCCGACCTCACTCTCTCGACCTTATTTTTCTTCTTTTGGCAGTACTTCCCAGGATCTGATGAACCGCTGCAATATCCATACCAGTATTCGGATGAGGGACAGAGCAACTCTGCAACTAGTACAGGTACAAGAGTCATCCTCCTCAAACGTTTTGGGTGCACCAAACAGTACAGGAAGTTAATACATGGGTCTCCAAGATCCAATATCAAAGTGTAGTCAATGGTATGCAGGATGTTTCACTCATTTATGTTTAGTTTCCTTTAGTGGATAGCACAAAGCATTACCTGGAAAAATCTGGGACGATGATGAAAAAAGTTAGTCTGGAGCCTTGCCTGTGTGTACTTTTTTTTTTTCCACCTAACAATTCATCATGAATTGATAAGCGAAGCGATAAAGAATCATATCGATTAGAGGAATCGATAAAGGAATCAATATCGATAACATCGTATCAGTTTCCATCCCTACAAGCTCCACAGTCGTATGACACCTATAAAAGCTCTCTCCTGTCCTGTGTCCTGGGGAACAACAGGTTCATATGTGGACTACACCACCACAACCAACAGAAGCGACGCAAACATGGAGCACAGTGATTCTCAAGGGAGCAATGACACTATCAAGATCACGCCTCAGTTTGCTCCTTACTTCAAGCCAAAGGTAAACCAATTCTTCATTATTATTATTATTTATTTTGATCAGGGCCATTGACATTTTATCGGTAATTTTCTAGCGTCTTAATTTTGCTCTCAAATTGCACCAGATTGATGCATTAAACTTTATATTTATTTACTTTGTATTTCTTTATATCGCAATATACACTGCAGAAAAAAAGATATTGCGATATCAAGTTTTTTTCCAATATCATGCAGCCCTAATAATAGTTAGAGATTAAGTTACAGGAGAAAACAAATGTTGTCAAAACAAAAGCTTCTGTAGTGAAAGTTTTCTTGTTCTCTCAGGCAGACCCATTGAGGACTCTGCCTCTGTCCAGGGGGGGCAGTGTTGAGAGTTTGCCTGCACGAACACAGTGCCTGGCATCATCTGACAGCAAAAGAATGAGTGCTGACCTGTCGGAGCTCGAGCCCAAGATACCATTTACACCTGCAGGTAAGGCCGGACATTACACAGCTCAAAACAACACACGAAAGCAGGAAGAGGAGCTTATCAAGGCAAATTAGCATGCTCTTAATGAGGTTTAGAATTCTCTTTTTAATAAGAAACATTGCACAGAAAAGGCATGCAGTGTTATTGGAATGAGGCCTCTCCAAGTCCACAAGAAACTCTTCCCATGAAACTTGGGTCAGGTTATTTTTCTTGTGCTTGCATCACTTTAAGGTGAAGATTGATTCCTCATATAAACACATCCATATGCCCCCGAACAGTAAGGCCCGTCAGACCCAGCTCTCGCATAGAGTTTTGATTTGATTTGAGCATAGAGAGTATGTCAGGGTTTTTTGTTGTTGATCTTTTTGTTTTCAGACTTAAATATAACTTTTTTTCCCTCCTGAACCCGTGACAACAATTTCTGAAATTGGTCCAGTATTGAGGGAGAACACTGTAGACGGCAGCCACTCACGGGCTGCGATATAATCCTATTGGGGCAAGTTGGTACCGTCATTTACGTCCGCTAAATGTGCTTGTTTTTGCTATGACCGGTCCCGATTGTTATTATAAGTGTCTGACATTATGGAAAGAGTCTTGTTCAAGGAGAAGTTCTTCAATCTGGCGAGGTGACGTGTTGCCAGAATACAACGGTAGAATAGTGGAATACACCCATGGTGGAAACGCGCTGCCGGGCAGAGTTTGTTGTGTTGGACGAGGTCTTTGTATTCGATGGATGCTTGTATTTATTTTAGCCAGAGTACACGGATGAAGAGCTCCTACGAATTGACGAGCAGACGAGGAGAAAGAGAGCAGGGCAACAGGGTGAGGGTGAACCTGAAGCTCAGGAGACGGGGGTGTTCCTGTGGGTACTGTGACCCTGTGCCCACAGAGAAAGAATGCTGTAAATAGTGGGACCTTTTGCTGTCCGATATTCAGATTTCACGACGAGACTTCTCCTTTAGCGGGACTTGGACACAATAACAAACAGGCCGGATCAAGCAAAAGGTAAAGAAAAATGTTTTATTTCTCTGTAGGGTCGTTTCCATAATGTTGTCAGACACTTATAATAACAATCTGAGCCTGTCAGTGGCAAAAAACAAGAACTTTTAGTGGACGTGAACAATTACATTGCAGCTTGTTTCGCGGCTGCCGGTTACAGCATTCTTCTTAATACTAGACAAATTTCAAAAATTGTTGTCCCCATTAGTCATTTAGACACAAAAACATGGCAAAATAGAGTCTGAAAAGTACCAAAGTTACCCTTTTAATGAATGGAGTTCCTGTAAGTTGAGCATCAATACCCTCTCTTGTCCTCAGATTGCCTTGTTAAACTTTTAATCCAAACAGTAAAGGAGCTGTCTGCCTGCTGTTGTTTGTGCTGAGAAAAGTAGCGCGGTTGCTGCCGGCAGTCTACACAGTACCGCTCCACAGCATCTGGAATGGACGGAGTGCATGCTGCCCTTGCACGTACTCTGTGTATGCCTCTGCATGTGTGTGGCCCACATTTGCAGACAGTCCTGCTGTGGGGCCCCCCCATGTCTTGTCGTAGTCTGCATGCTTGTTGTGTTCGCAGCTGTATGTGTGTATATGTGTGTTTTCCGCAGCACGTCCCCAGTATAAACGAGGCCACCGTAAAACTGCATCATTTGGCACCATTCTCGATGTCCCCAAGATCGTCGTCACAGGTATCTCTGGACCACTGGGCTTCCTGGTGACCGGGTGGAGCTGGCTTGGCTTGGCTTGGCTTGGCTGGCTTGGGTTTGCTGTGCTCTGACATGGCCCTCTCCTGTGTGTCACTCCATATGATACCAGCCACAGAATGAACGTCTTTGGGCAGTCTCTATTTAAAAGAAAAAGGGATATAATTGAGCTGGTCATGGAGTAACACGCATGAGAGTTGCCTTATGTCTCTGTTTCCTAAGAGTTTTTGTTAACAGAAGCAGAACATGAGTTAATATTCTCATCTGGTGTCACCTTTTACACCCAAAAATCGAGTTCCAACTCATTCAGTTTTACTCCGATGTTGTTGATGTTGAGTCTTTCTATCACCCGTGTCAACAACAACAACTTATTTAAAGCTGACTACAGGGAATCCGATCAGTATATTGCATCAGATCAGGTGACTCAGATGAGATAAGCCTTCTAACTCATGGCCCTGTCCTCTCTGTCACCTCCCCGGCTTGTCTGCAGCAGATCAGGAGTAAATCAGTGCACCAGTTCTCTGCATTTGAGCTTGTCCTTGCCTTTCATGCATAGAGGACTTAGACTTAGAGAAAAAGCATGGCTATTTTTTTTTTTCTTCTCCCCCCTCTTGCTCCCTTTACATCCATTAACTTTGAAAAAAGTCATTTTGATTAATTTCTTTCACATTGAGGGTCAGAGCTATTATTACAAGCAGAGATACGGATGAAAGGAATGGGGACAGCTCTGGATGTCAGAAAAGGCTTCTATTTTAGAGCTATGGGAGACTCGTTGAATGTGGCTAATTTAAACCAGTGACTAAGGGGAGGCAGCTGATGCATGTTATTAAAGGTAGGGCACATATCAATGCACATGTACACCTGGACATCAGGCCTTTTCCCCCGGGACATAAATCCTTGGTGGCCATTGAGTAGGGGTGTAGCGGTATACAAAATTCACGGTTACCTATTCAAATCAGGAAAAACAAAAGAAACGCAGAAGATAATACTCACTTTATTTTGAAAAATCTGAACATCAAATGGTGGCTCATTGGCTACGGAAAGTGAAACAGAAGTTAGCTTCAATAATGTGATGTATTTCTAAATGAAACGGTACATGTGAAGCGGGTTTAGTTACAAGAGTTATTGGAAAATGTATTTTTCATTTCACTGCGTCTTTAAGCGTTAACACTTAGGCTCATATTCAGTCAAAACTCACTGTTTATTCATATTTTACCATTATGTGAATAAGTACATGGATCATTTTCTTTAGCTGGCCTACAATACAACACCACAACGGCACATTATTGTCAAAAAGTGTATTTATCAATCTATACACAATACATCTATCTGTCGGTCCCACTGCCAAAGCTTTCCAAGTAAGTTTCACTCCTTAGAATTCATGGTCCTCACATGCCAGACCCGGGCTAAAGTAGAATACATTAGGGAAATTCCACCGATCTGAAGACAGTCACTGAGCAAAACATCCTGTACTGAATGATGATAGAAAATGAATGTACAGAAAATGAAGTGTTGTCTTTGGAGTGCTTGTTTGTAGGGCTGCAACCAACGATTATTTTCATTGTTGATTATTTTCTTGATTAATCGATTAGTTGTTTGGTCTATAAAATGTCAGAAAATGGTGAAAAATGTCGATCAGATTTTCCCAAAGCCAAAGATGACGTCCTCAAATGTCATGTTTTGTCCACGACTCAAAGATATCCCTCTTACTGTCATAGAAGAGTAAAGAAATCAGAGAATTTTGACTTTTTTCTTTTCTTAAAAAATTACTCAAACCGATACGATCGATTATCGAAATAGTTGGCGATTAATTTAATAGTTGACAACTAATCGATTGATCGTTGCAGCCCTACTTGTTTGTTTATGTGTGTGTCCTTAGGTGTTGTGTCTTCATTGTGCCATAGACGGCTTGTAGTCATCCTAGACCTACTGTACAGTAATACCCCGAGTCATTTGTATTAGTTTTGCTGTGTGATGAAGGTACAATCAACTTGATGTATCCCGTGTCATGGGAAGTTTGGGAAATGCACACACTATGGGGGGAAAAAAGCATGTGCAATCCCATACGTTGCATATTGCTGTTATCTGAAATCTGCGAATGCTTATTTTCAAAATTTTTGTTTTGGGGCTTCAGTTGAACAATTATAAACTGTAGATTGAAAAAAAATAAAAATACACCATCAAACTCAAAAGTGCATGGTGATGAAGTTAAAAAAGGGCCTCATTAACTCTTGACTAGCTGACATTTTGGACATACCAGATTTGAAGGGATAGAGTGATTTGAAGTGAGTTTGTATGAGGTACTTATCCATAGTCAGTGTATTACCTACAGTGGATGATGGTTGGCGCGACGCCCCCAGTTTGCAGAAACAGACAGGAGTTCCCAGCACAGGAGCATAGCAATGTATTGCTTGTGGATGGGTGCAGCAGCTAAAACATATTTTAGACACCTTAAAGAAATCTATATCAGTTTAAGTGTACGCTATATTTAGAATAATATAATATCGAATAAATTTACTGAATATCGGCCGATCAATCGGGACATCTCTAGCCAAAACCCTGTCATGACATGTAATTGGACATGAAGAAGTCTTTACAGTCTAAAGACTAAGTTCTAGTAGCAGATAGAGCGTGTAATCTCTTCTGATTGCAGTTACTCCACAGGTGAGATCTCAGGGATATTAGTTTAACCTGGTGGTAATCTGGGCAGCAGATGAACGAGTGATGACTAGGGAGTGCAGTTCCTATCGGTTCCCATGTCGGGTCCTGTCTGAGACCTTACCTCACCAGCCCTAACCCAAACCAGCCAGTCAGTGCAAAGCCGTCACATAAGTTGGCTCAGCTGTTCCTGTGGATGGGTTTGGTCTGTTACGTCGGTGTGTGTGTGTGTGTGTGGGTGTGTGTGTGTGGGGGTGTTTGTTTGTTGTGCACTGTCAGTGGGTGATGGGTGTTTTTAGCGCTGCGGTCACACTCTGGCCATGCCGCAGCACATGTTGACAGGCCAGGACGTAGAGGGTTAAATCATTGCAGCTGTCCCCTATGTCCCTCTGTGGGCCTGGATATCCGTCAAGCAAAACACGGGCAACCAATCTCCCACCATCACTATCTGCAAACTCTACCGGGTCTCATTCTCTCTCCTCTGTCCTGTTCACAGCCACATGTGATCCCCAGAGACGTCGGTCTGTGCAGGATCTGCCCGGCATCGGCACCGAGTCCAACCAGGTAAGACGCAGGCACACACACCAGAAGGGACTGGCAGAGGGGTCTGTGGAGTTTCATTCATTGATGATTAGAGTCACTGTTAGGATAGGGAGTTGAAATTGGTCTGTGTAGCTGGTTTTATATTTTAAATGTTAAATTAAATTTCTCACTGCAATCATGTGAATGCATGACAGCAGTCTCATATTCACTATTGAAAGAAGATGAAATGAGAGCTACCTGGCTGGTAACTGCAATTGTATGAGTAGATGTGTGGCCGTCTGTCGCTCGTATCAAAGTAAATGAAAGAATGAAAACACAGTTACTGCGGGAGACATAGTTGAGACACAATTTGGCCTGATTATATATACAATACATCTATCTAGTGTTGTCCGTCGCTGAGCTATAAATCCAAACCTACAGTATGTGGACGGTATCTACAGCAGGCCCTTGTGTGGACTATAGGGATGTCCATAATTAACCGTTAACCGACATTAAGTATTTTAACCGATTAATGCTATCGGTTAAAACGGTTAAAAGAAATGTTAATAATTAACTCAAAAGCTGAGCGGCTCGTCACTTTAAGGAGAAAAGCTGGTCCACCTTAACAGCCCACCTTCGGCTCCGGTCTCTGGCTCTCTTGAGCGGAGTGGAGGAGTTGTAGTTTCGTAGCATTTATTCACCGACAAATAAACTGTACACACACTGCCACACCTACGTTCACAGCTAGAACGCCACCAACAACCTCACACTCACCGCCAACACACGGTCTGTTGGAAACTCGCTAAAGTTACGCAGACTACGTGTGCGGCGGCGAGCCTCCGGCAATGCTAGAGCTGCTAACGTAGCACAAATACACACACTGTTTGTTGGCCACTCGCTAAAGTTTTGCCGGGCAGACAAAGTATCGTTACTTTTACTGGGAAATTGGCTGCATGTCCGCGAAACTAAACGCAGCATCGTAGCTGCTAAATTAACGCTCCCGGACGGTTGAACTGGGGACTCCCGTCAACGAATATTTGTTGTGCTCCTGCAGCTGGTACGAGGCACAAATCTTGTCAGTTAACGGTTAATAAACGGTTAACGAAGGTCGGTTATTGGGTAAGAAAATCTTTCAAAATTCAAAAATGATTTCATTTTGAAATAATGCTATGATATGTGCCCTACCTTTTATTCAACATGAAAAGTTGAACTCCACCAGAACCCCTACCAGAGGTGTTTATTTCTTCGTCTGCCACTCTCATCATTCCTTTTCCTCCTGTGAAGCCTCGCGGATGTTTGACTGATGCAGTCTTTCAAAAAGCATTTGATGCAGTCTTTGTCAAGAGAGAGAAAGAAATCCTTCGGGAGATAAAGGTCATCAAAATATGACGTGTTTGATATGTCTGCTCAGAGAAGATGAAGACATTAGTGTAGGAAGAGCCTGGTGCTCCTTTCCTCAAATACACACCGAGCTTCAAATAAGCTCTTTGCTGGCTCGGAGCTTTTCTCCTGCTTTCCCAAACATTTGTCTCCATTTGTAATGGTTGTAAACCCACAGCTCTGTGCAGTCAAAAGTTCATTTAAAGTTCGCCGTAAAGACTTTGTACAAAAACACTGTTGCTAAAGAAGATAAATGGTGCTGCGCTGCCTATGGGATCCCCAGTGGTGTGCCAGTGCCATTGATCATGGAGTTGTGGTTGTGTGAGTTTGCTTTGTTACCATTTTTTGATTCTATTCCCATACTGGGATGTAGAGAGTAACTCTGAGACATCGTATGCTGTTAACATTGGATTAACCTTACATTTGATGGTGTGCATACAATATAATCCTGCTGCATTTTAGACTCATGTTCATAGTTTGGATTCTCATTATTTTATTTTATTTTTTTTGTGGTTTCTCATTATTTTAAAGGGACTATTTGTAACTTTCAGAAATGCTTGTTAACAGCGACACCTGTGGCCGTTAAGTCAAAGATAGGCAGCGTCGGGTTCGCGCTTGCTCGCTCTAAATAGACATGAACGAGCATCGCTCAAAACAGTGAGGCGACACACGTCAGCTAAAACCACAATATCACTCTATATTTCAGCTGCTTGGCAGTAATGTTAGCTGACCAGACGAAGGTCTCTCCATGAATCAATGCTGATCCTAGTGTTGGCTTTTCCTGCTGGCTGAAGCAGGAAGAGAAACGTTATCGTCTCCGAGCGCGCCCGCAGGGAGAAACCAGCACCCGGTTGGAGACGACAACGTTTCTCTCTGCGGAGCCCCGTCACTTCACAAGACACGGAAAACCTCTGTTGGTCTGGAGGAGCTGCAGCAGTTATTTCTGCACAAACGTCCACTGTGCATTCACTAGATATTCTCAGAGCTAAACTAACTCTTCTGCAGTGTGGATTGAGCGCGCGTTCACGTCTAGAGGTGGAGCGAGACAGCGAGAAGGCGCGCGGTGCGAGTGAAGGCAAGCATATGCGAGCGCGCATGTGTCCCAACCCGGTACATTTATACGCTTAAAAAGTTACAAACAGTCCCTTTTAACAGGATATTTTTCTTGAGTCCAAATTTGTTATTTGAATGACTTAATGGCTTCTGGCTTCCCAGATGATCAGACATTGTCTGTGTATCCTCTTGCAGGGGAGCAGGAACAGCAGCCGGTCCTCCAGTCCGAGTGTGAGGATGATGCCACCTGATAAGACGGGCAGCAGAGGTTACTACTCCCCTGATGACCCAACAGGTACTCGTGACAACTAAAGTCAGCTACACACAACACAATCACAGTAGAGTGAATGCTCAAATATCACAATTGCACCTAAAAAAAAAGAGAGAAAATGATCAAAAGTGCAGTCAGTGTTTTCCCCTTTCACTTCAGGACAGATAACACAAGTTCTGAAGCTAGGGCCCTCTTTGTTGAAACCAAAACATAGTATACACTTAATACAAAATACCTCTTACACTCTTGCAAAAAATAAAACTCCATTCAAAACTATAAACTCATTTAAAATCACAACTTTACACACTAACACCAAATAAACAGCTCTTTCCCCATGCCAACTGTATACCGATGTGCTCAGTCTAAAACACTTTATCCAGCTACTTTAAACATGGTGGTTGGAACAGCATCAGTGTCATTGTGGCCAGATGTTTTTAAATCTGTCAGGCTTCACTGGGGACCCCGTTGTGTAGTGTTGATCACTGAATTTATGGTGCTGAGGAGGCGGTCAGGAGGTTATTTCTAAAGGAAAAACCTGTGGTGTGGACAGCCAACACTGTTAAAGTGCAGTCACAGAGAAAACAAACCATCCTTGCGTTCTCTTCCTTCTCTTTTCTCAGACACCAACGGCTCAGACAACTCCATTCCCATGGCTTATCTCACCCTGGATCACCAGCTGCAGGTACACCATCCAATCATCCTCCCAGCCTCCAACACCTCCTACAACTTGTTGTTTAATTTAGCTGTGTTTTGGGTGGTGTTGCAGGCTCACGTCTTTCCTCTCAAAGATGAATTGAAGGACATTGTAAATGACTTTATTATGAAGGGATTAGCCCTGAAAACACGATGCTATCTAAACAAGTGGAATGTGAATATAAATACACATCGGCAGCATCCGCGAGATGTTTGGTGTATTATTATCTGCTTAAGACTGTACTTACAGCCGATATAAATACATTCTGCAGTAATGCACGAAGCAGACCGTTTTAAAAGTTGATTAACAGCAAACATGCGTGTTTATTTCCAGCCTCTCGCTCCCTGTCCCAACTCCAAAGAGTCCATGGCCGTGTTTGAGCAGCACTGCAAGATGGCCCAAGAATACCTGAAAGTGCAAACAGAGATCGCCCTGCTGATCCAGAGAAAGTAAGTCTAGCTGCACAAAGGATCCAATGTCCTTCTGCTGAGATCATTTTGTGCTTTAGAAGGGTTTGGTCTGGTGTGCCAGCAGAATAAACCGGGCCATACCAAGGTGACTTTGCATGACAAAGACATTTAATGTGGAGATGTGAGTGTACAGAAAAAGGCCGCCCAAAGGCAATGACCAAATTCAGCAGACAAATCCAAGACGACAGCTATCCTAAGCTGCAGAAGACGAGCATGTAAAGCTTTGTTTGTACTCGTGCGAGACGCCGTGGCACGGGCCTCCGTAGATGGCGCGGTGCACTACGAGCATGCTGCAGAGGTGTTTATGCTCAGCGTGTTGTTTTGCTCCGAAACGCCAGGAGGCATACAAACAAAATATTCTGTGGATGAGCAAGAAGTCAACGAGTGGTACCGGAGAGGAAAGTAGGCTGCCTGGCAACAGCAGTAAACACTAAACTCCGATATACTTACCGCCAAACATTGCATTTGTGTACTGTAACTATTACTGTCGCAAACCTCCAAGTCAGAATCGTCTACCTCGGGGTCTACCTCGGGTCGCCACTCTTTACATGAGACGATCTCTCAGATTCTTTCACAGCCAGCAGCAGAAAGCATCTTCTTTCTCCAGCGTGTTGCCTATTTCTTTCCAAGTATTTAATGACATGACATTGAAACTCTGCTTCTTTACTCAAATGCAGTTAGAAAATATAAATGTAAAGTTGAACCCCCTTTTTGTTTTGGGAGAGGTTGTTTATCAATGTTTGCAATAGATGGATTTGAGGATAAACGTCCAAAATCCACTTAGAGATCGTAAAAAAAAACAATATATAACTCAAGAAAGTGACAGCTCTAATGTAGTTACAATGCCACAAGACTGTAATTCAAGTGTAAAGGAAGCCACAACTACAATGGCGTATTATTAGGGCCATATTTTAGGAAAAAAATAAACATTACATAGGAACCACATCCCTTCACTTTGCATGGTTGGATCAACCTCATTGCACCGTGGTGAAGCCGGCCGACACTGAATTTGTAGTGCACCCGTATACTGACATTCCATGCATTTCATTTATGGTAAATGCATTCAAACTGAGCGGTGGGGTCTGAAGGCAACAGGGAGAGCTAGCGACGGACTTGGCGAAGTTAGCGGAAGGATGTGTGACTACGTCCGGTTTTGAAAATAAGGTGTTAACAAAAAGATATATGGAAATAAGATTAATTAGATTATAGTCATTAGAAGTATAAAACATGTCACCTGTGTCTCTTAGAAATTAACAAAAAAAATACCACTACATTTTAAGGGAAATGTCTTTATTCTTAGATTTTTTTAGTTGCTGGAAAAAATAATTAATAAATGACTGATGCATTTGAGTTGAGGACGTCTGTGACTAAACACAAAATCAAGCATTTTTTTAATGTATCAATTTAGAGATATGCAATGTCTTTTATAGTACCTGATGTATTCATAGTCTCAGAGAATTTTTGAGTTTTTTTTCTTGCAAATTTATGACTTTAATCTCTCAGAATATACCTATAATGGCCTCAATGCACCAGTTGTACAGCCTTTGCTCAGAGAGTTCACGTTGCTTTCATATCCCCGTCTGTGCAGGAAGGAGCTCATCGCTGAACTGGACCAAGACGAGAAGGACCAGCAGAACACGTCCCGTCTGGTGCAGGAGCACAAAAAGCTGCTGGAGGAGAACAAGAGTCTGTCCACATACTACCAGAAGTGCAAAAAACAGCTGGAGCTGATCCGGGTCCAGCAACAGAAGAGACAGGGCACGTCGTGATGAGACAGAGACATATGAACTGCTACCATCCCTACTCCCTGCCCAGCCACCCTCCTCCTCCTCCTCACCCCAGCACTATAACACTACGCCCCCCCCACACACACACACACACACACACACACACACACACTGCTCCCAGTCCAGAGACCTGCAATTCTACTGTGTGCTGCATGTTTGCATCGTAGACCCTTAGTTCTGTCCAGCAGGAAGATGACGTCCTCTGTACATACATTTTGCACATCCTCACAGTGTATCCTGTGAGCGCAGACCAAACAATCACTGCACCCTCCCTTCCTCCCCCATCCTGATCACACCCCAGACACCCCTGCTGCTGCTGCTGTGTGCTCCGGGACGGACCCTTTCCTTCAGCGGCTGTGTGTCCTCTTTGAGCGTGATGGCGGTGCCGATGATGAGCGTGGGGGTCGTGTGTTTTTCTCTATGTTTGCTCTCAGGGCCTTCTGGGCTGCCCGGTCAGTGTGTGTCCACTCCCTCAGCAGCCGACGGCCACACCGTCCTCCAGAATGTGAAACAAAACCGAGACAAAAAGGCGTGAATCATATGCAGAAATTGTGAGATCAATGAGGATGTTTGAAACCCTGTTGTGCGTGCGTGGAATCCCCCGTTATGCAAAACCAACCACCCCTTAAATCGACGTATTTATCTCTTAACCTCTCCTCCCTTTTTCTAATTGTGAGCATGAGCCCCTTTCCACAGACCACCACAGCTGTTCTTCAAGGTGTCTTCAGTTTCAGAGAGGGACATACTTCCTGTCAGACATCACAGAAAAAAAAGGAATAGCTTTGGGTTATGTGTGAAAACCTGGATGCAGCGTTAATAATCTGCTCCTCATGCTCTTAAAAACAAAAAAACACACACACACCAAGCTTCCAGAGCAAATACAGGGCGCCGTGGATTCCCTCTTTTATTTTGACTTCAGTATTTGTTTTTTGCGTGTAGATGTTTTTTGTCTTTTCTATTCAGTAGTTCACTTTGTATGATAGCTCTCGTGTCATTTTTTTTTGCATTAGGACATATTTTATCTGGTCTGGGAATTGCCCTTGCGGACAAAAATAGAGGAGCCTGTAGCTCCCTATAATACAGTATCTAGTTTGTTTTTTAGTTCACATGTTGCCTTAGAAGTTGCCTGCATTTTAAGTGCTTGTTTTACGTGACCTTTTAGTGGGGATAAAAGCTACAAAAAAAAACACAAAAAAGAAGATATTTTTAATGTAATGAGACGGTGAATGAAATTCTTTCCGGAGAGGGGGGAGTGAGAAGGATCTATGTCAGTAAAGCTGATCATGTAAATGTTTTCCCACCAGCTGTACATCCAAAAAAACACGACATGTACTCTAAAAAGAATGTGATTTTTTTTTTCATATCCCTCAAGTACTTTTTGCACAATCACTTTTTGTTTTTGTCTGGTTGGTCATGTACAAATTTTTATTTCTCATTTTAAGCAATTCAGATTTTTAAAAAAAAGACAAGACTTGATGAGTCTTACTTTTTAGATGTGTTACTGTACAGGAGTGAATCTTTCACCGGTTCTCCTCATGAGTTTTCTGTTCACGAAGAATTAATTTACCACACACACACACACAGCGCTGTTTATGAAGTGTTTCCTAAGTTATTGGGGGACTGAGCTACAGTATATGACAGTGAGCAAGGCATTATGAAATAAACTGAATGGTGAAAAGATGTACTTTTTCCATGCGTGAATGTTTGTGGCGGATGTATTTACACTATCCTTGCGTCAGGTCTTTCTGCTTAACCCAGATGTCAGCAACCTGCGGCTCTTTAGCTCCTCTCCAGTGACTCCCTGTAGATTTTTAAAAATGGAAATGAATAACTGTTTTTTGTTTACATTTTCATTTTTATTTATCATTGTTGTAGGTTTATGGTACGACAGTAAGACGTATTAGGTCCACATTGAGGAAAAAATAAATAAATCGGAGATTTCGTGAATAATGTCAGAATATTACGAGAATAAAGTCATAGGTTTACAAGAACAAAAGTCGTAATATTATGAGAAAAAGTAGTAATTTTACGTGTTATTTTCTTTTTTTCTCGTAAAGTTCTGACTTTATTCTCGTAAAATTACGACTTTTTTCTCGTTAAGTTATGATTTCATTCTGGTTATATTACCACTTTTTTCTCGTAAAGTAATGACTATTCTTGTAATATGACTTTTTTCTTGTAAAGTTGTTATTTTATTCTGGTAATATTACAACTTTTTTTCTCTTAATATTATGACTTTATTCTGGAAATCTCAGATTTTTTTCCTCAACGTGGCCCTAATACTCCGTAGTACATTTGCACTTTGGCCCTTATATTCTATATACTTAGACTATAAACTGTGTTACCTTCATCACAATGCTCAAATGTTTTGCATCTCCAGACAGATTTCTTTTTCTTTTTTTTTCCTAAAATGTCTCTTTTGATAGTAGCCTAAAGGTTGCTGACCCCTGGCTTAACCAAACAGAATATCAGTTTTCTGTAAGGCCATGTGATTTATTGCTGCTTAAAGGTGTAAAATCTGGCCAGAATTTTAGTTTAAAACATTCATAAAATGATGAAACATCAAGAGAATGTGAAGAGGTTTCAGTGTTGACGTTATGTCAAAGACGTCTATGTATTGTGTTAAAGAGATATCTACTGAAATGAGCATGCTAACCAGCTAGCCCCGGTCCGTCCTGTACATGGAGAGGCGATAGTGAGACACTGTAGCGTGGCTTGTCAGTAATACATCCATGGTCTGTGTACGATTTGTTTATTGGATTAAATCCAAAGCGGCAGAAACAAGAAAACAGCTCCTATTTTTGGCGGGAGGAGTGCGGGCGGCGGCTCCAGGAGACGTGCCTTAAGTTAGCGTTTAGCTGTAGCAACTAGCATTCAGCCAGCACAAACCCCAGCGCTGGGAGTCACAGCTAGGGATGTAAGAAAATATCAATACGCATGAGTATCGTGATATTATGTTTTGCGATACTGTATCAATTTTTGATTAACCTCTTAAAAACCCAACAGCCCGCCGGCTGACTCGGCCGCTATTCTGTCTTTCAGAGGTTGTAGCGGGCTCAGTTTTAAAGCTAGAGTGAAGATCCTTGCATCATATGAAACTAGAAAACCTAAAGAATCCATTACTACCAACCATGACATACTAGTTTGTCGCAAAGGAGGCTAAATAACGCTCCAAATTTACGCTAAAGTTTGCGAGGGAAAAACTTGCATTGCCATTTTCAAAGGACTCCGTTGTCGGGGTGTAACGGTACGTGGATTCATCATTAGGCTATTATTTTGTTTTCCCTGTTGTATCGAAAACATACCGACCCGTGACCCCAAAGCCCCTAGTCCCTTGACCTCTGACCTCCAGATATGTGGATGTAAATGGGTTCTATGGGTACCCACGAGTCTCCCCTTTACAGACATGCCCACTTTATGATAATCACATGCAGTTGTTTGTATGCAGTATAAATGTGTTATTGTCTCCTATATCTAAAATGGTGTATTTGAATATTTCTGCATACTGGGGTCCCTAAACAGTCTTGGAATTACATAAACTGGGTATCACTGTAAATCTGAGACTCTTGGGGATCCAATGAGCCCAACTGTATTCACGTGTGATGATGTTAGTCCCCATAGTAGCCGTTTCACAGTGACTTTTCTTCGTTACCCCTACCCCCATCTTCATCGGGTCATTATGAAGACCTATGTTGGTCTTTCTATGTTGCCTCTACCTATGTTGGTGACGGGATTTTCAATTTTGTTCAAACACTACAGTGTGCCTTGGATTATTTTTTAAGGGAAACTTGCATTTTGTACTTTTTTGGAGCATATTCCACAAGATTGAATGAGCCCAAAACACCTGAAGCATCCAAAGAGCACCTGTTTGTGACTATACCACAAACACCCAGCAGCGCCTCTATACTCCATTGTCTTCTAGTTCTGTGTCCCAGTTTTAAATAGTTCTCTACGTGTCTGCCTGCCGCAGTGTCTCCACTCAGCCAGCAGGTGGTGCTAAACATCCAGTCTTTTATCATTAACAGGAGCTTTGAGCTGTTTTTCACAGACAAAGAAGCACACATCTTCAGCTTGTATCAATGGCCAGGATCAAAGTGAATCCTTATTATGTCACGCTCCGAGGCCCCGGCCCCAGCCTCGACCTACTTTATTGATCGTGTGAACAGCCGCTCTTTTGATGCATTGTTGATTTATCTAATATAGAAATAGATTCAGTTACATAAGCTGCGTCTGGCCTTTTGATATAAGCGAGGACCCTGAACGTGACCTGTTTGTTTGTCTGTTGGCTGGCAAGTCAGAGAGAGCTCAGGGATCCTGCATGGTTTACATTTCAGGTTTGAAATGATCTTGGCATTCTGCTGACAAAGGCTTCTGTTTGGTTGCGTGTCTGTGTTTTGAAGTCGATAGGCTAAATGGGGAACAATGAGTCATTTCATTGTGGAGAAATGATGTCATCTTCCTTCTCCTGCAGCCAGGTATTGTGTGTGTGTGTGTGTGTGTGTGTGTGTGTGTGTGTACTCTTGCTTGCCCTCACTGAACTGGTGGAAATAAGGAAGACAGCGTATTGTTGCCAGCTTTGTCCTGGGTTCTTTTGTTCCTCTCAGAAAGGACATGGAGTGTTTCCTTCCACTGTGGGCTGGTAGAGGAAATCAACGGTGGTGAGTCAGGAAGGAAGGCTACTGGTGCTGGTTTGACTTTCACAAGGACTGATGAAAACCCCAATGTCACATTTACTTTTTTTTCTAAATTCCTGTGTGTAGAGTCGGAGCCGGGTAATCCTCCGAATGTTCCGATACCACTGACAAAAACAAGACCTGAGTTTTTGATGAGGAAGCAGAAATGTTGTCAAAACACAACAAGTCACGCAAGAAATTAAACAAAAATATTAAATTAAATCTGGATCTGTACAACTAAATATCCAGGTCAGGTTTCGATACTATAGACATTTAATCAGTACCAAAAAAAGTACTGAGATTCCTTCCTGAGTCCAGCAGCTCCAAAAACCTGTTTTAGTGTGTTTACTCTTCAGCAGCACTCGAGGCTAAAACTAGGGTTCTAAATCTTTTAATTTGCCTTTGTTCGAATGCACTAATGAATGTTCGGCTGTAACGTCATCGCTTTCCCCTTTTTTTTTTGCAAGGGGGGAAGTTGATGTTGCATTTGAAAAACCTGTGTGTGCTTTAGATTTTATCTATGGCATGGTAGCCATGGAAACTGGGTGACATAAATAGGCTAGCAGTGGCAGAGAGAGAGAGAGAGATGTGTGCAGTTTTTAATAATGGACAGAATTTGGGTCATAATATCTCGCATGTTGGTCTATAAATTGCGCCGTGTGCCAGTTAGGATTCCATTAATCTGCAACCAATCCCTGGTCGGTCTTCACCGTGGTTGGCCGCAGGGCGGGTTGTTTGAGAAGTCGACGAGGTCTTGTCTGCAGAGTCAGAGATGATAGAGGAGCTAAAAGAAGCCCCCCCTCTACGCTCTAGCATCAAATTCTTTGTTTACTCCACTTCATGCATTATGTAATTACACATTGCATTTTAGCTACAGTAACAGTGTAAGTATGCTAATTGGGATCATGAATTAATTTGCTATTTGGAGCAGCGCTGAACTCCGTCATTCCTCATTCATAATTTCACCGCGGGTCTATTTAGAGGGCCACTAATGAGGGTGGGGAGGGTGGGAGGGGGGTAGCAGCTGCTGCTTTTCTGATGCAAAATGAATTTTTCTGTAATTTTTCAGATTTTATCGACTTAGCGCATCAGTCGTCGTCTGAAGAGAGCCTGAATGAACCCTCTTATTGAGAAAGGTCACAGCTCTCTGTGCAGCCTGCTGGAGGAGGACACCAGGTACGACTCCACAAACCATGTAGAGGGTGGAGGGTGACAAGAGGGCCACCACAAGGTAACCACACTCAAAAAACACAGTACATCACAACTTGAAATGGCTCTGGAAAACTCCCTTATACTTGAAAACTGAAACTTTGCTTCAAATGTCAATGTTGAGTCTGTGGGATTTTTGTATTTAAGCACTTAAAGGTTCCATATTATAAAAAAATTGAGATTTTCAGTTTTTTTTATTATAAAGCAGGCTTAACTCCTATAGAAATACTGTGAAAGTATCGAAACACTCAATCCACAGGGAAATACACACAGCCCGTATTCAGAAACTCTGCATTTGAAACAAGCTGTCAAGATTTCTGCCCATTCGTGATGTCACAAATATACAATATTTAGACCCTTGACACAATTTTAAACGTAAACACTCTAAATGTGTCCCAGTTTATTCCTGGTTGCATGGTTGCAAGCTGTTGCCTAGCAACACATTCCATTGCAATTCCGTCAAAATGCGCTAAAATGGAGCCTTTCAGACAGGGGGTAAATACAGGCATATTCAAGCTGACAGTATGAGGAAAATAAAGTTTTTTTTTAACATTACAGCATGTAAACATGTTCTAGTAGAAACACAAAATACAAGTATGAACCTGAAAATGAGCATGATATGGGACCTTTAAAGAAGTTGCAGTGGCAGTTGAAACAGAGGCACTAACATAAATGAAGTGGCAGATTTATTAAAGAGTAACTCATCACTGGCGACGTATCCTCATACAACGGTTCATTTGATATCATACGAAAAGTATGAGTACATTTATTCCCAGAAACATGGTGAATATTATTTATTATTTATTTATTTATTTTTATTGCTGTTGACAGTATTTTCTGATTTATGGAATAATACAAAGAGATATCCAACATTCCCCTCAGTAAAAACTCAGATAATGCCTCATTTGCATATTAAAACATAACATTTCAAAAAACTTGTAGTATAAAAAAAAATGTTCTAATGTGAGTTATCAACTTGGGAAGTTTCATGGTGATATCTTTTAGTTAAAATGTTTGTTCTTTGCTAAAGTGAGCTTATGACGATGATATAATGATGATGAGTTGTATTATTACCTGAATGTAACACCTGCCTGTGATGTGTTGAACGCTGAACAGCTGACCGCAGCAGACAGCGAGCTGCTGCGTCATGCTGGAGAGAGCAGTGCATGAGTAAGAGGTGAGGCATCTGTGTGCAACGGTAAGACGAACATCTTCTTCCCAGATGCCCTCGGGTTCAGGATAGAACGAGCGGGAAATGATGAGAGCAGCTATTAAAGAAAAGAAAAACTGATTGTGGGAGGCAGGCTGTGGAGTTCACACCAATAACAAGCCGCTTTCTTGCCGTGTAAACACAAAGCCTGCATCAACCCGCACAGTTTTCCACGAGCAAAGGCCTGGGAAGAAGCACAAATAAACAGTCAAATGTCAAGAGGGCTTTATTTACTGGCTGGTTGCTGGGCTTGAGGTTTGCAGGTTCTGGAGGCGTAATTTGTGCATTCTGTTTGCATAATAACAGGCCCCGTTCACACTGCAAGCTTTATATGCCTTCATGCTTATTTCAGATCACCGATTAGATGTTTTCAAAGAATTTCTTCTTTTTAGTGAGTTTTAAATAAATCCCACCCAGGATGCTGATGTACAGGGATGGAGATGAATTCATTCTAAATGTCACATTGGAGCGAATTAAAAGTTGTGCGACTTCTGATAAACTAAAGTTGCAGATTTAAAAACACATAATGAAAGTGGCCCAAGTCAGAGCTGAAAAAATATCAGTCAGTGTGATGTTTTTCATTCAATTAAGACAAACTGAGTTACATATTTGGGGTGAATTCACCTGTAAAGTGAACGTATACCCAGTTTGAGCCCTGCACATATTATCATTACACAAACACAGCCAAGAAAAACATCATTATGTAAGAAAATATGAACGAACTGAAAGTAACATTAAACCTGCAGTAGGCAGAATGTTTTTAGCATCATTGGGCAAAAAAAAATCCCATAATAACCTTTCAGCATATTGTAATTCAAGTGTTCTGAGAGACTTCTGCTCCTCCTCTTGGCTCTGTTTTCAGGCTTTAGAAAATCGAGCTTGTGTCGGGGAGACTTTGACCAATCACAGGTCATTTCCGAGAGAGAGAGCGTTCCTATTGGCTGTGCTCCGGCTGGTGGGCGGAAATAGTCATTACAGTAACAGAATATTGATTCATATATTTGATGAATTTGTTCTTTTTTTTTGGCCACTTGACAGCAGCGCAGCGAGCTACAAACACATTATTGACATAACACCTTGTTGAATGTGTTCGCAAACATTTGCCTATTCACACATCCAGCAGACACAGAACAACATTTGCATTCATTTGGAGTCACGGTCGTGTCCACCTGATGAATGTCCAATATTTACTCTCCTTTTAGCTGCTAAATGCTCCACTGTGTTCACCAGCTAGTCTCTAAACTGTGTCTGTCTGCTGTAGGTATAGGGTACAGTGGCTTTTATTAGAGCTTTCACTGGAAACAGCGGCCTGCAGCTTGGAAACAAGGTTGATGAGAGCACAGTTTGCTAGAAAACAATCACGAGTTAACGGAGGCTAACAAGCTCTGTGGAGGAAAGTGCAGAGTTGTTGATGATTCTCTGTGGGTTTGGCACTACAAGTGAATCTTGTAAAATGTAGTTTGATGTTTTCACAGCGATATAAAATAGATAATAGAGAGGGAATTATAACCTGTTTAACTTCTTAACACTCCCTCTAAGCAACTTCTAAGATATAATTAGAGCCACTGATGCCAAGATTCTTTTTATCAATAAAAATTAAAATAATTTATGTCCTAATCATTTGAAATTTGTGTTTCGATGCAAATAACCACTATAGATGACAATAATAGTTCTATATTGTTAAATGTAATTAAAATATCTAATATCGCCTTGTGTAGCCCTGTAATCAGATTCGGGATATGTGTGTGTGTGTGTGTGTGTGTGTGTGTGTGTGTGTGTGTGTGTGTGTGTGTGTGTGTGTGTGTGTGTGTGTGTGTGTGTGTGTGTGTGTGTGTGTGTGTGTGTGTGCGCACGCGTGCGTGTGTGCGCACGCGTGCGTGTGTGCGTGCATGCATGTGAACTGTAGATTGCTGGTGAGTGAGTTTGCAGTGGGACAGTGCGACAGCCTGTTATTACGGACCCATGTGACTGACAGCGTGTGGGCGAGAAGGTAATTGCTGAAGTATGCCTGTGGTGACGAGGGCCTTCAGGGGAGCGGATGTTCAGCAGACTGAAGGCACGCAGAGTGCACAGAGAGCCTCAGCCAGCCCACAACTGATGACTCATCCCTCACACCCAAATTCACTCCTGTTTGTTTACTCCGCTCAACTCCAGCCTGAGCCTGTGGAGCGGTGACAGACAGGGAACCGTCACCCAATGATCGAGCCCGTCTTAAAGGATTCCACCTGTTTAGACTTCAGGACAAGCGGCTTAGTTTAGATCCAGGTCCACTTCCCATGTAAACAGCCTCCTGAGCTGCCACACTGTAAGCTTCTGTTTACTGGACTGAGCAGGAGAGCCAGACACAGGTCGGAATTTACTAACTGCACTCCCGACAGTCCGCAGTGTTGGGATTAGACTGCAAGACATTATACCTTTATTTATTACATGTATTCATTATAATGTTACATTCAAAAATGTGTATAAAATGATGCGTCTAAAATACTTTTGCTGGATGGTGCAGCTGTAAAAAAAAAACTGAATATTTCACTGTGAACATCATACAGTGAGAATTGATAAAAATGATCAATAATCCCTCTAAAATACCACATTAAGACACCAAGACATTGAGGAACACCATATAAAAAGCCATGCTGTGATTTGGTATCAAAAACTTTTTGAGATTTATGCAAGAACTGCATTTTTCGGCGATTGGATGGCGAGCACTTCTGTTGTGTAAACTGCTCAGAAACCCCCTTTATTGTCGATCTAGCTATGAAAGCCATCCATCCTCTGAATGCTCTAGGTCTCTAGTTTGTGGCTGTAAAGTTTCATGTGGCTGTGATTATCCTAGAGGTCACACACAGGTCATTTTATACAGTGAGAACACGTTTAAAAAATGGTCTCACCAGAATTAAATGGCTTCTATGGGGACTAACATCATCACACATGAATACAGTTGGACTCATTGGATCCACAAGAGCTTTACAGTGATACCCAATGTATGTAATTCAAGACTGTTTAGAGACCCCAGTATGCAGAAATATGATTTGACACATATAAAAATGAATTGAATTGAAAAAAACTGCATGTGATTATCATAAAGTGGGCATGTGTGTAAAGGGGAGACTCGTGGGTACCCATAGAACCCATTTTCATTCACATATCTTGAGGTCAGAGGTCAAGGGACCCCTTTTTGAAAATATCTAGTTTCATGTGATACCAGTACCTTCACTCCACAGCTTTAAGACTGAGCCTGCTACAGCCTCTTAAAGACAGTAATGTTGGCTGGGATCGCAGGCAATCCCTTTGGGTCTCAGAGGGTTGGCTTAAAGGGTCAGTTCACCCAAATTACAAATATATAACCAGGAGTTTATTTGTGCAGGTTTTGAGATATCTCTTTCTGAGATTTCTGCCCTCAACCCCAAGACAATGGAGGTAAATGGTATTTTGTTTGGTATGGTAAATTACACGTTAAATATATTAACAGCAATATTTCCATCTCAAACACTGTGCCTTTGTGAGGCTAATGCACATATATCACTGGAGAACAATAGATGGAGGTAAATGGAGTTTATTTACTGAACAAACTCAAACTATCTGCATGGCTATTGTTTGTCTTGTTTTGTGTTGTTTTGCGATGTCACTTTTTGGGGTTTTGATACAAAACTTTGTGGTATTTGCAGGATGTGCACAAGCCGGATTTAACGGGGCGGGGTGAGAACACACATTACTGGCTGTCAACAGTCATATCAGCAGTTGTCTCCTTGAAAACACTTGTCATGACCTAATCTCCACCTTCAGATTATTATATTTTCTTGTTTAGATTTGTCCAGATTCCCTCCCGGGGTTCAGACTGCGAGCTCAGACTCACAGAGCGTAAACAACGCCCTCGTCTCTGGCCAGTTGTGCTTCTGGTTTGTAAAACCAAACTATGATGGTTGTGTGCCAAGAAAACTGGCTTCCCACCCATGTGAGCTCTCTCTGCAACTTTCCAACTCACCGCCCACACACATGCATGCCACGCACACTCATAAACACACACACACATGACAAACACACAATGACAACCTGTCATCTGTGGAGGCTTTTACCTTTTAATCTCTGAGGTATGGAGAGAGCTGCAAACGAGCCCAGTGTGTCAGATGGAACCGGTGGTAGAGCCGGAGGCAGGGATTGACCCCTTCGGTTCCTTCCACTCAGACAGCCAAACAGTAGTTCCTTAGAGAACACACACTGCAGCATTCCAATATTTTCTGTCTGTTAACCTCTCTGACCCCGCCAAACACAGCAGCGGGTTCGTTATTACAATGTACATGTGCATGTTGTGCACTCGAGCATTCTTCAGAACTTTATTTCAAAATCTACTCAAGTGTGGAAAGTTTCCAAAAGTCGAAAAATGATGCATAAAACTTATCATATAAACCCATCTGAGTGGCTGATGCAGCCAAACACATTGAAGACTCGAGGCTTTACTGTCATGTACAGAGAGAACAAGCTGCAGTGGATAATGAAAGTCTTTGTTTAGCTGTCCTCTCTGGTCCTCTCACTGACCCCAACGATGAGTCCGTCATCACAAACTCAAACTTTGTTCAAACCTACCAGAACATGATTTTAGATTCTTGTGGAAAAGTTTCCAAAGGTACCAAATGTGTCAGGATGAATTCTGGGGAAATGGTGCAGCCATAAAAACATGGAGTCCTGCGTTTTGTCCAATGGATATGGAAGATCGCCGGAAAAATCCGGGTGCTTTTCCACTCGGAAGTCTTCATGCGCCACTGTGCAACTTTCATAGGAATGAATGGGGCCAGTTCATTCCTATGAATCCAGTTGTATCCAGTTCTCTTAATACATCCATGGGTGGGACGGGTGACGCAGCAGAGCAGACAGATAGCAGGTAAATACCAGGTACGGCACCCACCTGTCACTCAAAGCAGCCACGCCCTCATTATGCTGAACTTTAAGCCTTAATATAATTTAAACATGTGATTTATATAAAAATTCACCCCCTGTACAGTTGTTGAGGATATTAGCTATACCGGACGAAAACAACCAATCAGAGCTGATCTGAGGTCTGCTGTCCAGTTGCATTCTATGAGAGCCGGCTGTCAATCACTCGCGAACTCCGACCAAACGTTCAAACTAGGCAGCGCTGATCAAATATGAATCAATATTCTGTTACTGTAATACCTATTTCTCTACTCAAATGTTTTCAGAATCATCTTGTAGTGTACTGTTTAGCTGTAAAATGAGAAAGTTTGTGCGACCGCCGCCATTGTGAAATCTGGTGAAGGAACGGCGAGTTCCGGTCACATGACCGGAGCACAGCCAATAGGAACGCTCTCTCTCTGAAATGACCTGTGATTAGTCAAAGTCTCCCGTCACGGGCTAGATTTTTTAAAGCCTGAAAACAGAGCCATGAGGAGGTGCAGAAGTCTAGTTATCTCTCGGAACACTTGAATTACAATATGCTGAAAGGTTATCATGGAATTTTTGCCCAATGATGCCAAAAATATTCTGCCTACTGCCACTTTAAGTTGGGCATTTTAATATGAGGCTCTAAGGGGATAGACTCGCTTTGGGAGCCTCAAGTGGCCATTTGAGGAAATGCTTTTGGCACTTTGCCGTTGGCTTCATTTCTCAGCACCCGTTGCCACTTGTCAACAATATGCATTTGCATCTTGCATTTGAATATTTTACTACATACAGTATAAGCGTCATACAGTACACAAGTAGATACAGAAATGTGTTAAACACTATAAAAAAAGAGGTTAATCAGAGTTCAGGAGGTCAAATGTATACCTGAGTGTGTCTGCTGTGTGTGCATGTGTGCATTTGTTGACACAGTAATAACACATGTGGGTGTGCATTGCATTGTGTGTTTTATATGTAACATTGTGTGTATGTGTTTTTTCAAGGAATGAGGAGCTCTCCTGAAGGTAACCTGAGCCCGATAGGTCGGTCTGTGGCGGCCGCTGTTATGAATGGCGGTTAGATCGCTCCCTGAGGCACCGTCAGGCTCGCAGTAATTGATGTAATCAAAGGCATTTGGCTTTTGGGTCACATGCCAGCTCGCTGGCTGACAACAGCGCTGCATTTACGTCTTTGTGCCTTTGCCTGGACTTGCCGCTCGTCTTAGCCAGCGAATTCGTGGAAGTTCTTTTTGGCTGGTGGGTCTATATCTGCAAGACCGCAAAACCCTGATGAATCACTTGGAAATGAGTCATCCTTGCTCTCGGAGCGATGACTCTTTGACCGACGTGTCTCTCGTTCTGAGCAGGGCTTTTTTTTTTTTTCATGCTTTTGGATTTGCTCTGAACGCTTTTCCTATGAGTCACTGCCTTGAGAAGGAGCAGGATTATACATGTGCCTGTTTTGCTCTCAGTGCAAATTTACAAAACTGCTCTGGATATAAACTGTGCAGCTGCTGTTGAATGAAAAGCTTTGTAAAATACTCAAATTGTTGAATAAAGAAAAGTTTTTTTTTTATTTAATTTATTGAATTATGACAGTGCACATTAATCAACATATGAGCAAAACGCATCAATGTAAATATGCCGGAATTAGCGACAATATTTCATCCGTAGTCCTAAAGCAGGTACTTAGAAAAACGTAAAAACAAATTTACAATTACAGGACAGTCCACGAGACAGCACACAGAAAAGCTCTCAACAGTTTTACATACAAAATGAACACATTAGTTACATTACGAATAACAGACCCACACAATAAGTATCATCTTGTTACAATAAAAAATGTGGTAATAACAGAGGATTGAATTTAAGCCATTAGAAAGTGAATATTATGAGTCCGACTACCTCAATCTGTCCCCTGTCCAGCTGTCTACCATGTTGGACACGGTGTCTGAGAGCAGGACAGTGTTGTACCAGTAACACATGGCGTTGATGTGGACATGCTATCGTCGGTTGCTTCTCAGTAATGCATGCATGACAGGACGCATTTTCGTCTGACAACTATCAACCCATACAATAACATTCCACACATGTTGCACAATCACCAGCATCGCCTTGTCCTTAAGATGAGGGTTTCACAGTTTTTATACACGGAGCTTCCTCTTTCTGTCATGGAGGAATGGCAGACGTTTCCACATGCTGCTTTTATTAAGTCTAATTAGACTTCCTGACATAAGAGCACAGTGTTTGTCCACAGTATGGGCTCTGGGCAGGAAAGGCTAGACCAGCACCATCGCTCTCTAGACTCTTTAACCCCCCAAACACCACCCCACGCCTCCCCAACCCCCCCCCTTTTCCGCTACCCAGCTTCAGTCAGCCGCCTTTCTTGAAAAGGCCTCACGGAGAGGTCATCGAGTGCAGGAATGCCATTGCTTACTGTGTGTCTATGCCTGTGTGTGTGTGTGTTCAGGGAGTCCATAGTCTGTAATTAAATTCTCCTCATGAATTTAGTGCATTGGGAGCATGAGGAAGATGTAGACCGTGAATGCGCCGCGCTGAGACAAAGGCGTCGAGGCTCGTCTCCCAGCCCCTTTAGACACGGGGCCGCTCCTGCCTGCTGAAGGCCCCCGGCCCAGATTTGCAGCTTCCACTTTAGGTTTCAGAATTAAAAACCCCTCAGATGTCTTGAAGGTTTCTGCGTGGATGAATATGAATATGAATACCTTCACTAATCTAGGGGATTAGCTGCTGGATTGTCAAACTGTTTCTCTGGACCCCCAAAATCAGCCCTTGACAGATTGCAATTCTCCTGTACTTTTTTTTTTAAGCATTTAACTCCATATTTCAGGGCACCTCTGTCACATTTAACTTTTAGATTATTAGTAATGTATTCATTTCAAATGACAGGCTGAAATGAAATCTGTGCCTGTCATCTGAGTTCTTAAAGTAAGCTGACTTTCCAGGTAAAAAAAGTACCATTTGGATTAAGCAAATAGTCCCTCTGTCTGCTATAAAAACATGTTTACAGAGCCTGTCGAGAAACAGCATGTTTAAAGTCCAACTAAAATGTGAATTTTCCTCACTTTTTGTGTGAGGAAATATTCAACTATAATTAGGCTACAATAGTGCAACAATTTCTGTGATTTTTTTATTTTTCAAAAGAGCATGCAACCGTTTTTTCTGGACATATTTGTGGAAACCAGTTACAATTGATGTTTTGCGACTGACTGGAAAATATCACACTGTATAGAGAGGTGAAGTCCTGCCCCTTCCGGTGGACCACCATGTGACCTTATTTAGGAAAAAATATGAACGGTAGTCAAAGGCAAGAGACAATTATTTTTTTGATCCCGTTTGAATTGCGCCATGAATCACACGTATGATGTTAGTCAGTTTAAAACATCATTTTGCAAGTCAAGAAAGTCTCAGTTCTAAACCTAGACTTAACCTGACTATAGTGGTTTTGTGGCCTAAACCTAAAGTGATGCCAAGGGGTGTGACAAAGCGGCAGTATATGTAGAGTTGGGATGAGAACGTGTTGGTGTTAGCTGCTAACATTCAAAGCAGGTGCAGCTAACATTCAATGGGTTAGAGAGTAACGTACAGAGTAACGTACAGAGTAACGTACAGAGAAACGTACAGAGAAACGTACAGAGAAACGTACAGAGTAACGTACAGAGTAACGTACAGAGTAACGTACAGTACAGAGTAACGTACAAAGTAACGTACAAAGTAACGTACAAAGTAACGTACAAAGTAACGTACAAAGTAACGTGCAGAGTAACGTACAGAGTAACATGAAGAGTAACATACAGAGTAACATACAGAGTAACATACAGAGTAACTTACCGAGTAACTTACCGAGTAACATACAGAGTAACGCACAGAGTAACGCACAGAGTAACATACAGAGTAACACACAGAGTAACGTACAGAGTAACGCACAGAGTAACATACAGAGTAACGCACAGAGTAACGCACAGAGTAACGTACAGAGTAACGTACAGAGCAACGTACAGAGGAACGTAATGTACATACATTGAAGCATAAATACCATGTAGAATAGAGTAGCATACAGTAGCTTACTGTGTAGCGTAGCGTATGGAGTAGTGAAGAGTATGGAGTACCAAAAGTATGGAGTATGCCTATGGAGTAGCATGGAGTACAGAATTCCAGTTAATTGTATTATTTAAGGTTTATAGTCATTGGTGCTTATTAAATTCCTGTGTGTTAAAGATTAAAAAAAAAAACATTATAAATGATATTATGAGACATTTTAAACTTATTTTTCATTTTTGACATTGTATTTCATAAGTTGCCCTATTCATCAATCATTATTTAAAAGTCATCATCACCTCCCTTTGCATACAGTATGCACAATTCTCTTGTCAATTTCTTTCTGAAACTCGCTCACTTTGATACTCCCTCCATGCCAACAGCAAACGCCTGTTGGTGGTGTTGTTTTGATGTCAGCAGCAGCACCACCATCCCAAATCGCCAGTTTAATGCATGCAGCAGCACAGGGAGCTGCTCTTTGAATGCCACTCGTGGAATATCCTGTGAAAAGTGACGGCTGCTATGAAGAAGGGGGCCGTCTGCTGTACTGTGATAATTCATAATTACATGCAAACTCCCCAGGGGTAGTTTTTACATTAGAAATTAAAACATCTCCAGTGAGTGTTCGCTTGTCCAAATAAGATGTGAGCTCCTTCCAGAACAAAAAGCCTGCCTCCCTCACATTGCTGATGTTTAAGCCGAGTAGCGCTCTCCAGCTTATACCTCCCTCCCACTGCCTCGCTCCGCTCATTTAGCGCCATGCATTTGCATTTGGGTTTGTTTGCTTTGGCCTGTTTTCACTTCTGAAAACTTAGAAATAAGCCCCCTACGTAACTGGTTTTGCCACCAAATACAATCACTAATACCCCTTTTCCATCAAAATTAGCGTGTGTATGTGGGTTTTTTAAACACAGGGAAACCCCGCTAAAGGCGATGCCAGTAGACAAGTATGCCTTTCTGATTTTTTTTTTTTCTAGTGTGTCATGTTCGACGTCATGAATGCGCCACAAAACAGCAGCCTGGAGCCCAGTGAAAATGATACGGTGGTTACTTCTCTTTTGTGTCTGTTACTTATTCAGTCTCTCTTCAAACTCGGTGCCGACTTATTTGGAACAATGTTTGAACGCCGCCTAGACGGAGACAGACAAAATTTATGGCTAGAAATGACAAAGAAAGGGGCAAAAGTGAGCGAGTCCATCCAGGTGTCGTGTTTCCATCACTGCCAATTGGAGCTGGAGCCGATAAATACTGAAGACAAAAGACAGATGTTAGTGGGTGTTGCTGGGTTTTTTATTCTGACCCTCCATCTTACAATATTAGAACATTAGAACATTTCTATAGAACCCTGTATCGCATCTGTGGAAATGAATACTTAGTTTATAGTGACATTAGCATTCACATCAGTACCCCAAAACATAGGGAATTATAGTTTTTTGCACATTGTCATTCCAAAATGTATTCTTCCGTATAAATCACCGCTTTATAGGCAAGAACTATGTGACTGCTCATCGCACCACAAAAAGCAGATTACTGCCCCGCAGACCCGGACCCCTACGGCCAAGATTTACTGTATGTCAGTTGGGTTTGGCAATTTGAATAATAACACATTTGTACCATTAAAGTGGGGGTAGGCAGTATATTTGTGGCATCATTGGGCAAAAATTCCATAATAACCTTTCAGCATGTTGTAATTCAAGTGTTCTGAGAGAAAACTAGACTACTGCACCTCCTCATGGCTCTGTTTTCAGGCTTTAGAAAATCGAACTTGTGGCGGGAGACTTTGACCAATCACAGGTCATTCCAGAGAGAGAGAGCGTTCCTATTGGCTGTGCTCCGGCTGGTGGGCGGTGCTTGGTATTTCCTCAACTGATCTCAACATGGCTGACGGGTCACAAACTTTCTCATTTTACAGCTAAACAGTACACTACAAGATGTTTCTGAAAACACTTGAGGAGAGAAATAGGCATTACAGTAACAGAATATTGATTCATATTTGATCAGCGATGCCTAGTTTGACCGTTTGGTCGGAGTTCGTGAATGATTGACAGTCAGCTCTCTTATGTTTTAAGTAAGTGTTTTAAGACTTTTATCATTTTTGGTGTAATTATACTCACATACTAGCTTGTCAGGAAGGAGGCTAAATAACTTTCATGGCCATTTTTCAAAGGGGTCCCTTGACCTTTGACCTCAAGATATGTGAATGAAAATGGGTTCTATGGGTACCCACGAGTCTCCCCTTTACAGACACGCCCACTTTATGATAATCACATGCAGTTTGGGGCAAGTCATAGTCAAGTCAGCACACTGACACACTGACAGCTGTTGTTGCCTGTTGAGCTGCAGTTTGCCATGTTATGATTTGAGCATATTTTTTATGCTAAATGCAGTACCTGTGAGGGTTTCTGGACAATATGTGTCATTGTTTTGTGTTGGTAATTGATTTCCAATAATAAATATATACATACGTTTGCATAAAGCAAGCCATATTTGCCCACTCCCATGTTGATAAGAGTTTTAAATACTTGATAAATCTCCCTTTAAAGGTCCCATATTATGCTCATTTTCAGGTTCATACTTGTATTTTGTGTTTCTACTAGAACATGTTTACATGCTTTATTTTCCTCATACTGTCTGCCTGAATATGCCTGTATTTACTCTCTGTCTGAAAACTGGGACACATTTAGAATGTTTATTTTTAAAATTGTGTCAAGGGTCTAAATATTGTATATTTGTGACATCACGAATGGGCAGAAATCCTGACAGCTTGTTTCAAATGCAGAGTTTCTGAATACGGGCAGTGTGTATTTCCCTGTGGGTTTAGCATTTCGATACTTTCACAGTATTTATATAGGACTTAAGCCTGCTTTATAATACAAAACATGAAAATCTCACTTTTTTATAATATGGCACCTTTAAGGTACATTTAGGTACAGATAAAAAATGTGTGATTTATTTGCGATTAATTTAAGATAAATAGTTGAATCAATTGACAGCCCTAGTAAAAACATTCTTATTCACATTTTGATATAGATTTATATGACTGCTATGACAGTAATTGGCTGGGTTTGTTGTGTACGCTGTCTTAGAAATTATGATATTATGCCACGAAAAGGCATATTTCCAGAAGTAACATAAATGGGAGATTAAAAATGACTGTACAATAACAGACAGGTATCCTCTGGATCCAGGTATCAGCTGAGGCTGTCTCTAAAAATCCCACCACATGCGAACTATATTTAAAGGTGCTAAATTTCCAAATTCAGAGCATTAATACAGCAGCAAACAACTATTGTCTCTGTAAAGATATAGAGGAGTAATGTCTACCTGAGCAGAGAATGAAGTCTCAGTACCAGTTTGCCATGTTATGATTTGAGCATATTATTTTTTATGCTAAATGCATTACCTCTGAGGGTTTCTGGACAATATCTATCATTGTTTTGTGTTGTTAATTGATTTCCAATAATAAATATATACATACATTTGCATAAAGCAGCATATTTGTCCACTCCCATGTTGATAAGAGCATTAAATACTTGACAAATCTCCCTTTAAGGTACATTTTGAACAGATACAAAAATATGCGATTCATTTGCGATTAATCAAAGATAAATATTTGAATCATATTTATATAACGGCTGTGACAGTAATTGTCATATATGTATATATATATTTTAACAACAAAGCTTGCATCTGCAGCTTGTGAAAAAATGCCTTGTGTCATCTTTCGTCATATTCTCGCTCTGTGTGTGTGTGTGTGTGTGTGTGCGTGTGCGTGTGTGTATGTGTGTGTGTGTGGGGGGGGGTCTAGTCCGCCGAAGCAGCAACGAGGAGCATGAGGAGGAGGGATCTGAGCGAGCAGCCAGTAAAGTGCGATTCTCCAAGCTCCGTTACGCACGTTCCAGGGAGTAACGCGCGCGCCTCCAACGCAAAGCGCGCCGCGCGCTGACTATGTTGTGAATGAGGAGAGGGGGGGGACAGATAGAGAGTGACGTCAGCGGCCGAATGTCAACAATGTAGCGACTAGAGAGAGAGTAGGCGTTCCACCCAGTCGAGTGTAACAAACAAGCGAAGAAGACGGAGCGGCACGCCGCGCGCTGGAGCAACACGCACGCACGCACGCACGCACACACGCGCGCGCACGCGCAGTCGACCGTAGAGAGTCACAGACGTTGTTGTGTTTTTTTTTTAAAGTGAGAAATAAGCGGTTCAGCGGCAGCGGCAGCAGAAGAAGAAGTGAAGTCACCTACAGTATCTATCTATCCAGCCTGCAGCCTCCGGAGGCTCCGAGGACGCGAAACACAGCGAGGAGGCATCATGTGAAAGAACTCATGTGGGAAACAACAGACAAAAGCGCTGGAATACGAGCAGAGTAAGAGAGCTAAAAGGTGAGCTGGCATGCACGTTTCTCTCTCTCTCTGGCTGTTGTTATATGAGTGAATCTCCGAGTTTTAAAAAGTGTGTGAGCGGTGCGCTCCATACAGCCTTGGCTGCGGTGCGTCCTCCTGTATCCTCCTCACTGGAGAAACTATAGAAACTATAGAAGGAGAAACAAGAGTAAAACCGCATGCATGACTCCTGAAAGCTCTTGGCGGTGGTGTGAATATTGAAGGGGTGTATGTGTAGTGTGTGTTTGGGGTGTGAACGCGGGTTCAAGAGTGAAACACAACTCTGTGAACCACATCCTGTTGTGCTTTGAGTCAGTCCGCAGTGAGTGAGCGCTCCTTTTTCTCTGCTTTTTGCAAAACTAGATTTGTGTCGGTGATCCCTGATGATGAGGGTCAGTCAGCATGCTGCTGCTGCTGCTCCACTAAATACTCCATAAAACAAGACTGCTGCTGTCACTGGCAGCGTCATTATTAAAACACCTCCCTCAGTCACTTACATGTCAGCAAATTAATTTACAGCTAAATAAAACATTATTATTATTATTATTATTTTTTTATCATTATTATTATTGTCAACATTTTTTGATGATCTTTCCCAGTCTGGAAATGATTGACTGATGCTCATTAAATTCACATAAAAAAAATTAAAAAAATCATCAAAATATGTGCTGTGTAAGAAGGACGAGCCTTATTTGCTCCGACAGCCAATGGAATCATCTCAACTCGACGGTGTCGTTTTAAGAGCCCCGTATTTTCATTATCATTAACCCCTTATGTTAAAAAACAGATCTGGAGCCAGCCCTAAACTCCCAATCAACCTGCCGAGAAAAAACAACACATCACTTTATAATGAAATCAAGCGGTGACTGTATATAATATAAAAACAGCTGCGCCTTTACGCACGGTCCTTTAAGCATTGTCATGTGGATGAGTGCTGCAGTATAGTGGCTTAGTCAGTCTCTGTTGTCAGTCTTGTTATGGAGGAGTCAGCGATGTGCATGGTGAATTATTCTGTGATGCAAGTCGGTGATAAAGAATAAAAAGAGGGATTTTTTGTGGTTGGAACACCTTTTTTGTTAAAAAATCCCTTCAAGCTGTTGGATGACGCATGCTTTTACGCATCCATTGAATATACATATTCCATATTCAGTGTGACTTCTGTGTGACAAACTTTACAATGAGAATAAATTTCATCTGTCATCTGTTTGCTTTTCTGAATCTCTCGTGGAATAATACAAGGCAGAGTGTGTTCTCGGTGTCCAAACAGGCAGGCATGCGCTGCGTATTGGCGCAAAATAAGAAGACGAGATGTGTTTATTTTCTGGATACTATAATTGTTTGATCGCCACGTGTTTGGACTCGGTGATGAGGTGCCCGATATCATAAGGGAGTGGAGGGAGTGATGCAGCATTTTGGTGGAGCAGTGACATCCGACAGCCTCTTTGTCTGTTTGTGCTGATGCAACGCGCTGCTGATGGCACTAAGCACTGAGAGGATCACAGCATCTCCATCCACCCACCCTCAATCATCCCTCACATCATGCTCTTATTTATCTGAAATATAGCTAATTATTGGATATTCCATGAGTCCTTGCTGCAGATGATTTCGAGCGCGTGCTGCAGATAGTGATATTTAATCATTGACATTTTTAAAGATGAGAACACATTGTCGTCCGCTCTGCTTTCACAACACGTGCAAAGCGGCAGCACTCATGCGCAGAGTTTTTACGCAGGGATCCTTTTGTTCTGTACAGTATAGGCTATAGTGAGCTGCCTTTCTGGCAATCCCCTGCTTATTGTAAGGGGTGGGGGAGGAGGGGTGTCCAAAAGTGTAAAACCCCACAGTGACTCAGTCAGGCTTAAATGCCACTTCATCATGTCTGCCAGGCTTTATTTCTCCTGCTTATATTAGCATCGGAATTATCCAGTATTTATCTCTCTGCATCACCATTCACTCTTTTCTTTGTCCACCAAATAAAGAGAGGAATTCACTGAAAAAAAGGAACATTTTGACCTTGGTAGCAAATGTTATACAGTAGGTCTATATCATAACAATAACAATAATAATACATTTAAAAATGTCGAAATACAGTCAGAATTGAGACATATTTCTCAACAAACATCAGTCAAGTTTCCCGTTGAGATCTGTTCACAGACCAGTGTATGTGAGCAATGTTTTTAGTCTGCTCTTACTATGTGGAATAAGACATTTAAAGTTTTGCAAATAGACATTTTAGCATGGTGTTTTTTTTGTTTTTCTTCTTGCTAGAGTAGGAACCTCTGGTTTTATCAGACTCTTTCAATGTGCTCAATATGGAAGTCAGAGCATTTCTATTGCTTCCATACAGCTCTCAACATGGTGACGGCTGAGCCGGCAGCTCGCAGCTGACAGTGAAAACAAGGCAGTGCTGACAGAGCTTACAGTGTTAACCAGCGGGGGGGGGGGGAATATTGCCCGCAGGTCCAGACAGCGTTATCAGCTGTAACCGGAGCCGCGGCCGTGAGCTAGCCAGTGGGGCACGCTCACATGAACTAAAAGCACGCGGCCTGCCCGGCGATATCAACAAAGCACAGAGAAGCGCTGATTATAACACACACAGAAGGAGAGAGACTTCATTCTCTGCTCAGGTAGACATCTTTACAGAGACAATAGTTGTTTGTTGCTGTATTAATGCTCTGAATTTGGAATTTAGCACCTTTAAATATAGTTTGCATGTGGTGGGATCATTAGAGACATCCTCAGCTGATACCTGGATCCAGAGAATACCCATTGTTGTACAGTCATTTTTAATCTCCCATTTATTTTACTTCTGGAAATATGCCTTTTTGTGGTATGATATTATTACTTCTAAGTCAGCGTACACAACAAACGCAGCCAATTACTGTGATAGCTATCCTTTAAATCAGGGGTCTCAAACTCGCGGCCCGCGGGCCAATTGCGGCCCGCAAGACGATATTTTGTGGCCCCCACCTTGATATGAAAGTTTAATGTTAGTGCGGCCCGCAAATTATTTTTTTTTTTATAAAGTTTTTTATAAAGTTTTTTTTGGGGGCATTTTTTCATTTTTATTGACAGGACAGTGGATAGAGTCTTGGAAAGGGGGGAGAGAGAGAGTGGATGCGGAAAGGGCCACAGGCCGGATTCGAACCCGGGCCGCCGCGGTCAGGACCAAGTCTTGTTACATGGGCGCCCGCTCTACCAACTGAGCTAACCAGGCGCCCTCGGCCCGCGAGTTTTATGTGAATGGCAGTTTGCCGTGGAAGGTCCCTTTGTTGCGCGAGCCCGAGCTGAACGAACCTACCAATCACAGTGGGGTATATGGCTCCCGGGGACGGGCAATCGGCCGGGCTTGATGCAAGCAGAGAAACATTTCACAACAACTGTGGCGGCGCCCGTGTAACATCGCATAAACTCGATTAAAGCTTGATTTATACTTCTGCGTTGAATCGACGCCGTAGCCTGACGTGCACCTCTCCAGAAATGTAACTACACGTCGCGGCGACGCAGACCGCAACAGCTGTGATTGGTCCAGTCTCTCAGCGATGCTGAGCGGCCAGGACCAAGTTCTACTTCTCTCTGCCTCCATCTTTTCAATGTTTGTTCACACAAATCCACTCAGATATATTTTCTCTTTTCGGCGTTCCAGTAATGTCAGTAAAAGTTCTGTGGTTCAACAGTTATTAGCTCCAACTCCGCTCAGTTTCTGTTTGTAGTACAAGAAGAAGAAGGAAACTCATAGAGACGCCGCCGCCAACTAGCGGTTTGGTGGTGTAATTGCAGAGCAACACAAACACAGCAGGCACAACTTTATTGCGGAGTGACACCAAGTGGAATGAATATATATCTTGTCACACAGCCCCAATCATGTCTTTTTCAAAGCCTGCAGTGAAGAGAAAGGTTGGTGACGAGCACAGACAATTTCAGGAAAAGTGGGAGACGCAATAGAGGCCATGTTCAGAAGAACCGTTCATGTTCTTCAATGTTCCATTAATGTTCAGGACAGTTCATGTTCAGAAGAACCCATTCAAGTTAAAGAACTGTTAATAATGACGTTTGAGAAGATTGTTGTTTTTTTTAACAAAGCTTTTTTTGTGGAATACCTGATGCGGCCCAGCCTCACCCAGACTCTGCCTCCAGCGGCCCCCAGGTAAATTGAGTTTGAGACCACTGCTTTAAATCAATATCAAAATGTGAATACGAATATTTTTACTAGGGCTGTCAGTTGATTCAAATATTTAATCGCGATTAATCGCATGATTGTCCACAGTTAATCGTGATTAATCACAAATTATCCGCACATTTTTTATATGTTCAAAATGAACCAAAACTGCAATAACATTTGTTAACTTCTAATTAAAATTCTATCTGAATGATTCATTTGTATAAAATGACAGCATGATATGAGTATATTATCATTATAGGATTGACTACCTCTTCTGGAGGAACAAAAACGGAATCCAATATTTTCTAACTAGTTGAATTTTTTTGTATTTGATTTTTTCAGTTATCTATTGAGTATCATATTTTCTGTATACTTGGTGATATGGAGGTCAAAATGCTGTTAAAGTTAATTAATTAATGTATTCTTTTATTTCATTTGCTTAAAGATGAGCCAAATGAGTCATAAAATACTGGAATCAGCTTTTAAAATATTCACCATGATTTTAATTGAACAATTTAACTCCTCCCAAGGTGTTAAAGACCTCATACTCCCAGAAAAAATACCCAAGACATGACATAAATGTCTAAAATAGGAGCTACACCTCTCTTTTCGGTTAAAGCATCCACAATTTATAACAATACAAAATATGCACAAAAAATGTAGGAAGATTTTAAAGCTTCCTCCTCCCCCTCTATTTTGTCCGGCCCCGACAATCTGTCACTGCATGTGCATCAAAATAAATCGAGCAAGACCCCACTGATGTCCTTTAAAACGTTGTTATTATATAACAAGGATAACATCTCTCAAGTTGAGCTCGGCTTGGGAACATCTCTCAGTCTGAGAGCGAGGCTGTTTTGGGGATCTCGACATAATGAGTCCCTCAGGGTTCCCAGCCTCAGCTGAAATCCCACACGGCAACAGGATCCCTTCACGTGACCCTGCCGGACCCCCTTCATGCTATCCATTCTGAACTGTATAGCGTCCAGGGCCTATATGAGTCTGCTTGCTCCTCCAGCTTTTCTGCTGAGCCAGTATAGTAATCATCTTTTATGTTGCTAAAGTTCCTACCGAGCTAATTAAAATGGTGATGACAAAAGACGCCGCTTGCGTTCAAAAGTAACCAAGCACTTATGGGTTAATGATTCATGAAATTGCAGTTGGAAGTAGGATGTGATGGAGGGATCTCTTTGTGAGATGGATTTCTCTAAGCAGCTCCTTAAAGGTGCTAAAAACTGCACCATTTTTGGATTCTTCTGAATCCCAGCAGAACAGCAAAGAGAAGCAGATCCTCCCTTAAAGAAATGAACAAAAAGCTGCAAATCCCCGTCGCTCACATCGATTATTTTTTTTCCTCTCTGCATCATTAAAGGATCGTTTGCATCACTGAGGATATTAAGTAACCCCCACCAGCTCAGCTCAACATCCCAAGTCAGTGCCTCGGCCAGAAAAAAAAAAAACATGTTCCCATAGCTCTCCCACGTCAGCACAAAGGCATGTTTGACTGGGCTGCTGCCAGAGTGAGGCGTCGATGGAACAGCACTGCTGGGAGAAATCTAAGATCCTGCTGCACTTTACACCGATGGCTATTGTTTCCCCTCTCTCTCTCTCTCTCTCTCTTTCTCTCTTTTGTAATCCCTTCTTCTCTCCATCATATCATGGCTGCTCATTCTTCTTCTCCCACCGTTCACGGCAGCGATGTGCACCATGTGAAATCAGACTGCATTATCCCGGGCAGACCCAGCTGCCATCAGTCTGCGGTTGCAGAGTCAGTGCTCGTCTGTGTGTTCGCTGCTCAACGGAGACACTTGCCAAGAAGCTATCAAATCTAAAACACCACAGGCACATTTCTGATTGTTTTTTTTGTTTTTTTTTCTCTTTTTCTTCTGTAAGAAATTATCAAGATGCGTAAATCATCCTGCGTCAAAGCTATTCGATGATCTCACAGACTTGTTGTCCTGTTGCCTCCAGCAGCGGAGAGAGAGAGAGCTTGGCCCTCTGAACTCTGAGTTTAATCCTCTTTAGTAAACCCGTCCTGTGGTCACCCATACGTTTACAACTATGCAAAACATGTTGAGCTAATAAAATGATGCACATCTGGCTCTAATAGCTTTGGAAAATAACACATTTGGGAGGGTGGAAGAAGGGGAGGGTATGAGGTTTTGTAGCTATTGAAACAGTTTAGAAGAATGAGCTGTGTGTAAAGTGGCGTTCAGTGAATGAAGAGAAAACATTTAGCGCAGCGTAATGACCTGTTTGTATTGGATTAGTGCAGCACTACTACGACTACTGGCACAAGGACTGGAGAGCATTGGCGAGGTTCTGTTTAAACTGAGCTGCTGAGACTAAATTCAGGGTTTAATATCAGCATTACAACAAAATGATGAGTTCATTCTTGGCGTTGTTTTAATACGCAATTGGATTTAAGTCTGAATGATTCAGAGTTTTGGATTATCACTTAAATCTCAGAATTCTCTTTTTTTGATAGTATTAATCCATTTCAGAATTAAATTCAGGATTTAGTTAAATTCATAAATTAATTCAGAATTTTGTGTTTTCTGACACGATTCTGAAATAAATCTCAATTCACAGAATTCTCAAATTTGTCTCAAAATTCAGAAATCAAACGGAGAACTCTCATTTTCTTCTCGTAATGTGTTCATTTCAGGAACTCGGTTTTATTCACATGTTTGCCTTAATCGTCCCCCCAGAGTCTGCAGAAACATCAAACACTGTTTGGGGTGCAAAATCAGTCTGATCTCTCTGAGACTTTATTCTTGGTAAACGGAGTAAAAGGTGCTAAATACGGGATTGAGAGCTTTTCTATTGCCTCCGCAACATGTCAACAGCTCATTCAACTCATTATCCTCTCATGTGTTCATTTCAGTCGTGGTCATGTGACCCCCGATCCTCTCCCAAATTGTGAAAATAAATTCAGAGGAAAAGATAAACATTTTATTTCACTGGCAGAACTGTTACGATGATTTTTAGTCAGACTTTGACCTCAGATTTAGGTTTCTGAATTTTGAAAATTGACTTAAATCTAAGATATCTTTTAATTATTTTCTTGAGATTTCTGACTTTATTCTGATAATTCGGATTTTAACCTAAATTCTTAGAATTTTCACTATAGTTAGAAAATTCTCAAATCAAATTGAGAATTCTCAATTTCTTGTCATAATTAATTAAATTTTAAAATGTAACTCCGATGTATTTATTATTCTGAGTAAAAGAAAACAATGCTACTGTGTCTGAAATCAGTCCCATGTTAGCTCACTCACTACTCACACTCAATAGTGATGAGGAACTTGAGGTTTTGGACACTTACTAATCATCATCATCATCATTTTTATATCACCACTGACAGCTGCAGAGTCACTCAACATTAATTTTCATATCTGTCAAATGTGGAGCATTGTACTGTGGGATTGTTAGCAGAAAGTGGTGTCCATGGCATGGACTGTGGAGTTTTTGAGGGGCTCTATCTTTTGACTTTAATCTCAATTCTCATATTTCTCATTTTGTACTCAGAAGTTAAAATCTAAATTCTAATTTTCAGAATTAATTTCAGTGTCCCTAATTATCTGTCATTTTTTCTGCTGTCAGTTGGACAGATCAGTTGTGAAATCGTCCCTGGGACACCTCTCTTGATAAAAGTAGCTCTGAAACTTTAGCACGTGTGACGCTGACGGTTGTTTCTGCTCCTGAACACACATCCAACACACACACACACACACACACACCTCCATATTTAAGGAAGTCCTTTGATGAAGCTTTTGCATGTTGTTTTATATTCCACCGGCTCGTGTGTGGTCTTTCTTTTATTATTCCAAATGTCACACAATAAATGACATGTGCCCTACCCCCCCAACCCCCACCCACCCCCCACCCCACAAGCACACTGGGAAAACAGCGGCCAAAAAAGTCACATCAAGTGCTTTGGTTGTGTCTAGGTATTCACCTTGGTAACAGTAATGGAGCCATTAGCGCTGCATGCAGATATATAGGCCCGCTCCTCCATATATTCATGTTGGATTTTTTTCAGGTTGCTGAGGTTATTCATAGTAAACACTGTTGTCTGTGTGCTCCCCAGTGGCCACCCCCCCTGCTGCCACCGTAGAAATGATATGCATACCATATCACATTAGAGCAGTTTGCTGTGAAAGCGAGGCGGCGGTGTAAACAGAGTGTGTCTCTGGGGTCAGACATCCTCTCTGTGTACTCCTGAGGAACGCTGAAGCTGAAGTAGTAGTTCCAATTTAAAGTCCTCCTCTTGTCTGTCAGCAGTTTTCTCTCTTTGCGGCCGCTGAGTCACACATATAAGGTGGAGGCTCTCACTGACCAGAGAACAGCCACTGCTCCACCAGCTGCCTCAGTCTGACCTAAACCTGATCACTCATACGGTGTCGGTCTCGTTGTGATGCAGAATTCTTGTGCTTTTAGTTTTTTTGTTTGACAGTCAGATTTTGTTTTCTATATTTCTAGTTCAAGGTCCATTTAGTAGCTGTCCCGGAGCTTTCGATCATATCACATGATCTGCATTAGCATCATGGAGATCATGATTGAAAGCTCCAGAACAGCTACTAAATGGACCTGGAGGTGAGATTGTTTCATCAATAGCTGCTTCCAAAGTCAAAAAAGAACTTTGAAATGTAACTACATTTTTAGTATTACTAATAGATGTTGTTTTTTATTTTTGTTTTATATATTAAGATGATTATTTCTGTGTATGTGATAAACACTAATTTTGTTATTTAAGTGATTAAGCTATAAAAAGGGGGGTGGGGTAGGACCTAAGTGTTTCTATCTATCTATCTAATTCCTTTGAATGATTGTATCTAACAGGAATATGCCAGTCTGTATTTAATAACAGAAATATGAATATTTTAGTCAAAAAAATTATAATTTAATTCAAGTAGTTTATCAGAAAAGTGCAAAAAAAAAGTATTTTGAAATTCTAGGACCTGCACCAAATTCTACTTACCTTTTTGCTAAATATAATATATAATAAAAAAAAGACCAAATGTCTTTGATATTTTGAGATATTCTGCTAACTAATAAAAAGCGCTGTACGATTTTGAAAGAAAATATATAATTGTGATAATTTTGACTGGTATTGCAATTGCGATATGATTTGCGATATTATATGGAATGATAATTTTTACATCATTGTTCTCATTTTCATTGAAAAACATATTAAAAAAATGATGGTGTGATTTTTTTCAGGGATCTGCACCAAACAAAGATGATTTCTTAAGTCTGTAGAATATGATGTGCAGGCCAGGAAATTAATTTAAAATGCCATTTTGACACATTTCACTTTAACAAATATTGCACCTCCTTGCTATTTGAAAATTGCAGTAGGCCATATTGCGTTTGTGCAGTCATATAGAGACAAACAAACCAAAATGTAACTCAATTAAAGGAAACGTTTAAAATGAAATTAATTCATCAACCAAGTAGAATCACAGAATGTTGTGCTTTTATAAAGACGTGAAAATGAATTAATCTGTACATGTAGTAAGAGTGAAGTGAAGTAAAAGTAAATATACAGTAGTAGTAAGATAAGATGAGATAAGATAAGAAGTTGCAGTGTCGTGAACAAGCCTACATAAAGAGCTCGGCGGTAAAGTGCTGAACTCAGAGACACTTAAACCTCCTCGCTAAAACTGAAAAAAGTTTTTTTCCCTAACTTCTAACTTACTAATTTGTGATTTTTCTTCAAGCCAAGTGACACCTAACACAGGTAACACATCTGTAAATACGACAGTTGGTGACAGAATACAGGTATTAGTTGTTGCTTTCTAAATATAAAGCCGTCTGTGTAAATGACGTTGGAGTGAAAAGTGTCAGTTTCGACATGTTTCTCCGTCGTCCTGCACACGCAGAAGAATGCTGTTGTGTTCTTCCTCTTCCTGTGAAGTTTGAGGTCAGATCCTTATGTGAAACCTTTTTGTTCTCTTCACTGACATTGAGGTGCACACTGCAACGATAAGAAAATCATCAGTGTTCTCTCTGTTACGGTTTGTGAATATGACACAACCACTGTTTATAGTTTATGGTTCTATGGTACTCCAAATAACCCAGAGCGACTCTACTATCACTACTGTGATAAAGTTACTGTGATAAATATGGTATCACAGTTTATTTAAGGCCATATGTGACCTGGAGTGAAACACTGTCCAATCTGTCTCCAAGAACAGACACTCAGAGTCCAGGTGTTCCTTTGTAGAGCCCGACCAGTACATTGGTAGGCCAACACTTTCTGCTATAGGATTACAACAGATGTTATACACCGATCAGCCATAACATTATGACCACCTGCTTAATATTGAGTAGGTCCCCCTTTTTGCCGCCAAAACAGTCCTGACCCGTCGAGGCATGGACTCCACTAGACCTCTGAAGGTCTGCTGTGGTATCCGGCACCAAGCCGTCAGTAGCAGATCCTTTAAGTCCTGTATAAGTTGCGATGTGGGGCCTCCGTGGATCGAACTTGTTTGTCCGGCACATCCCGCAGATGCTCGATCGGATTGAGATCTGGAGAATTTGGAAACCAAGTTAACACAATATGCAATGGAGTTTCTACTTTGAGAAATATGAATATGTTTTTTTTTAAAAGCCAAAAGAACGTTCTGAAACGGTCTAAAAACAAGCCCTCATACAAGAACTATATAATAAAATAAAATTTTAATAACAAGATTACAAATCTGACGCTTGATGCCAGCCTCTGGTACTTGACTGTTATCAATAATCAATGGACAAATTTCGGTCCTTACCAAAAAAAGAAGTGCTCCTTTTTATATATAGTTATTTGTTAAAATAATTTCAATTGCAGTGCTTTTTACCATTCATAATGATATATTGGCTGTAAACTGTTTTTTTTCCCTCAGACATATCTACACTGCAAAAGGTTTTGCGTTATGTAACGTTACGTATAAAAAAAAAGAATATCAGATGATACGTTGTTTTTGGATTTTTATTCTTCTCAAATATTAATATTGGCCTCAAAGTCCTGTATCGGACGGCCACATCTTACCTTCAGCATCAATCTCAGACTCCTCACTTCCCTGCCAGAAGTCATTCCCTGTGTGTTTTCCAATGAGTCTCACTGAGTTACACTGACTGTAATTTAAACCATTAGTTGTGAGGGGGCTGAATGCAGCTAGTTCCCATCTTGCTAGAGGGCTGGACGTTTCCTGCCAAGGTCGTTTTGTTTTCCCCCACCTCGGGTCGATGGGAAAAAGAAGTGGTGCTCAGCCGAGCGTAGTGGAAGGTATTTCAAACAATCAGCGGATTCCTGGTACGGGGGGGTGAGATCATTGTTTTAGTGAAGGAGGGGAGGGAGCCGGGGATGACCCTCGTGGCAGGACGTTGCCGTCCGTCCACCAGAGCCCCTCACAGTGATCGCTGTGAACTCGGAGGTGGCAAAGGTCAGAATTCCTCCCTAGACGGATTTATTTGTGCTGCCTTGCACGTCGGAGACAAACAAAACACTCCCATTGTGTCTGCAAGGCATGTTAACACGGAGCTCTGACATCTGTGGCTGATGAACGTAGTATAAATAGACAATAATAGGCATGCTTCGCTGAGGTCGGAGTAAACAAAGTGTCGGGGAAGAACTATTGATCACTCGATACGCGCAACAATGGGATCTCTTGTTTGCTTTGTGAGCTGATATGACAATGCTCTTGGTACATGTACATCATTAACGCTGAACAATCGTGAACTTGACGTAACATAAGATCATGAACTCTACTGCACAACATCCATTTTTAAAGTGAGAGTTCATTCAATGTACAACAAAACCCTCGTGGTATCTCTGCATGCAGATAGTTTTGGTGTTATCTGTCCTGGTTTAGAGATTTCTGCCTAAACCTCAATACAATGCAGGTGTAGTTGAATGAATGATTGTTTTTATATCAACATTGCAACGGCTCTTCAGAAACCTCTGGGTGACGTGACTGTTTAGGTTTAGGTATGAAGACCTGGTTGAAATTTCCAAATTAAAGGTCCCATATTATGCTCATTATCAGGATCATATTTGTATTTTGTGTTTTTACTAGAACATGTTTACATGCTGTAATGTTAAAAAAAAAAATTATTTTCCTCATACCCTCTGTCTTAAACGCTCTGTTTTAGCGCATTTCGACAGAATTGCAATGAAATTGCAACAGAATTGCGTTGCTAGGCAACAGCTTGGGTCCATGTGTACTTCCTGTCAGCTGATGACATTCACGTACACTACAACCAGGAATAAACCGGGACACATTTAAAATGTTTACGTTTAAATCTGTGTAAAGGGTCTAAATATTGTCTATTTGTGACATCACAAATGGACAGAAATCCTGACAGCCTGTTTCAAATGCATAATTTCTGAATACAGGCTGTGTGTATTTCCCTGTGGATTGAGCGTTTCGATACTTTCATAGTATTAATATAGGACTTAAGCCTGCTTTACAATAAAAAAAAACATGAAAATCTCACTTTTTTTATAATATGGGACCTTTAAACTTTTAAGCACGTCCTATGTGTTTTAAACTCATCAGCTGGATTGCTTTGAATTAAGACCTCCAAGATTTAAAAAAACATCCATATTAACATCTTTCCAAAACCCGTGTTCATATTATTATGAATAGAATAATATTACATTTCTTAGATCGCAATTTGCAATGGAGTTTCTACTTTGAGAAATATGAATATGGTTTTCTTTAAAAGCCAAAAGAACGTTCTAAAACAAACAGTCTAAAAAAGTGATCATATTATATGAATAGGCTAATCCTCGTAAACTTCCTCTGTAGAAAATCTATTTCTAGTTTTTGGGGGGGTGTACCAATCTCTTAACGACTGCATGCATTTTGAGGCAGCTTCCAGTAAACCAAATATCATATCTTTTCTGACGTCGTTAAAGCAGCGGAGTGTAAAACAACAAAGCGTGTTCAGCCTGTGGTTTGGTGAAGAAGTGCAGCTGTAAAGGAGTTTGTGTGAGGGAGGAGAAGAGGGTTGGAGGGGGACATCCTGTGAGACCAGCACAGGTGGTTGGGAGGGGGGTTGGTGTAGTGGTGGGAGGGAAGGGGAGGGGGGGGGAGAGATGTGGGCGTGGAAGTGCAGTAATGTGCCCACTTCCTGCACCGAGCCCCCGTGCTGTACAGTAAAAGTAAGCTTACAACGAGATCAGCAGGATTTGCTGGCGGTGGCTTCCTGCCATTTCACAGCAGGCAGCCATAGGTGGAGATCCTGTCTGTGCACTCTAGTGTCCCACTGTGCCTCCTACTTTTCCTCATGATGTTTTTTTTCTAATCACGGAGCCAGAAAAAGGAATATTAATTCTGCAGCGGGAAAAAAAGCTGTGAAATGAAAGCATTAAAAACTGAGAGCATGACGTTTACCCCTTTGGGTTTTCCATTTGTTGCACACAGATGTGGAATGGAAAACATGAAAGTGTATGTGTGCTGGGTTAAATCCATGTATACAGCCCTTCCTGTGGGGGAGTAAATCTTGTGCGTGGGTACCCGTCAGCCAGGTTTATGCTGATTTCATCCTGTAATTTCAAGTGAAAGAGAGAATTCACTCCTGTTAGTTTGGCATCATTGGTCAGATGGGAACTTCGGCGGCACCAAAGAAGCAACCTTACCGTCCTCCGTGTCGACCGTATCTTGGGCCGTTAGGCGCATCGATAGACTAATTATGGATATGTCATTTTGAATGATTCTGCAAAACCTCAGGTTCTGTTCTGCAGCCTTCAGTGTGACACTAATTTCAGACTAACTTAAGTTTACATCAATTCGGGTTGGAAGACTCCAGTTGAACAGGCTTTATTAGTATTAATACCACAAAGGTAGCAAACTGCTAACCAGATTATATTGAGATTGAAAAGCTGACCAGAGACAGCGAGGTATAGCTAACAGCACCATGCAGATCGCATTTTAGCAAAAAATAAGTTCTGGAAGTTGGCACTGAGTGTACAGTCATGTGCTGCAGGATTATAGCCGAGAAAATGATACTCCTAGAGAGACCAGGGAGAACCTAAATGACCTAAATCAACTGTGCATTGAGTAAGCAGACGGTCGTTGTGTACCTGCAGCGGTCACATGCCGCTCCGTGCAGTCAGTCAGTCCACCGGCCGGGCCGTGTCATTTGGGACAGATGGTGAAAGGTCAACAAGGCAGAGCTGTGGACGGTCCACTGTTGATACTGAGTCACAAGATCTGTGTCAGCCAAGCATGTTAAAACCAACCTGCCTCTGACTGTGAAACCTTTTATCACCGGTTTGAGTTTAAAGGCGGCTCCTCTGTTTCTGGATATTAGATCAGGGTGAGAGTGGTTAGTCTTGGACAAGTCTTGATTGGTTTCTTGCAGTCATGCAGTTTTGAAGCATTTGTACCCGCTTATCACCTTCCTGTGTGTGTGTGTGTGTGTGTGTGTGTGTGTAAGACTTTCTTCTTACTTTAAGGACCGTTGTAACCTTGACATGTGTAAACTGTTCTCTGGTATTGTCAGCCAATCAGGGTCCAGGTTAGTTCCATGCTGCAGTACTGAACCATGAACTGAGGCATTGTTGTTATGAACAATTTAAAGGAGAAGTACGCCCATTTTCAATATTCATACACATTGTTCATATGGTCAAAGACAGTCCAAAAACATATCAGGAAACATGAACAACTCTCTCCCAAAACCTGTGTTGTCATCTGGTATAAAGTGTGGAGCTGCCCCATAGACAATGAGTGGGAGAGATGTTCTAGATCACACTGAGAGCCCCCAGGGAGATGTTCTGAGTATATGGGAACATTTTCTGTTTCCCAGCTAACAACACCAGAATTGAATAAAGTTCACTGGGAAAGGACGGGTTAAATTTTAGTTTAGTTAAAGTTTAGTTTTAGTTTTAAAATGATTTATTTATGCCCTATGACATCACAATGTGAGACGTACTTCCCTGGTTTCAGGCTTTGAGAGAGAGGAGATCATGTTCACAAATATTGATTATACCACCGCCACAATGTAGTTGGGGGTATATAGCACTCCGTCCGTCCTTCCTTCCGTCCTTCCGTCCGTCCTTCCGTCCTTCCGTCCGTTCGCATGTCACACTTTCGTTTCCGGAGTACAACTCAAAAGCGATTTCACTTAGGAACTTCAAATTTGGTAAGATGGTTGGGAGTGTGGTCTAGTTGTTCCTTTTGGCATTAATTCCAAAAGGGCAAAACCTTTGGCCCTACTTTAGTAGGGGTCAAGCAGTGAGTGGGGGGTATGTGAGCCATGCTCACTTTTGCCACGTTGAACTTTGGCTTAAGCTGATAGTAAACTACTATTTCCAAGGTCAAGAATGAACTTCACAGTCATGAATATGGCATGATTTTTTTTTTACTTTGTGGGTCTCCATCCACACAGAGCATTGACCATGTACAACATCGATTTTTTTTCATTTAACAAAAGAATGTTAAATGTTGCCAAAATCTCAAGAAGCCTTCCAAGTATGCTGACTGCATAAAAGTCTGAATTTGTCAAACTTATTATTTAAGTCAGGAACTGACTGATCAAAGAACAAGTGTGAGGATGATTTGAGCTCTCTGGGATGGAGTGTTGCACGCGTTTTTAAAGTCCAGTTACAGAGGATTTCCTTTGATACACAGAGAGGAGGAAAGATTGAGAAACAAAGGCCGACACAGGGAGAGTTAGTGAGAGAGAGTGGAGATCAATAGTCATGGCTGCATGAAAGGGTTGTAGCAGCCGGCCATTTAGATAGATTACAGTAGCACAGTTTCCCTTTCATCTCACTCGGGGGTTGTGTCAGGAGAGGAAGCAAATTGGTTCTCATCATGCTTAGCAAGTGCTGCCCGGTCTCATTCTGATCGCTGTGATGTACTGTATATTCCTGATGATGATGATGATGATGATATACAGACGAGGAACATTTATACTGCGCTTCAAGCAAACTATCACAGTTATCTTCTCCTCCAAGAGCTCAGTGACACCACAAACAGGCTAATCTATCATCCTCTGCTCAGCGGGCCACTGTAACCATCATGATGTCTACTGTACGTCTCAAACACGCAGCTGTGAACACACTATCAGGTCGAGCTGCGTGATTATTATCAGTCGATACCGGTAGCAGAATAAGAAGAGAAAGATTTCACAGCTGATTTGAATGTGAAAGTGGAGGATTTCTTCAACCACAGTGCTGTGAGCTCTCACTACAGCATAGTCACACGACTAAATCATCTTAGACAGTCTACTGTATGCCACAGTAATCAGATTCTGCATCCACATATCTGTAGGCAACGGGACAGGATTTTGGTATCGAAAGCATTCTGGTTTCCATTTGTAGTCTGAGTAGTATCATGTTCCAGCAGGCTGTGGTTGAATGCAGGTAAACAGTCCGTGTGGAGAGCCGGAATGCGGTGGCTGAAATGCAACCTGGGAACTGGCTATCGGCTGTCGATGATTCCGATTTTTATTGGTTTATAATTAGCTTGTAAAACGGCTAATTACTCGTGAAACAATCCGGTCGTGCACGTCGTCTCTCAACTCCAGTCTCACATCTCGGGTTGCTAATCGGACTGTAAACGATGAGCAGCGCACGGAAAAGGAAGTCTTGGCCCGAACATGGACCACAGAAAGCTAAGGAGAGAGTTGTCTCAGGAGATCAGAAAGAACATTATAGACCTTCATGTTAAAGGTAAAGGCTATAAGACCATCTCCAAGCAGCTTGATGTTCCTGTGACTACAGCTGCTCATATTATTCAGAAGTTTAAGGTCCATGGGACTGTAGCCAACCTCCCTGGACGTGGCCGCAAGAGGAAAATTGATGACAAATCGAAGAGACGGATAATACGAATGGTAACCAAAGAGCCCAGAACAACTTCCAAAGAGATTAGAGGTGAACTCCAAGGTCAAGGTACATCAGTGTCAGATCGCACCATCCGTCACTGTTTAAGCCAAAGTGGACTTAATGGAAGACGACCGAGGAGGACACCAAATCATAAAAAAGCGAGACTGGAATTTTCCAAAATGCATATTGACAAGCCACAAAGCTTCTGGGAGAATGTCCTTTGGACAGATGAGACAAAACTGGAGCTTTTTGGCAAGTCACATCAGCTTTATGTTCACAGACGAAGAGATGAAGCATCCAAAGAAAAGAACACTGTACCTAATGTGAAACATGGAGGAGGCTCGGTTATGTTCTGGGGCTGCTTTGCTGCATCTGGCACAGGGTGTCTTGAATCTGTGCAGGGTGCAATGAAATCTCAAGACTATCAAGGCATTCTGGAGCGAAATGTGCTGCCCAGTGTCAGAAAGCTTGGTCTCAGTTGCAGGTCATGGGTCCTCAAACAGGACCCAAAACACACAGCTAAAAACACCCAAGAATGGCTAAGAACAAAACATTGGACTATTCTGAAGTGGCCTTCTATGAGCCCGGATCTAAATCCTATTGAACATCTGTGGAAGGAGCTGAAACATGCAGTCTGGAGAAGGCACCCTTCAAACCTGAGACAGCTGGAGCAGTTTGCTCACGAGGAGTGGGCCAACATCCCTGTCGACAGGTGCAGAAGTCTCATTGAGAGTTACAGAAATCACTTGATTGCAGTGATTGCCTCAAAAGGTTGTGCAACAAAATATTAAGTTAATGTTACCATCATTTTTGTCTAGGCCAGTTTCATTAGTTTGTTTTTTTAAATTATTCTGCTGAACCATAATTCAAAAACAATATCTGATTTTCATTAGTTAATTTTCAGTGAATTTTTATTTATTATTACTTTTGTCAGTTTCAAGTTATTTCAGTCACCATTGTGGGTTTTTCTCTCTTTAACGGAACGTTACCAACAACTTTGCCTACGTCTGTATATACACATACACACCTACTGCATACTGCACATACACAGATTGATGCCATAGATAGACAGTGGTATCCAGCAAGTAGCTCGCTACCCGTTTCTGAGTGGATCACCAAAGGTTCAAAGAATATGAAGCCATAAATTTGATAACAAAAAGTCACTTTGCAAACCTGTTTAAATAAAATTCACCGACACACCGCTTCCCTCTGACACAAACTGATTATTTGCCAATCAGCTGTCAATTCAACGAGTTATGCTGCTTTCAAGTTTGGTTTCATCAGCGACGCCATAACATTAGGAGATGTTAGCAGCCTAGCAAGCGGACGCCAGATTTGACATGACCACAGAAAATAGCCGGATCAATTAAAGACCAAAGAATATATGCTATTTTCATGAGGAATGGGTAACAGAGTTGTTGTGTGAGTCTCATCGCTCTTTAAACTACATCACCACACTCCACACTTCACACACTTCATAATATTGCCGTGGATGAGTTGACGTCATCATTAATTTGAAAGCCCGGTGTGCCTCATACCGGCACTAAAGGGTGCCTTGTGCATCGGTATCACACGCAGAGGGGAGTGACAAAACCTCGGTAACTGGAACACTAGTTCCACTTGTTTGATTGTTTCATGAATAACTGATGAAATAAGACAGAATGAGACAGAAAAGTACAGTCATTTGTTGATTTGTATCTGTAACAAACTACATTTTCACAGCAGCACTTTTTGTAAATTATAAGGAAATCAAATTTTAGAACCTAAATTAATGTTTTTAAATCATTAATTAATCTCTCTTTTATCAAATTAATAGTGTTCATACTTGACTTTGGAAATAGTAGTTTGACAAGAAAAAAAATCTAAATTTAAGGACCACTTTTTGCAGCTTTTTTACAGAGCTTTCAAGCACATCTCATGGTCTTCATCGGTGGATAAAGTTGTCATGACAACTGTGCTAATGAAGACGATTAGGGCCACATGTGGAAAATGTATTTGCATTTCTGAGTTTAGTTTAATTCTGACTTTATTTATTCCCAGAGCTCAAATTTTCACATGTGGCCCTAATCCTCATTTCCATACAGTTGAAACCTTTTGTTGTCAAATAGATTTATTACTTATAGTCTTAAAAATGTTTAAAACAAAATGTCAAATGGCCAAATTGTAATTTTCAACAATCTAAATTGCTGTCATCAAATTGCTCATTTTGTCCAAAAACTCAGAGGTATTGGTATGAGATTGTGAAAAACAGCAAAGCAGCAAAGAAATCAAATGTTTGATATTTTTGGATAAATTAATAACTGATTATCAAAATAGTTCATTGTGGCATTTTCTGTGAAATCAGATAACTACTGTAATTTTCTCAGCATTGTGATGTGATGTGAACCATTTAGGTAAACAAGTGGCTGGAGATAAAGTGAGTAGACTTTTGTCACCATGGAGATTCGGAAATCTAGAAAAAAAGAGGAAAAATAAGTTTTTGGACTTGAAAAGTTTTTGTGTAGCCTGGTAATGAATCACAAATAGTGTATCCCGTATTAGAGGGATAGCACTGCAAGAAATTAAAAAGTAGAATTAAATAAAATTAAATACATTAAAAACCCTCAAAAATAGAATTTGTCAAAATTTCATTTGACAAAACAAATCCTAACTTTCACTTTTTAGCTTTTTCTATGGCTTTCAACAGCTGACAACAACTGAACAAACTCCATCTCCGGAGGAGATACAGTTGAAAGCTCAGCGAAAAGCCAGTAAGCAACATTTAGGGGTTTCTGTTTCGTTCCCCAGCATGAAGAATAAACTTTGATGCTTTAGTCTTAAAGTCAGTCAGTCTAACAAAAGCTTTATGTCCCTTGTTTAGAAAGCAAATGAACTTGAATGTCTCAGGAACAAATACTATTTATTTTCTATAACAATTTAATTAATTATTATTATTATATTATATATTATTAATTTTCCATTTTTTTTCTCCTTTATTTCTGATTCTTGATTCTAGAAAATTCCTGAAACAAGTAAACTTGAGCTGAAAGCAAAAGTATTCCCATTGATGTACAGTTACCACGGTAAGTTTCCACTTGTTCTTCAAACCTCAATTCAAAGACACAAAATTACTTTTTTAAACTTGTTCTTAAATGCTTCACATGATACGTACGCCGTCTGGCCACAGATCTGATAAGAAACCTGAAACATTTTAGGTGTTGGAAAGGGACAAACGATAGCATTAATGATCTCTGACAAAACTCTTCACTTCTAGTCACAAAATCATCTGTACACGTAGAACATGTGAGTGGACTGTGCTGTGTGTTTCTCTGTGAGATTGCATGAGTAATAGTGGATGACAGGACGGTCTGTCTCCACGCTGCAGGGACGCCCTCCCCGTGCACCATCACCACCCCCGACCTGCCAATCATGTACCTGACCTTGCGTCTTTCTGACTCATAGTGATGTCAGTGAGAGCGTACAGTACGCTGCTCGAGGATAAATGATCACTAATCACCGTCGGAAGATGAAGGACCAGTCTGTAAGTAGCGCTAACACCGCAACATACTCCACTTTTTTGTTTTCATAATGTCAAAACATGATTTTCTGTTGGCAGGAAGGCTGTTTCTTTATTTTTTCCTGTTGTGGTTAGACTGCGTGGAGCCGAGGCAAACACAGTGAAACACACACAAACAGAAATTTCAGATAGGCGCTGGAGTCTGATTGCTTTAATTTATACGGTAATCCATATTTATTCAAAATATCATTTATAATCCCTGCAGCGACGACATTTACATATTTATTTTACTGTAAAATAATTTGTGGATTCCTTTCTGTTTTAAAGTAAAAAAAAAAAAAAGAAGAAAAGTGGATTTTAAGAATTCTCAAATAAAACAGATAATGTGACGGCTGTAATATCTCTGTGAGCTCTCAAACAACAAGAGAAAACCGCACTGTTTTCGAAACTAATGAATTGTGTTGCATTTCCATTTATGTTACAAAGGAAATAAAGCTTCCTTCTCAGACTTCCTTTGCAGGTGCTAGAATAGCGGCTGTAGTAGACTTAATATTCACTGATAATTGATCCAACTGCGTCTCTCGTTCTCTCCCCCGTGCTTGTGTAAATCTTTTCACAAGCCTTGTCGTAACTATTAAACTTCACAACATAAAGTATAAGGAAACGTACACTCCCCTTCAATAATAGATCTTGGCAGAATATCCCATTCAATGTGTGCTTGTTAAAAAGGGAAACTCTAACTCTAAAGTGACACGCTGCTCACAGATCTCTTTATGGCAGCTCTCACGTGTGTATAAAGTCAGAAAACTCTTATCCCCGCTTTTCTTAAGAGTCTACTAGCGAACACAAAGGCGTTCTTTGTCCTGGAGCGGTTAGTCTCATAGCCAGAGTTTGTGGCTTAGCGTATAGTATATTAGTGGAGTCAAAGCTGCTAGTAGTAAGAGTGCAAGTTGTCAGAGTACTTATGGTCCAGACCACGTGGAGAGTTGGCATCTGTGTGTCGCGCCCTGAGACCAACAGCTCAACGTGGAGGAGACTTTTACTCCTGGCATGCTGCCGAGGCCGGGACCTCCCACTGTAAATACATATATCTGAAGGTCCAACTCAAACCAGAAGACATCTATTTATATATCTCCTTGCTATTTTTCTTATTTGGTTAACATTGTAATTACCAAAAAAGAAGAAATGTAATTATTGTTTATTTTTCTGCAAGGACAGCACCCCCTATAATGTTCTCCAGTTGGCCGGAACTGATGATATTGCTGTAATTTGATAGGTGCAATATATGTGTGGGTCTCTGTATATTACTTCTATCGTCGTGGTAACTACGGTTTGTTATCCAGTCACCACAATGACAAAAAACGCTAGTTGTGTCGGGCACTTTTCCGCTTTGAGTTGAATTTTTTCGAGGCTTTAAGGACGCTCACGCAAAAAGCGCACACAGCGGGAAAAAAAAGCAAGGCGCTCAGCAACGTAACGCAAAAGCAGCGTGCAAAACGCCTCATTCATCATTGTTGTAGTGTACTGTTTAGCTGTAAAATTAAAAATTTTGTGACCCGGTAGCCATGTTAAGATCAAGTTGAAGAAATACCAAGCACCGCCCACCAGCCGGAGCACAGCCAATAGGAACGTTCTCTGTCTGAAATGACCTGTGATTGGCCAAAGTCTCCTGTCACGGGCTAGATGTTTCAAAGCCTGAAAACAGAGCCATGAGGAGGTGCAGAAGTCTAGTTTCTTTCTCAGAACACTTGAATTACAATATGCTGAAAGGTTATTATGGAATTTTTGCCCACTGATGCCAAAAATATACTGCCTACTGCCGCTTTAAGGGCGCTCCTGCAAAAAAACGCCAGGCGCACAGAGAGTAAAAAAAAACGAGGCGCTCAGAAACGCAACCTAAAAAGCAGCGTGCAAAACGCTTCGCTCTCATTCAATCCCCAAAACGCCGCCCCAGGGCTGCTAAAACTGTCTCTGTCTGATCACGGAGTGATGAGGTCACAGGAGAAATTCACTTAAATGAGTCCTTTGTTTGGCTATTGGATCATCTTTGCAAGGTTGCATAAACATTTTTAATGCAGCTGTTTAACATTTCTTATTCTACCTAGGGGTGTAAGAAATGTCTCAAACAGGAAGCTAAAATCCTGAATGACTTCCTGCTTCCTGTTCTCGCTCAGACCAACTGAATCTTGTGCGATTATTAAAACAATGTGGAAGAAAAAAGGAGCCAAACTGGAGGAGACGAATATGCCAAACGCGTGGAAACCGCCACAGTAGTGATGTAAAAATATGAAATATAGAAAGCAGTCCATTCTTCAAAGACGTGCTTCTATCAGAAACAAGCGAAAACATCCCACTACACTTGTCATACTTCATTTCTTTTCTTCCGTGAACTCAGGAGTTGTGAACTGCCTGCCCTCTCATCCAGGCTGCTGTGTGTTTTACAAAGCACACAACTCCCACATGGCCCATATCTGGGAGGTTTTAAGTGCCACTGCTTGTTGCCGGGGCTCGTGTGAGGCCTCTCTGAAGTATCTGCGCTCAACTGTACGAGCCCTGTCTGCCCCGTCTGCTTCCCATGATGCACCTCCCCGTCCCCGGCCTGGCGAAGGCAGTGAAAGAGGCCATTGTTTCTGTCACTCTGAGGCATGTTGCATGCAGTTCTGACACAGAGTGGGAGAAATGATTCCCTTTATACCCCCTGGAATGTCTTTGAATCAATCATTTCTGTATGAATAAATACTGCTTTGATTTAGTCCTTTAGTCTGCAAATGTGCTTCATGTGTTTGAAAGAACAAATATTGCAGAGTAAGGAACTTAAAGAAGAAAAAAGACAATATTACAACACCTTTTTTTATGCTAATCTCCTTTCCTTGTTGAGACATCTTTCATTTTTAGCCTGACCTGGAGGCAAAGACCACCTCCAGAGGCCGATTCAGACGTCTGATCCTCCGACTGAATCGAGCGGCCCTGTTAACACTTTGCTTAGAAAACAAGTGGCTTTCAGGATTCCTCTCCCTCTGATTCCTTTCTTTACTCGCTGATTGATGTGCAGCAAACCGCAGTTGGAAAAGCTTGCGGCTTCTCTCGTGGATTCTTCCTGCATGATGTAATGTTTTGATGATCCTCTGTGTGGTATGCCATGTGCAGTGACATCAAAACAAAAGAAATATATCCTCCCTTTTGAAAAGGTGGTCTTCTCAAGGCAGATCATGTATGCTTCACATACCATGAGACCCTTTGAATCCTCTAAAACGGATACGTTCTTTGCTTTGACGTGCGTGAGAACGTTTGATTCTCTCTGTTCTCAAGTTCAGGCCGACATTAGATCTGTATCGAAGCGATGCTTCCTGATCCTCTACTTCTGAATCTATCCTTGTTGTTGTGTAGTTTAATCCTGAGTCGGAGGAGTCTTATCCACAGCTACTCGGGGTGTAAACCAAGAGTGCTACGCAGAGGTCACTAAACACTGCCCTCTCCGTCAGCGCCGAGTCTATTTTTAACCCTGCTGTATCACGTATCACCTCTTGCCATTTTGTTCTTTTGTTTTGATGAGGAGGGATATTTCAGGACACTCTCAGGTAGCGTGGGAGGCGAGGTGAGGCGAGTCCTCTCTCTCCCGACAATTGATCTCCCCCTCTGCTTCATGTGTGTGTGCGTGCGTGAGGGGAGGTGAAGCGAAGCCCACGCCTGCCGCTGACCTGCTGCAGGGGTTGAAAACGTGCTCTTCCCATTCATTAGGCTGGGCGGCCCGCGCTGCTATATACCAAAGTGCTTTCACTACATCTGTATTTGTGGTCTCTGATAGGATCCAGATGGCAGTCTGGAACACCCGTGCAGACCTCGTACAAGCTTCACATATGGCAAACGGTAAAGAATATTTAAAGGAGCCTCGCACCCGGGGTCACTCTGTAGACGACGATGGTACCGTGCATTTTGTAGTATTAGCAGTTCATTTATAATCTGCAGTGTCCTGTGAGCAGGAGTTAAGATTCTGAAGTGTCATTGGAACACATCTAAGGCAAAAGTGTGCACCTTTGTCTGAAGGTGAGGTGAAAAACCAGACGTCAAAGACGGGGTCAAGACGCAGTGAAGCGGGATAACATCACACACTAGAGAGGCATTCATGGTGTTGCATTGCTTACCTGCACACATCTGGCCAATCGCTCAGTGTGATTGTTGGGTTGTTTTGCTAATTCCAGCATCAGAGAGGTGTGGGACGCTGCTTCTTTTGGGGTCCTTATACATTGAATCCCCATCAAAGTAATCTGCATCCAGATACAGAGGGACATCGTACACATACTGCTGGAATCAGTGGAGCCGCAGCGATAACATTATCTCTGTTGGAGATCCCTAAAAAAGCTCTGCTTGCAACTTCAGATCTTTCTTCATAGTCGTCAAATTCAGACTTTTCAAAAGTAATCCAGGTTTCTATTGTTTCCATGGTTACAGAGCTAACCCTAACAAAGACATTTCTTTCATAAAAAGTGTCTCAGAACATGAGTAGTACCGCCCACATGCTGCTGGTATTTGTCACAATACGACATAGATAAGACATGTTGGTGACTATATTTTAAACCTTTTAAATGAAGAGAATGAAAACCCGGCAAAAGCAGCCGATGGTTTAAAGGATTAAAGGGTGATGGACAAATAATATAGCATTCAAACAGACATTTGGTGAGTTTAGAGGTCTAGTCAGCCCACTGGTTTGTCAGCAGCTGTATTTGTTTGGGTTGGGTTATGATCATCCTATCCAGTCTGCTCCACTCTGTTTTGCTCTGATTTTTTTTGCTGCTATGAATGTGACGGGGGGAATGTGCGTAGGGCGGAGTAACAGAGGAGGAGGGGTGGGGGGGGGTGGGGTGGGGGGAGGAGAGAGCGCAGGAATTCCCACTCACTTGGCTCATCTTGCATTTGCTCTACTCCTCCGCTGAATCTCCCCGGCGGCCGCACATGGAAAAAGGGGATGTTTTGTTTGTGAAACACAGCGCTCTCAGGGGCCGTGCACCGCCATCCTTATTTTTGAAGGTATCGGGACCCGGAGATGCCGCACAATGTGGCAGCTTTCGGTTAGCAGGGGGAGCACCGCTGAGTCCATTAATCCGTCTGTCAAGGGCCCCTTTTTTGCTTTTATTTTTAGCCAAAATCCATCCAGGCTTGACAAGTGGGGCAATTTGAGCCAAGTTGAGGGGCAGCGCTCCACAAAGTCAATCTTCTCCTCCCCTCTTGAGGGGGAAAAAAAAAAGCTCCGGACGGCCCCGCTCCAGGCCCGGGGTTTTTGTTGAGTCATGTGAGATCATGTACACAGACACACTCAGGAGAGGCGGGGGCGGAGGTGGAGGAGGGGGGGATGTGGGGTAAATGAGGCGGGTGGGGTTAAGGCCAGGGGGCAGCAGGGGAGCTAAAATCTGCTCACAGGCCAGCAGACAGCACAGCGTGCCTCTGCTAGCCTTGTATAAGGTAATGTCTAGCGAGCATGCTGGGGTGGGACGTGTGCACAGATTTATTTTAATACACCGCCGGTCTTGCCAGTGGGGGGGGGGAGGGATGTCGAGCTGCCAGCTCGTCCCAGGACCGCCGTCACACTTCGGACGAGACGGGACTTTTTAAGTAGACAAACCCCACCGCAGGCGAATAAAAACACTGAAAGGAGGCAAGTTTCAGTCCAAGTTTGACCTTTTAATCTGCATGATTTAATAATGTGAACTCTTTCTCCTCATGCAGTCTTCATGGACTAGCTCCTCTCTCACGCATGCATGTTTTGAGTGAATTGCCCTGCAGTTCTGGATTTGGCATGTCAGTCTTGTATTTAGCATCGGAGTGATACAGTGTGAGGTAGTTACAGTACGCTGCAGAGGTGAGAGAGTCTGCTGTAGCTTCACACCTCAAACAATATGTTGATGCATCACATGCTCCAAAGAATGAGAGATTACTAAACCCGACTATTGAGATACTGTTAGTGCTGCAACTAATCATTTATTAATCATCATTGAATCTATTGATGTTTTTATTAATCGATTAATCATTTAATATATAATAATTATATGATAATAATATGATAATTGGTGGATTATCAAAATAGTTATTGATTGGTTGTGAAAGCTCATTATCTATCTATCTATCTATCTATCTATCTATCTATCTATCTATCTATCTATCTATCTATCTATCTATCTATCTATCTATCTATCTATCCATCTATTTATATATACAGTATATCTATCTATCTATCTATCTATGTTTATCTATCTATCCATCTATCTATCTATCTATCTATCTATCTATACAGTATATCTATCTATATCTAATCATCCATCTATCGATCCATCTTTGTGTTTATTGCTAACTACTAAATGTTATGCTACCTTGCACAACCAAGATGGTGAAACTGATAAACATTACTCACTTAACATCAGTATGTTAGCATTGTCATTGTGAGCATGTCTGCATGCTGACATTAGTATTTATAGCAGCTCAAAGCACAGCTGTGTCTAGTGGTGGAGGTGCCGGTGTGGCCGTGGACTCTTATTCCGTCTTGTTGTGCAACTAAAGACAGACAGAGAGAGAGAGAGAAGGGAAAGCGTGCGTTGCCAATCTAACATCAATAATTGAATCTGAGCTAATTTAGGAGTTGGACCAGCGTAGAACGCTATCAGGTTCAGTGTTGACGCGACGGCTGGCAGCTGGTTGCAAGTGATGCCCAATGAGTGCTGTTTGGGGTGTAAAATCCAAAATTAATTTCTATTTTGCATTAATTTTCTTCAGCTTTTGCAGGAAACAAAGCAAACATGCTTACATGGCAGATCTTTTCTGTTGTGGAATTAAACTGTTTAGAGGACACTCAGTGGGTTAATCATTTTTATAGCCTATAAAAAGCGTCAACACTCTCACAGGACGGAAATCAGCACGGTCTTGTTTGCGGGGCGTTCTTAAGCATGTTGGAAACAAGGCTGTACACTGCAGTGGCAAACCTCCTTCCACCCCACCTTCAGCGATGAAGGTCACAGAAGAGGAGAGTTAATGACCAACACACAGGGCAACTTTAATGAGCCCTGCACACAAATGATATTTAGATTCCATTATAGCCTGTCTTCCCACTCCCCCGTTGGAGCTGTCAAAAGGCTGTATATCCTCCGTCTGTGCATGTGTGACTTCTGTGTCTCTGGGAAATATGCGCTTTCATGCTGCTATGTATGTTCATGGGGGGGGGGGATGCTCCATTTATACAAAGAAAAAAAACCCATCTAAACCACGACTGATGTTTTATGCCTCATTACTGTATAATAGAGCTCCAGAGCGTACTGTAAAAGTGGCTATTGTGTCAGTTGAATTACCCATTGAAGTTTAAAGATGCATATATTGAGTAGCCAGAGAGTCCACAACAGAGGAAGATATCGTATTAGTTGTGTTGCACGGTCCACTTTTACTTTAACCCTGCTCTGCTGGAGTGTAAATGGCTCCACAAAAGAGACATGGTAGCAGACAGTTAGGGGACAGGAGTCTTTAGGTTTCTGGGTTGGAATTTCTTCAAAATTGTCATAGTCAAAGGTCAAGGCCACTGTGACCTCACGTCCCATTTTGGTGAATCTCAGGAACACTTTGAGGTAACGTCTTCAAATTCGGCACAAACGGGACTCAAGGATGAACTGATTAGAATTTGGTGACCTCACCAAAAATGTTTTTGGCCACAACTCAATAATTTATACGCTAATTATGACAATTTCACACAAACGTCTAACAGGATAAAATGATGAAGTGATAACATTTTGGACAGACGTGGATGTAAACTGCAACTTCACTGGTTGGCGGATTCATACAACCCAGAGGCGGTAATTCTAGTTTGAATGAGTTTTTTGGTTAGATGCCTGAATATACTGTAAGGTCTGTGGTTAACACAAGCGTAAGAGATTTTCTCGTTTTCTTCTATGTAAATACAGAGAATGTTAAGCTTTTATGTAAAAAAGGTGGTCGCTAACAAGTGGCTAAATGAGACTATAGATGTTGTCGGGGACATTTAGATGTCATCACGCCAAACACGTCCTCCTTTACAGCCTCGTTGTCATGCAGCCGTGATGTAGTTCCTTTATAGCCTAGCGTTGGCTTTTTACTTCTGGTGATTGCATTTACGCTTCAAAAATCATAAAAGTGGTGTTCATTTGTGGAGATTATCGTTTGTTTGTCACGTCGTCGTATTGTTATTTTCTGCAATAATCCAAAATGCAACGGAAAAATCCCGTTGGGGCGATGCCACTCTATCACATCATCAGAGGTCAGACTTGACAAAGCTCCTCTAGAGCCGAGGAAGTCATTACAAAACTGTTTTCACATGCTGAGTCGTACTGACCATGATGAGTAAACCTGATGTGTAAAAATCAGTAACACTTTAATGATATTTCTTCCAGACCGCCATGAACTATAGCTCTAACAAAAGCCTGCCCACGTGAGATTGAGGCAGAGACTGCATCTTTATGACTGTATATCAACATTTTGTGCCATTACTAAGAGTAGGTGGGATCTTTTCCTAATGACTGATGTGTCATTTTAGAGCCACGACTAGATTTATTGTCCTCTTCAACCAAGGGAAGGCATAACGGGCGACGTGGGTGCCAAAGCTATGCATGTGGTTAACATGGCGCTCGTATTACCCATGGTTCCCTCTTTCAGTGTGACATCACACACTTGCTAGGCAGCCTCCAGCTGTGTAGCTTTTCTCAAAAGAAGACTGGGATTATTTCCTTCCCTTTGTTCTCTTTCTGTCGCACTACGTTGTGGTTTGTTGAGTTTAATGTGACCTAACTGTGAAAAAGTGTAAAATTGCAAAACGGATTATTGATGAAAAGGCATCATAAATAGCTCATAAGAGACTATAGAGTAGGTGCTTCAAATCAATAATGTAAATTTGCCAATTATTGTACTCTACGCTGTAATATGGAAAGAACCCTTCCAAAGGGATGTGGTTCTCCAGACTTGTGGATTCTCCTAAGGATGCTGTTTTTCTTCCAAACTATTGATGCATGCAAATTCCTACTGTGTTGTCAAGACCGTAGGCTGAAAGGATGCCTCTGGCAAAAAAAAAAAAAAAAAGCTTTAGGAAGTTCGGGGCTGTATCCATGGACGATGGGAACAGCAGAGATGGAAACGGAACACGGACAAAAGCGGATTTTCTTTTCTGTAAATCAGCGTTTACTTACCTTCTGACACAGAACGGAAAAAAAAGGAGCCGGCTGAAAAATGTTCTGTAACGCGGTGGAAGTTGGGGTCATTGTTCTGCCGGTTCATTTCTGTACCGCAGCCCTGGATTCGAGGACCCCATCTCCATGGAAACCATTATGTGGGGCAATTGGCGGCAGAGCACTTTAGAAATCTCCTTGGAATATATTAGTAGCTGCAAAGGCCCCACTCTCCTCACCTTCAACCTCTCGCCATTGTCTCGGAGCTAGTTTACTTCAGGCGCTGTTCTCAGGATTTCAGGCCTCGGCCTCAGGAATGTTCGACCTATAGCCCGTCTTCCACGTCGGGACGTAAAAAACAACCCAGCTGCTGTCAGCTGAGGTTTGAAATCTCAAAGAAACAGGCTGAAACCCGCAAAACCTGCCACCGGCGAAGCTCCGAATCCTCGCCTCAGCGCTCCATTTTTTATACAGAAGAAATCAAATTAAAAAGATTCATTTCATTGACTCGTACAGACCGCGGCGGTGCAGAACGTCAATTCTGACTTCAATCAGAGAAATGAAATCATTTTGCACCGCGGAGCTGAAGAAACACACGTCGTTTTTTTTTTCCTGATGCGGCAAAAAAAATGAAATAAGATGAAGACTTTCATATAGAGCAGATGTGCTGAGACTCAAATTTCACTGAGAGAGAGAGATGCTGATTCAGAATGCTCAATTGAATTGTGCATGTGTGTGTCATTAGCTCAGCTCCCATACCTACTGAACAGGCCGCTCTTTCACAGTGATATTACCTTTTTGCCCTTCACAGACATTTCCCTCTGGTATTTTGTCGGCGGTATATATGTTCTCAAACCTGAAACGCTCAGCAGTCTTGTAGCGTTATCGCCTGGGATCGCTTACAGGCATCAAATGTAATACCAGTGGCGATTTCTATGCTATGGCCTGATATGGCACATTTTTTTATTGAGCATGAAAACAAGCTTCCTAAAGATCTGCTAACCCATCTGGCGATCAGGTGATTAGCAAAAGCCGAGGCAGATGGTGCTACGGCCAGATTCTGCATTGCTTCGGGGCTGCATTCGTCTGCATATACAACTGACAGCCATGTTTGGCTGTGAAAAATCATTTTTTTTGTGTTACATGACTGACTGGGATTATGAGAGTCAGTGTTTTTTCCAGCAGTGTGTGTGGTTTCTGGTGGAGCTGGCTCATTTACCGATTGACTGGGACCCTCAGGATGT